>NC_140169.1:102796095-103113595 GCF_963971535.1 Notolepis coatsorum | reverse complement strand
GTCTACACTCTATGACTCTGGCCACTGGCATGCAAAAAGGGGCACTTCCTTAACCTCTTAAGCCCTAGCCATATTTTCAGAAAGTTCACCTAACAGTGTATTGCACTACCACAGGACCTAGCATGTCCTACCATGCTCTGTAAATAACTCATGTACATATACCGATATGCCCTACTTTGTTTACTTGTTTTATTGCACAATGTCGTTCTATTGGATTCTTATTATATATTACTATTGTATTATGCACAATCGTTGCGGGCAAGACCCCACGCATTTCATTGTATACTTGTATGCCGTGACAAATAAAACTCTTGACTTGACTTGACTTAAAAGTACATACCCAAGTAAATGGAAGACTGCTCCACTTCTACAAGGTCCATTTGCATGTTCCTGGTATCTAGAGACATCTATGGACCGCAGGGAATATCCCAGTGTCTGTTACTATGCTTGAGTAAATTGTTATGAACCAAAGGAGAATTTACTCTATTTGGTCTCTGGCGCAAGTGCCCCCCATCCCCTCTGTCATGTGCTTGCCCCTGACTTTGGCTAATTAATACTCTCTCCCCAGTGGCCGTCACGTAGATCTAATGGATCTGAGTCAGCCTTGGCACTGGATCAACAGGGAAAGACATTCAGTTTATTTATCAGCATGTCTGTTGACAGGAGAAGTCGAGTGTCCGGCTATTAGGTAAATAGTTTTAAATGTTGTAGTATGTCTTCCTAATGGCCTGTCGGTGAGAGATAGGCTAGTGGCATTCACTGGAAAAGCTGAGCAGAGTTGGACACTCCCACATACATACACATGTGTGTGTGAATAGATAGAGGGCTCTGGGACAGTTTAAAGAACACGCCAACATTATGGGAAATGTGCTTACCGTCCTCTCCAGAGTGAGACAAGAAGCTAGATACCAATCTCCTCTCTGTGAATTCAGTAGAGATCTATCCAGCTGCAAGCTAGCCTAGCTTAGCACAAATGAATGAAAGCGGATACGGACCACCACTAGCCTAGTTTAAAACTCAAAACTCGAACACTGGATTCCGAATCGTAATCTACATTACGGGTGGTGCTATACTGAGCAGAGTTGGACACTCCCACATACATACACATGTGTGTGTGAATAGATAGAGGGCTCTGGGACAGTTTAAAGGAACAATGCTACAATGCACTTAAAGAAACACGCCAACATTATTGGAAATGTGCTTACCGTCCTCTCCAGAGTGAGACAAGAAGCTAGATACCAATTTCCTGTCTGTGCATTCAGTAGAGAGCTATCCAGCTGCAAGCTAGCCTAGCTTAGCACAAATGAATGGAAGCGGATAGGGACCACCACTAGCCTAGTTTAAAACTCAAAACTCGAACACTGGATTCAGAATCGTGATCTGCATTACGGACGGTGCTATACTGAAGCATGGGTTCCGTCCTGCAGAAAGCAATCGTCATAGAGCATTTCTACAAAAGAAAAAGGAAAGATCTTTCTACAAAATCCATCTGCGTGAATCAGATCCGATGGCACTATATATTTTGTCATTATGAGCTATACCCATTAACGTGTCAGGGACAATTTCGACACGAGACAACAGGCTCCAACAACTCATATGCTCATGACACTGTCAGTGGAGGGAGGCAATGCATTCTGACAGCAGGTTACTAACTCTTTCCTGTTACAATGCCGGCTGTCAGTCACGCCGGGGGCAGAGAGCCATTAACACACGGCGGTGCAGCAGGAGACACACGAGTCCCCAGGGACCTGTAAGTGAGCGGCATCACCACCCGTCATCCTTTACGGCGTCCGTCTGTGTGCTGGACGAGCACAAAGGGAGGATGCACAAGTGTCCGTATGTGTTCATGAATGTGAACATGGATTGTGGAAATGTATATGTGTGTATGCTTGTATAATAGAGAGAAGGTGTGTCTGTGTGTGTGAGTAATGTATTATGTGATTTGTTGTCAATGTTATTTTCACATATCCCTAGTTACACGTACACACAGTCCTCATATCCCTCCTAGTAACGTACACACGATCCTCATATCTCTCGTAGTGACACATACACACAGTCCTCATATCCCTCCTAGTTACACATACACACAGTCCTCATATCTCTCATAGTGACACGTACACACAGTCCTCATATCCCTCTATAGTGACACATACACATGAAATTTGGGGGTTCCGTGCAGTAGGCAGAGATGGTGGGCACCGTAGCTGTAATCCAAGCCACTCTTCAATCACCAGCTCACAGCTGGACTACACCCTCCTGTCTGTGCCAGGGATCAAACCAGCGACCTTTCTGTTACTGGCCTGGCCTTTTTACCTCTAGACCACCCTGCCTTTGTTAATATGTTTGCGTGCAAGTTTGAGTTAGCAAGCCCATATGTTTTTGTGTTGATGTCTGAATGTGTGTGTGTGTGTGTGTGTGTGTGTGTGTGTGTGTGTGTGTGTGTGTGTGTGTGTGTGTGTGTGTGTGTGTGTGTGTGTGTGTGTGTGTGTGTGTGCGTGCGTGCGTGCGTGCGTGCGTGTGTGTGTGTGAATGATGACAGCAGCATTCTGTTGCACACTGCCGGGAGGAGACCCTGGGCAGAGAGGGCACAGGCAACAATAATGGAATTGTTCCATTTATACACACTAGCCTTGGTACATTCAACACATCACCTCTGCAGAGGCAGAGTATATGAGCCTCAGGTAAATGGGGAATGGTGAGAGGAAATACTGCAATGTTTTGTACAGAAGAGGATGAGACAGCGGGGCTTATAATGACAGGTGGCATTCGACATAGTGTATGTATACTTAATTGTTAAATAAAGATTTTAGGGAGAGAAAACATTTTTCTTTTTCTTTGTATCTGCACACATTGTACACGGCACAAGTGATACTAGACTCTAACTATGTCTAACTATGACGATGTCCTTGCCTGGCAATAATATTTTTTTTGCGTAACAGCTTAACCCACCGCCTGAAGACAGATTATCATTATATAATCACCTAATGTCAGTGCTTTCATTTGGCTTGAGAGAAGAGAGAGAGCCAGTAGCATGACGTCTAGGGCCATTTTACAATGGGTCTGCCATGCAGTGCATGCATTGTGGAGCAGCTTGCAAACTGACTTAGACCTTAGTCCATTTGTCACGTCCTCGCTCACTGAGTCTAGTAAAGAAAATTAAAAATAAAAAAAGGATTTTGAATGATCAAATGATCCAGTAAAACAATAGATCATCAGAGATACTGAAAGAAATAATACATCCCATAATATGTTGATTTTGTGAGCACCTGCACTGCACATGGGCCAGGCTATTATGTAATTATGTCTACTTTAACATAATTTTCCAATAGGGAATGACCTTGCTTGAGAGTCAAAACCCAGCCCAGCCCAGCATACCACAAATAACATAGATATAGGAATACCACAACAGTACGTGTTTGGTGCTGTTTGATGGCACAATTTGTGTTTCATGTAATTATCTTGTCACATGTGTACTCCGAATCGTGCCATCTTTGTCACAAACTGGAGGTTTGAAGCAAAAGGCGCATGGATGGTATGATCAGAGATGTGGCTGTCACAAAAATTAGCCAACCGGTTGAAACAGAGAAATAAAATAAAATGATACAGGGTAGCAATATCCATTCAAGTTTCGTTTGACATGATTGTTTAGGCGGGGGGAGTGGTCGCGCAGATGTTGTTCATAGAGACATGGCACCCTGTGTGCATGCAACGGGAGCGCAGTCTCACATCAGTACCACACACCGTGTAAAGCAGAGTAGAATGACGCCTTATGCCATCTGTAATGTCCAATAATCCCCGTAGGGGAACCGTCCCGATCAAACTTATTCATGAATGAAAACCACAAATGACAATCGATTCTTACAGGTCTCTTTACTTTTGCAACACAATCAAATGCCACGAGTGGAGCATTTAGCTGCAGCCATTCCAATCTGACAGACTTGGAACTTAAGAGAGCTTGTTTATTAAACTTGTTCAATGTAATTATTAGTGCAAACAACATTCATGTGCGCTAGGTGATCATCATATGAATATATGGTATGCTTTGTAAGCAATATTGTACGTAGTTGATTGTCATTGTGTTTATAATAACATTATGCGTGCCAATGAATGCAGCCATTAAAGTAATAGTTCAATGCATAACATCTGTGCAAAAGAAACCCACATGCACCCAATGGGCGACGATGGTAAAAGCATCCTACCTCGCTGTGCGCCGAAGTCAACAGAGGGAGTCCGGGTTGCGTGTTCTTGACAGTTGTTCTAGTTTGAGTGGAAAGAGAAAACGCGCAATTCAAGCGTTTTTTAGTCTAGTCTTCTATCGACCCCGTGTGTCTTGAGATCTTTCCTTTGCAGGAGAAATCGTGGGAAATGTAGTAGTGGTGCAGATTCCGTCCGATGGATGCTGCAAAGGGAACTGAGTGTCCACACACTGACACACACACTACTACACACACTGCTGCTGCTGAAGATACAAGCACAACGTCAACCCGTGTGCATCACCCCCCCCCCCCCCCCCCCACACACACACACACACACACTCTCTCTCTCTCTCTCTCTCCCCATCTCCTGTATATCTATCACAGTCAGAGTGGGAGCCAGAGGACCAGTGTTTTTGGACTGGTGATGTGATGGTTTTTGTTGTTGTTTTTTTTTATTTTTTTTGCGCATGCTTGATTGATTGAAAACTTTATTAACAGATTGCAGAATGAGTACAATAAAGTACAGCTCAATACACACAATTGTTAAGGGGATGCAGACCAGAGAAAGACTTTCGTCTTGTTTACATCAGGGTCCCCCATTGTCGATGAAGAATGCAAGGATAATGCCAAGAGGAAGATACCCCCCCCCCCCCCCCCATGGTCACGTGCGCTCTAATAGTTTAACAAAGGTCACTCACGGGAGATAATGGGAGGGTCTCTTTATTCGACTGACCTTGCATGGCAGCAGGCAATATAATACGGTATAGCCTAAAGCCCACTGTAATAAGAACCCACCAAGAGGAAGACAAAACAAGTTAAGTGAGTGAGGAGGCAAACTGTAACATTTGCATTAAATATTGAATGGCGAACAGGCTGTCATGTCAGAAATCATGGCTGGGTGGTGGTTGTAATGTAGCCTATCATTATGTTCCACAGATCTAGTGTGACAGAACACACTGCGTGGCTGGGTGGTGGTTGTAATGTAGCCTATCATTATGTTCCACAGATCTAGTGTGACAGAACACACTGCGTGGCTGGGTGGTGGTTGTAATGTAGCCTATCATTATGTTCCACAGATCTAGTGTGACAGAACACACTGCGTGGCTGGGTGGTGGTTGTAATGTAGCCTATCATTATGTTCCACAGATCTAGTGTGACAGACACACTGCGTGGCGCGTGATGTGCGCAGCGCTTTGTCTGCGCAAGCTCTCATTTCCCGCCTCTAGCGGGTCACGTGACTAAAGCACCTGCGAGAACCTGACGTTGAGACACGGCGCCATTAACGTGAGCTAGTCACATTGTTAACCACGGCCTTTGATTGGCAACTTGTCCAACGTCTGTGGTGAGTAAACATCATTTTACTGAAACCTATTTAACTTGGTTTAAGTTTAACTATATTGGAAGTGTTTAGCTTGCGCTTGGTAACGTTAGGTAAAGTTAGTAGCCAAGTCAATAACTACTGACACAGCTTAGCACAGCTTCTGCTACATTCGTTTTGGCTGACGTAACGTTTGTCATCTAACCTATTCTAGTCGATGAGAGCTGGCGAAATCATTATTACCATTAACATTCAATATATTTCCATAAAATGTGCTGGGAAATTATGCTGTTTCAGCCTAAATACATTATGTTGACTTTTTTTGCTATGCCAATGTAAAGAGAAGTTAAGCTAGCTAGTTAGGAATAATTATTTTAGCCCAGCCATTGACTGAATTCACTCTGCCCTGTAAATATAGAAGTGGGTTTCAAACTGAGACCCACATCTTCAAAATATATATTATTTTGCCCAACACTGATTTGGCCATATCCAAGTGACTGCTAAACTATTAGCCTGCACTATTTTATTCAACATGTCTATTTTTCAATGGGCTTGGGAGGGCTTTGGCTTCATATGCTCCCAGAAAATAATTTGGGGACCCAAAAGACCCACATGTCTGAAAAACACTCTTCTATAGTAGTCCATTGCAGACAACATGTGATCATCAAATAACATGTGATTATCATCAAATGATAGCCAATGGTGATTGTGTGTCACTGTCTATTATTTGTAAGTATGACATGTCATGAGAGTGCTTTGAATAGGCTAAAAACACAACAGTGTTCACGTTAATTCCAACATTAATCTACTTTTCTGCCTGTTATAGACTAATCCCAATCTACAACATTCAATAGAGTTAATGCTGTGTAGATATACTAATGTTAACTGAAGATTATTTTGTTGGGTTCTCTCTTCCCTTTGAAGGTGCTTGGCTGGGTGTCTTTCATGTGTGTGAGACTCAGTCATACTGGAAGGTGAGTAACTGGATGGGTGAACAGCTGCTTTGATGATTTACACACCAAGTACAGGTTGGATGTTGATGCTAGTCGAAAGGTGGATTATAGGCAGGCAGAAGCTTACAATGTGTTTGAACATGCTTACTGTTTCAAAAAGATCACATGTTGAATTTACTCTCAGTCACTCACACATTGAAATGATATGCAGTTTGAATGACGTGGATAAATCGCATAATATATATTACAATTACATTAGCCTTTAGACCTATAATACATTATTGCTTATAAGAGTTAGAGCTCGGAGTAACTGTCAAACTGTAATTAATTAGATTACATTCTTGCATTAATTATAAGATTGCATCTAAAGTGGAATATTGGGAGCATTCCTCTCCACTGCACACACAAATAATTCTATCAAACTATCGTCATATTTTCAACATCAACTTCCTCCTCTTAGTGCTCATCATGACTGGGCAGGTACCAACACACATTCGAGTTGCATTCTGCGTCTCAGGTATAAGATAAGATAAGATATTCCTTTATTTATCCTCTTGGGGAAATGAATTTCAATTAGCAAAACTGTGACCAAGCTCACTTGCTTATCAGACCTTAGTAAATAAGTCGTACAACTGGAGACAGCCGCACCGGCACATTTTCTACATGATGTAAAGACTCGCTCACTCACTCACTCACTCACTCACTCACTCACTCACTCACTCACTCACTCACTCACTCACTCACTCACTCACTCACTCACTCACGCACGCACGCACTCACTCACTCACTCACTCACTCACTCACTCACTCACTCACTCACTCACTCACTCACTCACTCACGCACGCACGCACGCACTCACTCACTCACTCACTCACTCACTCACTCACTCAATCACTGTTTTTTTTTCCAGCAACAGATTACATTTACTACTTCATGTAATCCATTACACTTCCTAACCCTGTCCATGTCCTCTAACATGACCAAGGCCTAAACATGCAATCTATCTTTTTTTTGTGTGCACCACAGTCTTTAGATGTAGTGTTCTCAATTAAACTGTTTTCATTTTAGGTGCATCACATAACAGAAGATGGAAAATATCACACAAGAAGTTGGCTGCTCTCAGACTGAGAGATTTACTTCGCCAATCCCTCTCAAACGGCCAAGGACAGATTGCACAATGGCAACTCACTACAGTGGGAAAACCGGTTGCCACTTTCCAGAGCTGTTCACTTTTGGGGAAACAGAAGGCCCGGCATCGTTGCTGAATGACTTTGAGAATGATGCAGGCCGAATACAGACAGCAGAATCCGAGTGCCAAGGACATCAATGCAAAGACACCAACATTAATAAGATCCCTGTCACTGAGGTGACTACTTCATACACAGATGGTAAGATGCATGCAGTGGATTTCAGCTGTGAGTTTACACAACGCAAAGGATATCCATGTGAAGATGGTAGCATGAAAGATACTTTTGTTTCCAAGGCCACTGTTACTCTCGCAGATGATAATACACACAAAGGATCATCAGCAGCAGTCTCTGTTTACACTGCTGATAGACATTTCCCATGTCTGGGGAAAGATGAGACAGTTACACTTATCAAGACCGACAAGCCATCCAGCTCAGGAGATGATGCGGGAGGTGCGTCAGCAGAGTCTCACACATCAGATGACACAAGAGCTGATGCCTCCGCTCATCATGATTGCAAATGGCTGGGGAAATCACTCAAATGTCAGCCACCCTCCAGCCTCAATCCTCCACCCAGAAACAAAGACGGGAGACTGGGTGAGAGTGATGCTGTTCAAATCCCAGCAATCAACCCCAGAGCAGGTGAACATGTTGGGGAGGCCAATGTTCAAAATGACCATACCTATGAGGAAGTGCTGCCGTATGCAGGTTTTCGCCATGCAAAGGTTGGATCTCCTGAAGTCGGAGAGAGTAATCAGAAAGAAGATGAACATGGATTTGGCCATAATACCCCCTTCAGCAAGGATGAAGGAAAAGAGGCTGGGATTCGAACATCCCATTGTGACAAAGGCACTGAATCACCCTGTTGGTCTCCTGTAGGGAGACCCTCTGGGAACCTGGCAGTAGATGGAAAATATGAGGGGGGAAATGCATCCAGATGGGAGAACGATGTGAAAGAAAATGCACATATCTGTGATGGAGAAACAAAAGCCCAAGTTAATGAGGATGGTATGAATAATGATAAACCCACTTCTGACGCGATAGCTGAGAAAGCTGAATATGCTGAGGGATCCATTGATGCTTGGGGTGTGGTATTAGGTGGTGATATAATGAGCTATGTGGCTGAGATCAATATTAGTCTTAAAAATGATGACGCCTGTGAAACAACACCAGGGCACGCCATGGGCAAGATGATACCGGCAGCTGAAGCTTGGAGTAAAATGGACGATCATACAACTGAGACTCCGATGCCCGCGAGCATCAGTCAAGAGCCCACTGGAGGAGATAATGACACAAGCCCTTTCTGTGTAATTGACCCTTCAATCTGCAGCAAAGCTGACGCCTCGTCTGAAGAGAAACGCAGTAACTCGGAGAGTATCACAGGTGTGGGATATACTCTGTCGGTGCAAGCCCCTCAAAAACAAACTCCACTTGTAAACGGTTTGCACACAGGGCCGTCAGAATATACCAGCAGGGAACTTTCGCCATGTCAACCGACCACTTACTCTGAAGTCTGCAGTGGGAGGCTGAAGCATGAAGGTGAAAATGAGCTCACATGTCAGTCTGTCTCGGAACAGAATAATTATTCCATCACAGCCACCACTAACACAGACACGGGCAACGAGGGGGTCCACCAATATCCCAGCAGTAGTCCGCTAAGGCCTGTGGAGAACTGTCATGCCGGGGAAAGAAGGGAAGCAGATGTCAATGCAGTAGGAAACCTGTGTGGGGAGATGGATCCAGCTGGCAGCATTTCTATTTGTCAGGAGAACTTGGAGACACTCCAGGCCAAATGTTTACAGTCTGGAACTGCTGTGATGGATGGAGTGATGGTGGAGGAGGGAGAACGAGAGATGGGATGTTGTGGAGGAGTGAAAACTGTCTCAGATGGTAATTCAATCACAACAGTGGATAGACTATGGGAACATCAGAATGAAGAACACAATGCGGACATGGAAATATCAACTAGTGAGTGGATCAGTGACTGGACAGAGGGGAGAATGAGCAAATGTGATGACAAATCAACACTGCCTGTCGAAGCTGAACCGGGGAATGAGGCCTCCATGCTGAATTCTTCCACCAACTACAGACTCAACACCGAGATGTTCATGGTTGCACACGATGATGGACCTTTACCCTCCTTTGCTCCAGCTCCTCTTAGTGATGCAGTGGTGCCAGGCCTTTGTTATTTAAACACTGGACCATATTCACACTGTGTTGACAACACCACCACACACGCCATGGGCAAGATGATACCGGCAGCCGAAGCTTGGAGTGAAATGGACGATCATACAACTGAGACTCTGATGCCCATGAGCATCAGTCAAGAGCCCACTGGAGGAGATAATGACACAAGCCCTTTCGGTGTAATTGACCCTTCATTCTGCAGCAAAGCTGACACCTCGTCTGAAGAGAAACGCAGTAACTTGGAGAGTATCACAGGTGTGGGATATACTTTGTCGGTGCAAGCCCCTCAAAAACAAACTCCACTTGTAGACGGTTTGTACACAGGGCCGTCAGAATATACCAGCAGAGAACTTTCGCCATGTCAACCGACCACTTACTCTGAAGTCTGCAGTGGGAGGCTGAAGCATGAAGGTGAAAATGAGGTCACATGTCAGTCTGTCTCGGAACAGAATAATTATTCCATCACAGCCACCACTAACACAGACACGGGCAACGAGGGGGTACACCAATATCCCAGCAGTAGTCTGCTAAGGCCTGTGGAGAACTGTCATGCCGGGGAAAGAAGGGAAGCAAATGTCGATGCTGTAGGAAACCTGTGTGGGGAGATGGATCCAGCTGGCAGCATTTCTATTTGTCAGGAGAACTTGGAGACACTCCAGGCCAAATGTTTACAGTCTGGAACTGCTGTGATGGATGGAGTGATGGTGGAGGAGGGAGAACGAGAGATGGGATGTTGTGGAGGAGTGAAAACTGTCTCAGATGGTAATTCAATCAAAACAGTGGATAGACTATGGGAACATCAGAATGAAGAACACAATGCAGACATGGAAATATCAACTAGTGAGTGGATCAGTGACTGGACAGAGGGGAGAATGAGCAAATGTGATGACAAATCAACACTGCCTGTCGAAGCTGAACCGGGGAATGAGGCTTCCATGCTGAACTCTTCCACCAATTACAGACTCAACACTGAGACGTTCATGGTTGCACACGATGATGGACCTTTACCCTCCTTTGCTCCAGCTCCTCCTAGTGATGCAGTGGTGCCAGGCCTTTGTTATTTAAATACTGGACCATATTCACACTGTGTTGACAACACCACCACACAGTGCTCTCATAGCATGTCGGTCCCATCAGTGCCCTATGCACTTGTGCCCGAGGTTTTTGACACTTTCGAAAAGATCCAGCTGTCTCCAGATCATGCCGAGAGCCTCTGGGAAATGCTTCTCCCCACCAGCTCTCCCAGTCAGCAGTTTAAAACACTCGAGCACCAACTTCACCACTCGGAGAGCGATAACGAGGTGGAGGAGGAAGGAGGAGAAAAAGAGTGTCAACAGGAGAATATTGGATATGAAGATCTCTGCAGCGGATATAGATCTGATGAAGTCCCCAACTGTATCGTAACATACAGTCTCCCTGCTCCAGCAAGGCCTGAAGAGCCGCCCAGTAGCCAGTCAAGCCATGCTTTTTGTGGACCCTCCCAGTTTGACATGCCCCTCAAAGTGAAGCATTCAACTTTCTCCACTGAAGGAGACATCCCAGTCTCTGAGGACATCTCCTACCCCACGTTTGAGATGAAGGAGATGTTTGACTTGGTCCTACAGGAGCTGGAATTGTATTATGAGATCAGTCAAAACTATCATTTAGACACCAGGGCGTTATCATCTGAACAACACCGTGTGAGAGATGACTCCAGAAAAGACAACACTCCAGCAGCAGAGTACAATGGACCCAGGGAAGATGATGCTCCAGGCAACAGAGCCTGCCCTAGCAGCCCAGCAGCAGAGTGCAATGGACCCAGGGAAGATGATGCTCCAGGCAACAGAGCCTGCCCTAGCAGCCCAGCAGCAGAGTGCAATGGACCCAGGGAAGATGATGCTTCAGGCAACAGAGCCTGCCCTAGCAGCCCAGCAGCAGAGTGCAATGGACCCAGGGAAGATGATGATCCAGGCAACAGAGCCTGCCCTAGCAGCCCAGCAGCAGAGTGCAATGGACCCAGGGAAGATGATGCTCCAGGCAACAGAGCCTGCCCTAGCAGCCCAGCAGCAGAGTGCAATGGACCCAGGGAAGATGATGCTCCAGGCAACAGAGCCTGCCCTAGCAGCCCAGCAGCAGAGTGCAATGGAGACACGTCACTAGGTAACACCATGCTCATTCACTATTCGATTAAATTTACAAAACCACGTAGGCTATATGATATGTTTTTAATTTAGTACTGGTATCGGATCACCAGGCTAAAATAGGGTTTCAGTATCAGGAGAATTTCCCCAATATTAAAATCCGATACGAAGAGCCACATGGAACATGTCAGAAATCAACGCACATTTTTTGTATTTTTGACATACAGAATGATGATGGTAGGCCTATCTTTCTAGTGGTGAAAGATTGATTGTATCTCAATCATATTTGTCCAGTGACACCAAACTAATGGTCTAAGTAATGTTCAGTAATGTATAATAGATAATTGGTATCAGCTCTGGTTGATCCCCTGAAACCCCAAATACTCCCAAATCAAAGGTATATACCATGTACACATGTGCCTTCACAAAATCATCAAGGGGGGGGGGGGGGGGGGGGTAGTCTTACCCCAAAAATGCGATCGTTAGAAAACGCTTGGTTTAGGTCCGGTAAAGTAAGACACTGATCGTTACAGAAACATGTTTCAGGTTCGGTAAAATAGACATAGGGGGTCCTTACCTTAGCCAGAAGGTACTCCAAAAAGAATAATTCCAATGATCCCATTGACGATCGCGATTACTCATTTATATGTAATTACACGTGTTCACGGGAAACTCTAGGTTTTGAGGCGAGCAGATCTCTTAGCGATTGCTCTGCAAAGAGCTCCTCCCCCTCAGAGCGAGTCTTGACAGTCCAGTTCAGCCATTGTCTCTACTGATCCCTTTCTATCAGAGTTCAAAAGGTAGGCGATACTGCCACCTGGTGAGATTTGATCGGCATTGCAATTCCAACGTAGGCAAATGAGCCAGGGACGGCTAGAGTGATCCGGATGATCGTTTAGAACAGGGATCAAAGGAAAAAGATCAAAGGATCTAAAAACTTATTATTACGTTTTTGGGGCTCAAGCGTTGGCGGTGAAACACGTAATATTACGTGTTTGGCCGTCAAAGAGTTAAAACCGCCCAAGTAGAAAAACAGACCAGTGCAGACCTTACATTTTCTTCAAAAGTTATTCAGCCCTGTGTTCGACGTTGCCCTGTGACTCCTCTCGTGAGTTACTCTGTTTCTGTGTGCAGTTTGTGTGTGAGCCAGTGCCACTCCCACCAACAGGCACACAAGCATTAGTTTACAGAGGAGACATGCTGTGAAAACCAAAATGGCAGAAGGAACTAACTGGCCTCATATCTGCCAAAAAAGCTACTTAAATCAGTAGTGTGGGACCATTTTGGATATGACCAGGCAGTTGTTGAAAACAGATATCCAATGCCACAACGAGTCCACAGCATCTAACATGCTTTGCATCCTTGCCATCCCTGTATGACCAAGTCATGGTAAAAACCTAAATTAACATTTACTAAACCTAAACTAGCTGCTAAGTAACGTTAACTAAGTTGGCCCCAAAACAGTTAAACTAACCCTGGAGCTGTTCACCGTGGAGCAGACTTTACTTCCGTTTTCATTTTAGTTGATTTTACGGGGAGTTAGTTAGTTTGCAGGTTCGTTTTTTTCTCCAGCTCCAACAGTGAGGAATGGGAGGGGCTGGCCTGAGACACTCTCCCTCTCTCTATTTCTATCTCTCTCTCCCTCTCTCTGTACGTTAAAAAAACATTACACTATAAAAATTTACTGGATAGTTGATGATAATAAATACAAGAATGTAAAGCGTGTTGGACGCATTTATTGAATCCGTTGCTTGTAGAGTTTACATAGAAACAGCGCGACTCGCAAGAGGAGTTGTCACAGGCTGTAGAATGCAGGGCTGAAGAGCTAATGTCATAGCTTCTAAAATTGAAGGTGGGGGGTATCGGGCTCAGCCCGTCCCTTCCAGCTGGAGCTGACGTGAAATGCGGAAGTTATCAAATGCGAGCGAAACGCGCACTGTGACTGTCGAGTCCTGGCTCTAGGCGGAATCACGAATAGTGGTTTAAGAGAAGTTATTTATATTTCTAATGTGATTCATTGTGCACTAGTTAGATGATACGTTGCACATGTTATGACTTTGTACGTCTGCCATTTCCACCGCAAAAGGCATACAAGTAACAACAATACGACAACAAGAATAACAGTCGATCATAAAATGTTATCGTCGATATGGTCGACGAATCGTGACAGCCCTGATATCAATATATTGTCACATGGCTGTTACTAAGATAGTGATATCAATATATTGTCACATGGCTGTTAGGATAGTGATGTCAGTATATTGTCACATGGCTTTTACTAGGATAGTGAATTTGTTACCCCGTAATTAGTCCTCTTACTCATTTAACTCATCTTATATCAGGACATCATGACGATGACTGCAACCTGAAAATTCCTGGAGCTGAACCAGAGTCTCTCTGTACCACTGTGGCTCATGACAGCGAGCATGACATGCCCCTCGACTTCAACCAGCACTGCCCAGAGGAAGACGAGTCCATGTATTCTCCTGGGAAACAGATAGGTGAGAGGTTTGATACGTACTGTAGCAGGAATTGCATGTGCACACCTAATGTGTGTTTGGTGCTTCTGAGTAAAAGACTAAAGGCCTAGATGATACCGGTAAATATGGTAAAGATTTCTGTGTTGCAAGATGGCAGTGTTACAGTGATTCCCCTCATCTCCTTCAAAATGTACTGAAGATAAAACATAAAAGAATGATGCAATATATTTGACAGTGTAATACACTTGTTTCCTCACAGGGACAATAAAGTCTTATCTTAACTCATTCAGCACCACCGCTTAATCCACGAGATGGCGCTAGTGCGCCACCGCTCTAAGTCAATGGGGGGACTGTGAGATTTGCGAGTCCTTAAAATATATCTTAAAGTATAGCTATGGGTCTAATACACCCGTCGATTATCAGTTAGTTGCATCCAGTCAACATGTACAAAACGGATTGTTTTTTTCATCGGTACATTTCCGTTTTATAGCCTTTTGAATATGAGTATAACTTTGGGTGCCTCTGAGTAATTCCAGAGAAAGACGGATAATAGCCCTTTAGTGGAATACACTAAACAAGTTGTAATTTTTCGCCTGATTATCGTATCTTCCTGAAATCAATGCTAGATTATCAGTATCCTTCCTCGTGCATACATGAAAAGAGCATTGGACCGCGGGGCTCCGCCGCAGCCTCCTCAAACTCAAAGGCACACAGCCACACACACACACACAGCCGCGATCGCGGTAGAAAGACATATCAGATCAACGATCAAATTTATATTAGGGATGGGATTGAATATTCAAAAATTCTAATATTCGATCCCATATCTACATTTTAAGCAAACCATTCTTATTTCATTCTTTTTTATATTTAGAGGCAGCCTAATTTTCATAGCCTAATTGATCTAATTAAAAGATGCACATGCTACTGTTTCGGTTTGTTTATTAAAACCGGTTGATAGAAGTGCCTATTTATGTGATTTTAATGATCCATTCTATTAAAAAGAATAACTGAATTTAACTGACACTAAACATTTTAACTGAATTTAAACTGACACAGAAAATAACAATATATTTTTTATTAAAAAAAGAAAGTTAAAATATTTTTTTTTGTTTTTGGTTGGGGGGGGGGGGGGGGAATCGAATATTCGATCTTAAGAACCAGCGATTTTCGAATAGCACTTTTGATAGAAAGTCCCATCCCTAATTGATATATAGTCTTCTTACCTTGTATCTGATGTAATGCAAAAGAAATAATCCAATTATCTCATCGCCATTTGAAGTACTGGGCGCGGATGTCCATGCCACGTTCAACAGCATTGCATATTGAGGGGGGGGGGGGGCAGCCTCGCAGATGTGTGTATGAATCAGGTTACCTCGCCTGAGTATTTAAACCACGCCTGCACGGCTTGGATCGTCCCAGAATAGAAACTAGACCATTCCCAATGGGGTGCAATACCAACTGGAAGGTGTAGGCGGCGGTATTTGCCCTTTTGCGAGCTCAGACCCATTCCCAACAATAACATCAGGCTGGATGGATGAAAATGAATGGATATTGCTAATAAAAGAAATAACGATTAAAACCCGACTATACTCGGGTCTGGCGCTCAAGCGATGGCGAGTTAACCCGACTATCATCGTGACTGGCGCTGAATGAGTTAAAGCCAAGGTTATCTTCTGAAGGTATCTTTCTCACAAAAATAAGTTTCAGTGCATTTATGAACAGTGTGTGCATTAATTTGTGTTAGTGTTGAAACAGATTTGTATGTGTCCTGACATGCCTCTTTGTTATTGTTTTCTAGATTCTGTCTAACACTCTTTTCACAGAATTGACTTGGTGGTGATAGACTTGTGGTAGAAATGTCAGTCTGGCTAATTGAATCAAGAAGTACAATGAATTTGATTGACTTTATTCCCTCTCAAATTAACACAGCCTCCTTTTGTCAATATCCAAATATTCTTTCCCAAATAAGCTGCCGCTAAATGACGATGCTGTTATGAATGCCAACATCGGGAGCAGGTGCAGAGCTACGAATTAGACAGAATTTATCTCAAATTTCTTGATTAGTCTGTTGCTTCCTTCAATGAGCTTGGAGGATCAAGAAAAGAGGGCAAGGTTTGAGATAAGTCAGTTATAATATTTCTTTTTGCTGTTGTTGATGTTGTTTGAATGTCAGTATTGTGCTTTCAGATACCAAGGAAATGTGCGAGAAAAACAAACTGTGGCTACCATCGTTCTCGTTTCTTCCGTACCTGGAGCAATTGAGCACAAGTAAGTTTCACCATGTGAAGACAGATAGATAGACAGACAGACCGACAACCCAATAACCCATTTTGCTTATATCTTTGAACATTCACTCATTGTTAGTAATTTTTAAGGTGTCAAATATAGTTTGAAATTAATTGATGTCCCGACCAACAAAGACATCCCAAATAAGAAGATGGACGCGACAACAAAGTTAATTAAGCTACATATTTTTGAGGTTCGAGATTATTTCCTGGTGGAGATTTCAATATCTTCCTGTGGGTGCCAGTTAAGTGTGTGAGAGAGTGTAATGTAATCAGAAAAAATTTCAGCAATAGATTAATCGTTTTGTGTAGGTCAGACCTTCAAAGCTGTTGAGTCAAATTGAATCAAACCGAAAACTCAGATTTCATGATGCATTGGATCTTTGCCTAAAGACTAAAGACAAATCATAATTTTTTCTTTGTACTTGTTATTTGATTGAATGGTTACACCCCTACCAAGGTGCTGTTTTTAACTTTTAATAATGATAAAGCCATAGGCATAACCTGGACTAGATGCCTTAGGTGAAGTAATGAAAATGTCAATGGGTAATTCATTGTTGGCATAATTATCTTCGCCTCAGGGCCTGCTCACCCACAAGACACTGTTGGAGGTAAGCCAGGCAGACAGGAGACTGGAATACTACTCAGCTTGTACTGTTTGTACTGCTAAATCTTTTTTTAGATGCTCTTTGAATAAAGAAAGACTTTCCATTCATCTCAAGACAAAAAGAGAGAAATCCAAGACATCCATGTCACACAATCTAAAAAGTTTAATGTATTGGTTTATCATTATAATGAGCACCCCTGCACAAAGGAGGTGATAGGGATCATTTGGACAACTATCGTCCTATTTCCAGGCTACTTTGCTTGGCGAAAGGTCTTGAGACCATGGTAAATATTCAACTAAAGTTTTTTCTCTCAAATCACTCAATACCAAGTCCACATCAATCTGGATTCAGAGACATTCACAGCACAATTTCAGCCACCACATTGATTACTAATGACCTAATTTTGGCTTTAGATAATAGGAAACACTGTGCTGCTCTCTTTATAGATCTGTCAAAAGCTTTTGATACAGTTGATAGGGGTGTAACGGTACACGTATCCATACTGAACCATTACAGTACTGGACCTTTGGTTCAGTATGCGCTGTGTACCGAACGAATGCACGTGCAGAACTTTTTTTTGCGTGCAGAATTTAATTCAAAACTCCCAAGTTCACCCCTTCCCAAAATTGTTAGGTTTCATTATCCCTCTACCTGCCCCCTCATCACCGCCCCCCCCTTTCCCCTATTGCCACTTTTCCATAGCCCTCTTGACTTGTGAAGCGACCTTGGGTTTCTTGAAAGGCTCTATATAAATTTGATTTATTATTATTGCCGGATGTTGTTCGTTCAGCCCATGCACAACACAGAGATTACCTGTAATTTAGCCTAGCCTCATAGTATGGCGAACACACACACACACACACACATACAACCTCTCATTGCGTGATGTGGAATTGGTGCTAGATTGAGAAGGGGCTGTCTCTCGGAGATCAAATTAATGATAGTTTACGGCAGGGGTAGGCAACCCTAGGCACGCGTGCCTGCATAGGCACGCGGGGGGATTTGCATAGGCACAGGGGGCAGCATAAAAAAAAAAGAAAAAAAATGAAAATGATATATATATATATATTTTTTAAAATATTATAGTGAAATATTTTGCACTGTTGTCTCATTTATCTTGTTGAAATCCTCCCACAGGTTATTTTTACTACCACATATTTAATTGAGACCCTTTATTTGTTTATTATTTCAATTTAGCTGGAAATACATTGCTACATCATTCAGTAACATTTGCAGAGCCTTATAACAAAAAGATTATTACGGTCACCATTGTGACCAGTGGGATTAATCAACAAATTGTATTATTTATTTGTCTATTTCATTGAACATTGCACATGTTAAAAGCAATTTTTTTACTCAAAATGTGAGTATTACCAAGTCAACTTGTGTTCTTAAAACAATGACAATAAACATAGTTTTATTAGGTTGAAATAGTGTGGTTGTGTACTTATTTTTCTGTTAACTTATTATGGATTGAAAACTGAAAACCTTAATGCACAGTAACTGAACTCAATATTTTTAAGTTCTGGTAACTTATTATTATATTTTTTTTTACAGTGTAGTCTTGCGATCAATCAAAACTTATTTACACGATATACCTCACATTCACCCTCCATTCACATCCTGGTGTTCTCCATTAGGCCTGTAGGTGGAGCTATGACAGCACATGTACAGTACACACACCAATGGTGTGTGATGTGTCCAAAAATGAATGGGCAAATGTGAGTGAAATGGTCGCACTGTATGCAGCTGTTTGTCTGCATTGCATCCCCCCCCCCCCCCAACTCAGATTTAGGGTTGATACAACCATCATAATAATATTGTTAATAATAACAATAACAATAATGATGTAATAATGTAAAAATTATCATTAAAAAGACCTGATTATGAGAAAAAAAAAATTACGATGCATGGAATATTGTTGAGGCACACTAGTTACAACTATATTTCAAACAGGCACTCCATGTCAAAAAGGTTGCTGACCCCTGGTTTACGGCATATAGAACGGACATTCATACACAGCAACGTGCCTTCAAACAATGTGATAAACATGAGGGATGAGTTACATTAAGTGCTAAAACAGAAAAGTAGGCTACTTACATTCTTGACACTAGAATGTAGGCCAGCTGTAGTTTACATAGCTTGCATAAAACTGTCTTGAGGTTCCACAAGTTAATCAAAATTTGAAGTATTTCCAACGGTTGTTGTTCATTCCTACTCGCTCAATGACGTCGTGTGTCTCCTATCTGTCATGCAGCGCATTCAGGCCATGCCCACCGGGGGCTGTTTTTTTCACAATCTACAATAATATAATAATATATATATATTTTTTTTAACAAGCTGATTATTCATTGGAATATAGAATATTCATTGACAGCCCTACTTAACAATTACTGCACACTACATCACCCCTGAGTGGAACCAAACTTCCCCCCACTGTACCGAAAACCCTTATCGAACCGTGACTTCAAAACCGAGGTATGTACCGAACCGTGGTTTTTGTTTACCATTACACCCCTAACAGTTGATCATCACCTGCTCTTCAAAAGGTTATCTAGTATTGGCTTGGACAATACTATAGTGTACTGTATTGCTGACACTGTTCAGTTGGCCAATGAGAACTTGCATCTTTCTTTTAATGTTCTTCTTTTATCAATCTTAAATTAGTCCTTAAGGTTCCAAAAATTTTCTCTGAACTAGGAAAAACTGCTTTTTCCTTTGATTCTTCCTTCTTTTTCTACATTTTGCTATACTGTGTCGACTTGTAACTGCCTTAGCTGATTTCTTTTTATAGTTTATTCATATGTATTGTGCTTATGTATGAAA
Source organism: Notolepis coatsorum (assembly GCF_963971535.1). NCBI lineage: Eukaryota > Metazoa > Chordata > Actinopteri > Aulopiformes > Paralepididae > Notolepis > Notolepis coatsorum. The sequence goes on along the minus strand of NC_140169.1, from coordinate 103,093,431 downwards.
TTGCTGATAAACTGTGTCTTGTTTTGTAAGCTCGTCATTGCTGTAAATGAGGGTAACTTTGGTGTCTTAGAAGTTGAAATAGTTGAAAGGTTTCAGTGTTGATGGTCATTCAGGGCTGAACAGTGCGAGATATATGTTGCACGTGCTACAGCAACATCGGTCTGTGCGATGAATGGATTTACTTCAGTAGCACCCGTGCGATAGGCATTCGGTTCATATCGATACTCTTATTTTGAAAATCCTGTGGCAAGTCTCATCTCCGCAGAAGCGCAGCTCCAGCCATAATATCTATGGCTCCGGCAGCTACCAACGTTCGGTTCATATAGATACTCTTATTTTGAAAATCCTGTGGAGAGTCGTATCCGCTCTATAGCACAGCTATATACCATCTGATCTCAGGTAAGGAATCTATTTGACCAGTCTTAGGATAATCAGACATGTTTTCACGGAGATATAAGCTTTTCCCCTGTGTGAGATATGGCTGTTTGGCTGTGCGAGTGATCAGGAACTAAGAGAATCGATTTTCAGCTTGCGGCACCAGCGTGCATACGTACACATATACTATCGATAATCTAGCGTTTATTTGAAAACGATTAATAAATAGGCCGAAAAATGACAACGTTCTAGAATATTCCAGTACAGGGCGTTTATCACGGAATCTTTTTTTTCCCTTGAAAACGAGGGCTTTTTAAAATGCTATAAAATGGAAATGAACCGATAAAAAAACAATCCGCTTCGACAATGTTGACTGGAAAATTAGTCATTGATAAGCGACGAGCAGATTAGACACATAGCCATAATTTTAAACATAGATTAGGCGATATTAACGCTAATATTGAAGTGGATGGTGGGCATTCAAGCACTAAATGTGCGCCCCCTGCTGGGCACTGAAAGTGTTAAAGGCCGAAATTAACGTTACGTTAGCGTAAGCTAACAACAAGCTAACGCTGATCAGAGCCATACAGGCAGAGAGAACAGCAGAGTGGGGACTGGGAAGGAGGGGGGGGGGCAGGCGTTCCCCCTTTCTGTGTGTGCGTGTGCGTTTGGAAAGACCAGATGATTGAAGTATAGTATATTGATGGTAAATGTACTGAGGATGGACAGATAATGTTGATATTTAAACATAAAAAATACAATACATAATAAATGTATTCATGATCATCATGCAACATAAAACAATTGCAGGAACGGTTTGGGAGAGGAAGGGGTTTTAGGTTGCGTGTTGTGAGTTCCAAATAAAAGTTTAAAGCTCAACGTGGCCCTTTACCGTGAACAGGAGGTCTATTTGTATTAAAAACAATAGATTGTTTTTCCGTTAAAAGTCTGGAAGAGGTAAATTATTATTTTTCAAATTATATTTTCGTTACCTTTTTTGAGTTGATCTAAATGTTACTGATTGTGTTAAATGAGCTTATGATATCGTCTCATATCGATTGCAGGCACCTGCATCGTATCGTGGCAGATATCGGCAAATATCGTATCGTTGTCCAAATAATCAATATCGTATTGTGATGAAACTGGTGATTCCCAGTCCCACCCCTAGTAGACTCCATACATCCAACACCAAATCCCATAATTCCTTACACATAACGTGTCTGGCTGTGTGACGTGAACTTGTCAGCATGAAAATGACAGCCAAACATGGCACTGCAACTAAATAACACAAATACAATAGGCACATTTGTGACTGTTACAAATATAACACGTTTTATACTTGTGCTACAAGATTTTGGCCTGTGCTACAAAACTATCAACCTCTGTAGCACCAGTGCTATGTGCAAAAAAAGTTAACGTACAGCCCTGTCATTATAATATAAACATTAGTTTATCCAATCTAATAACCAGTCTGTTTTCTAATCACTATCCTTTGTCATTTCTAAATTGGTATTTCAGCCAATCTTTTGGTATTTTTCTGCAGCAGCTAGTTTAGCTTGATCTGTCCGTCTGTCTGTCACTCTGTTGGTCTGTCAGTAAATTTTCTTTTTAATGTTTGCCATTAGATGGTATGATACATGGTAGAGATAAAATTTGGCATAATGATAGATATCTTGTGCTGTGCAAAGGTATCGCAATAAATATAAATGAAAGGTTGTGAGCACAACTCCAATAGTTTCTTACCGGGTGCATGGTTTAGACAGGCTCTCATATAGTAAAATATATAGCCAGCACTCACGGAAATGTCCTTTAGGTACTTTTATTGACCACTGGCAGCAATCCAACACAACCTAAGCATTTCAGCCATAAGCCTTCCTCAGCGTTATACTAAGAGTGGAAGTGCCTCTTATGTAGAAGTCCCAATGACAACTTAAACAGTGTATTCTATATGGAAAGAATATACTTATATGGTTGTTTGATCTTATTGGGAGAATTTAATTTGTGTGTGGATATATATTTCTTTTTCTTTTCTTTTCTTTTTCTTTTTTCTATATGGATTTTGATCCGATGGGTAGTGGAACATGGTATATTCATTGTACATGTCTGAAGGTGTCTACAGTTGTGATTGGAGGATCAAGAAAAGAGGACAGGGTTTGAGATAAGTCAATTGAAGAGATTTTGGTCAGAAGCAATCTGCATGATGCCACTTGATAGAAGAACAAGGCCCAGGTTGAAACTAACCTGAATGATGTTTTAATGTAGAAGGAGTGAGAGTTATCATTCCAATAGTGTGTTGTGGTGTTTTCTGTCTCGCCTGCAGGACAACCAGATCAGCACAGAAGACTGGAGCCACTGACAACCTGCTCACGTCCAATCAGAGTGGGACTCTCGAAGAGGGCAAAGACCAAACGCCTGCATCAGCCTCACCCCTACAAGTAATCATGAGAGCATAATGTGCATGAAATGTTTCATCACAAGTTAAAAACACTGCTCTCTCAAGTAAGCTCTGTCAGGATTGTGATTATTTTAAGACTTTTTGTACAGGCAAGTTCAGATTCTCTGCGTTTTTCCTCTGCCTTGTGTTGTTCTGATCGCATCCCTGACTTGAGAAGACTCTGTTTTAGTATTTCAGCTAACGTTAAAATGTTGTTTCCTGCCATCCGCATTCAAATTCACTCATGACTATTTATTTGGTATTTGTTGTTTTAGTATTTCAGCACAAGTTAAAACATACTGCCATCCGCATTCAAATGCAATACTGTTGGACTATTTTATATTTGTAGCTGCAGTTTTAGAATACTCAGAATGTTCTTGTTTGCTGCATTTTCACATGTTATGCTATTTATAACACAGGCTATTTATTTATTTATTCCTGCTTGTTTATTATTATTTATTCATCTTTTGATGTTGTTAATGTATGTGGTTTACATTTTAATGGGCTGTCTTTATGCCACATATCGTATAGCATTTCCGTGAGAGTGGTTGGTGTTGAGTTTCAAAAGACATGTTCCCCGGAGGATGAAATATTAATGGCAACAGGCAGTTTGTTGTATGCAGTATGGCTGCATCCGGGGTCAAACTGCATTACATGTTCATTGTTATTACATACAGTGAGGGGCCATTCCCTGTATGGATATTGTTCTTGTATGATTCATGAAAAGCAAGTAAATTATTATAACAGTGAGTGTGGAGTCGTCTTAACTAATTAGCATAATCATCGTTTTATACATGCCACGGAAACACAAATTGTCCTACCAAAAAAGTATGCAGAGTGAAAACTGTGGGTTCAGTATTATAATTCACAACGTCACAGTCTTGCAAAACAGAGCCTTTTTATCTGTTGCAAAGTGTGGGTTGACAGCTGCACCAAGAACCGCAAGATCAGCGAACTAAATGCATGAGTTCAGGAGGTTAATTAAAGAAACAGTCATCAGGGTCATTATACTTTAATTTGGAGTATCAGATGAGGTAATGACATTTCAAACTATCGCCTTCTCTAAGATGGGCTAATGTAGCCCCACCATACTTTGGCATATAGTTTAGAATAGAGTTTTTACCCAAAAAATATGAAGAATTTCCTTAGTATAGCATTCCTTAGTAGTTACTGTAGGTGGAGAGAGTGAAGCCTGTAATCTGATTACTCCTCCTCTGTACTACTGTATGTCCTTGATTGATTGATTGAAAACTTTATTAACAGATTGCAGAATGGGTACAATACAGTACAGCTCAATACACACAATTGTTAAGGGGATGCAGACCAGAGAAAGACTTTCGTCTTGTTTACATCAGGGTCCCCCATTTTCAATTCATCAGGACATATATGACATACATGACATACAGATAGTCAGTACTGCTACATCTATACATTTATGACATACCAGATTTGCAAATACAGTACTGTTTGTGATACAGAAGGAGTCAAGAAAAGGGAGTATATACATTTGACGTAGAAACTGTACATTGGAGGAGGTTGGGTGGGGGGGGTTGGGTACGTTGGGATATTGACAACCATACTGGGTAATTTACATTGGAGGTGGTTGAGGGGGGGGGGGGGGAGACACTGTACAAACAAACAAAATTGTACATTGGACTATTGACAAAACCATACTAGGTAAATGACTGTACATTGGAGGGGGTTGGGTTAGGATATTTACAGGGGCCAGTGTTGAATTGCAGTCTCCCGTAGGTGTCCCTTGAGAGAGGTTTTGAAAGTGGGTAGTGATCCACATTCCTTTACAGCTTTGGGTAGGGCGTTCCACATTGATGTGGCATAATTGCGAAACGTGTTTAGTCCCTTATTTGAGCCGAATCTGGGTTTAACATGATTTGTGGAGCTCCCTCTGGTGTTGTGATCGTGGTATTCACTGACCTTTGGGAAGTATTTTGACATGTACATGGGTACCTTGGTCGTGTAGTGTATCTTGTAGACCAGGCCCATTGCAAGTTGCTGTACTCTGTCGTCTACTCTAAGCCATCCTAGGTTGTCAAAGTGGGCAGGGGTGAGGTGGGTTCTAGGAGTAAGGTCAAGCAGTAGTCTGTCTTTCTGTCTTCTTTTTCACGGAGACCCCCTATGAGACCTGTTCAAGGACATTTAGTGGCATTTGGGACCCCTGGACATCTACGGGGACCCACCTTGAGAACCACTACCAATGAACAACCGTGTCTCGGGTAGTGTTTTATTCTTTTACTCACACACTGATTTTAGAACAACAGCCATGCAGCCGAAACAAATACAGTTTCTCTCAGCCCAAAGGAAGATATGTAGCCATGGTTTCTCTCAGCCCAGAGGAAGATATGTAGCCATGGTTTCTCTCAGCCCAGAGGAAGATATGTAGCCCTGGTTTTGTTTGGTTGGTTTAAAAAGGTAGATATGTAGCCCTGGTTTTGTTTGGTTGGTTTAACAGACAATGGAGGGAAAAGTAATGATAGATGTAACTGTCTTCACCTCATGGCTTGTTTACTTTTCAGATCCAGCTCGCAGGTCCCTGAATGTGAATGGAAAGAGTATATATATATCATCCCAGATCGTGTCTGAACAAATTCAGGGACGGTGCTTGGATGGTATGAAGAAAGGCCTAATTTATATACCATACAACCACATTTTATGGATTTGGGTTCCTCTTCAGTTGGGGAGAAATAAATCAGTTTGGGATGGTTCCAGGAAGTGTGTGAACAATTATTGTAAGCCCTGACCAAACCCCCCCCCCACACACACACATACATTACCCACCCACAGACACATGCACACGCACGCTGTGGCTGCCTTACAGTCCATTCACCTCACATCAGCAGGGCAGCCCCAGAGTGTTTTCAGCATTTTATTTATCATCTGGCAGAATGCCTGCAGCAAAAAGAGAAAAGAAACTAGGCATGACTTTGCAAAATTCTGTTGGATCCACAGAGGGACACGATTATATAGATTAATGATATTCAATCTAATCATTAGCAATTGTCTCTGAAGGCTGTGCAGTGGAATTCTATATCACTGAATATTAGGGCTGTACTTGAGATTCTTCTTCTTCGATTTTGTCAACTAATCGATTATTTGCTCTAATCAACAAATCTGTACAATTATGTTTAATATATTATGGTCCTTCTGTAGATAAATGCAGTCATGCAGAAGGACCTCTTTAAATGGAGTAGGCTTCTTATTAAAGACCAACGCATATTGGTGAATAGTATTGTGATGCAGGATATGTGCTTTTTATGTCAGTAATGACTAAAAATCATTCACCTTTAATTGAACCCTGGCACTGAAGAACCATACTGTCTGTTTTGAAACTTGGACGGACCATGTATTTGCAGTTGTGAAGTTAATCTAAATCACTCAGTGTAAATGTGTTATATCACAAGAAACTACTCAACATCTCTATTTAACTATGAGTGAACACAACACTCTAACTTTCCATCTTTAGATAATTAGGTTTGAAAACATTGTTCCTCAGATAACTTAAACAGAGTTATATGATTCTTTGTCTGAGGTACTACTCAATTAATAAGACCCCATACCTTTTTTTACTAAGACCCTAACAACCAATTAATCCTCTTTGGAGCAACAGTTTCTCAGGAGGTAGAGCGGTTGTCTGTTAATCTGATCCCCGGTTCGATTCCGGCTCCTCTCTGCAGCATGTATAAGTAGTATCCTTGAGCAAGACACTTAACCCCTAACTGCTCCATGGCTGCCTCCGCCATTGGTGTGTGAATGTGTGAGTGAACGTGAGACATAAGTTGTAAAGTGCTTTGGATCCGGCTATTTACCATTCATGAGGGGGCAGCCCTACTAACTATTTACATTCTAGGATACTCCAACATACATGCAACAATGAGTATACTATAACAACGACATGGAACACATAAATACCTCAGTCCTACTGACTATATTTACATTCTAGATGCAATATACATGCAACTGTGACATGGGTCACATAAACACTGTAAGAAGCTAATTGTTCCTTCAATGAAGATTATGGTCATATTCATAGTTGAATAGTTGAGTATTATTATCAGTATTAGTATTGGAGGGTTCGGAAAAATATAGACCCACTCCAATAAAGTCTTATTTGCTCAGCATATGTTGAACCTCCTATCCGCCTAGCTGTTTTGTTTGGTTGATGACCTGCGGTCGAAGACCTTCTCCTAAATCCTCCTATATTTGATTGCGTCCAGCCTTTGCGCTTTTAGAGTTTGAAAAATACTGTATCTTCAAAAGGTTTGCAAACGCAAAATGAAATACAATGGGAGTGCTATTCTGACAGCCCTACTGTGCATATGAGAATCATGGAGATCTTAATGGTTTTATATGAATATTCCCTCTCCCCTCTTTCCAAAGTTGCTTGCCTACAGTAGCAACAAACTCTGAATGTGAAACATCTCATTACAGCCTAATGGTCGATTCATAACCTTAAAATGCCTAATTACCAGAATGGAACCATGTCTGTTCGTTTATTTATTTTTTTATCCATCCAAAAAAGATCGACATCACCTATCTCTCTTCCTTAATGTGATCTTATTACATTAATGGAAGATGTTTCAGTTCCCTTAAACTTGAATCTGGCACTTGTGTCCTGTGACATGAAAGAGATATTAATGCATTGGAAGGGGTGAAGGGACTTCAAAGCCTCCCGAAGAGCCAGAAGGTATCTCTGGCTTTTTGAAGTTCTTAGAATATGAACTCCTCCCATTTCTCAGAGACGCTCCTCTGTGTACAGTAATTCATTTAGCTCAAATTAGGAGCTCTCGACTACTGAAATGCACTCTTTACTGGCCTCACAAAATAGAACACAGAGAGACGTCGGCTCATACAAAACTCTGCAGCTTAACTAGAACCAAGAGGAGAGAGCACATTAGTCCAGAAAATGACGATCATCTACTACTGGTTTACTAAAGGTTCCCAGCAACAACCAAAAGATAATCAGGGATGCAGCCGTTGCTAATTACCAAAGCTATGTAACACTTCACCTACGGACATTAGGGAGGATAGCTCACTAAATGTTTTCAAAAGTATAGCCTTTTAATACATCCTTCCACTTATATGGATTACATCCACTCTGTGATTATTGCATTGTAAAGTAGAGCTATTTTATTGTTGTTTATGCTGCTAATTAATTAATAAAATTGTAATGCATCCTGCCACTTTGCACTCCACACTATGATTGTTGTATTGTGCAAACTCAAATTTGAGATTTCCATTGTATGATACCCTGTGTCCAAAAGAGTTGTATAGTTGTGATCTTGGCAGATAAACATTCATAATATCAGGGTCCGGCACCCTGTTCATGATTTTAACAAAGGTTTTTGAGAAATTCAAGAAACCTTGATTTATACTGATGGGCATGGGTGTATTTTAAAGTTATAGTATAAAGACGACAAAAGCACAGCACAAAATATTGTAGATGATTGTAAGCCAGGATTAACAAGGTATACAAAAAAAAGTAATATACAATGGAACTACAAAACTGACTTCAACTAAAGTAACTCCAAGTGTTTTATGATCATCTAATGGGGAACATTATTATTACCTGCATTGCTTTTACCCTTTTTATTATTATCTGCATTGCTTTTATTCTGTAAATGGTATGCTCTATTTTATGCAATTCTTGCATGAAAGGTGCTATACAAATAAAGTGAATTATTATTATCATTATTTATTATTAATATTATTTCTATGTTTTACAAAATTAGAACACTACACTCCCATTTTAAAAAGATTTATTTTATTTTGAACGTTTTGAATAGGCCATTACAAAAGAAAAAGAAAAGGATTTTTTTTTTCCGATTACTACTATTACTGTCGACACAGAGAACATGTTGGAAAGTTTGTCGTTTAGTCGGCACATTATCACATCCCTAATGGTTACCCTTTGCGTTTGTACTAGAAGGTATTTCTACTTCTTTTCGGGCCTCATGGCCCCCAATGGTTAGATGTCAGCTGTAACTGTGAGCAAAAAGAAAATGTGACCGGGACAGATTTTAATGAGTATAAAAATGTCTATCAAGCGATGATAGATCACAGCTTGCTCTCCCTGTGCAGGGGGGAAACTGTACAGCAGGACGTTTGTTTCTTCTATTTTCTTTCTTTCTCTCTATCTCTCTCTCTCTCTCTCTCTCTCTCTGGCGCAGCAGTGGCTCAGGAGGTAGAGTGGTCGTCTGGTAATCAGAAGCTTTCCGGTTCAAAAAGGGCAGCAAATTAGACCCAGGCAACTACCGCCCTGTTTCTATTCTCACCTCCATCTCGAAAGTCATGGAAAAAATAGTCTACGAACAGGTCGAAAAGTACCTAGCGGAAAAAAATCTAATCTACGAATTCCAATCTGGCTTCAGAACATCCCACTCCACTGACACATGCCTTCTCTATTTGAATGACCACATCAAACAAGAGGTGGACGCAGGCAAATACTGCGGCATGGTCATGCTGGACCTACAAAAGGCCTTTGACACGGTCAATCACTCCATTCTGATTGACAAGCTAAAAGCAATTGGTTTTGATAGTCTATCAGTGAGCTGGATGCAATCCTACCTTGAGGGGAGGGAACAGATGGTGGAGGTAAACGGTACCCTATCCCCCCCCCTCACAGTGAGCTGTGGTGTTCCACAAGGAAGCATACTAGGACCGCTACTGTTCCTAATTTATGCAAATGACATGTCGTCAGCTTGTGACTGCAACTTGTTCCTGTTTGCGGACGACTCAGCCCTGCTGGTCTCTGACAAGAACAAGTTACAGGTTGAAAAAACCCTCAGCTCGGAACTAGGCAGAATCTGCATATGGCTCGCTGATAACAAACTATCATTACACATGGGCAAAACAGAGTCCATTCTCTTCGGTTCAAATAACAAACTCAGCAAGACCGACGGCTTCTCAGTTACAGTGGGTGACAATATTGTCACAAGGAAAGATGAAATTACCTACCTGGGGTCCATCCTAGAGGCTAATCTCTCCTGTGACAAAATGGCATCCAATGTAATAAAAAAAGTCAACCAACGAACTCGATTCTTGTACCGGATCTCCTCTCTGGTAAACAAGAACACCCTGAAGACTCTGGCAGGAGCACTCATTCAGGGGTACTACGACTATGCTTGCACCTCATGGTACCAAAGCACCTCAAAGGCGCTAAAAACAAAATTACAAACATCTCAAAACAAACTGGTCAGACTACTGCTTGACCTTACTCCTAGAACCCACCTCACCCCTGCCCACTTCGACAACCTAGGATGGCTTAGAGTAGACGACAGAGTACAACAACTTGCAATGGGCCTGGTCTACAAGATACACTACACGACCAAGGTACCCATGTACATGTCAAAATACTTCCCAAAGGTCAGTGAATACCACGATCACAACACCAGAGGGAGCTCCACAAATCATGTCAAACCCAGATTCGGCTCAAATAAGGGACTAAACACGTTTCGCAATTATGCCACATCAATGTGGAACGCCCTACCCAAAGCTGTAAAGGAATGTGGATCACTACCCACTTTCAAAACCTCTCTCAAGGGACACCTACGGGAGACTGCAATTCAACACTGGCCCCTGTAAATATCCTAACCCAATCATTCCAACCCCCTCCAATGTACAGTCATTTACCTAGTATGGTTTTGTCAATAGTTCAATGTACAATTGTGTTTGTTTGTACAGTGTCTCCTCCCCCCCCCCCCTCAATGTACAGTGTTACTTGTTTATACAGTATGCCCCCCGCCCCCCCCCCCCCCCCCCAACCACCTCCAATGTAAATTACCCAGTATGGTTGTCAATATCCCAATGTACCCAACCCCCCCCACCCAACCTCCAATGTACAGTTTCTACGTCAAATGTATATACTCCCTTTTCTTGACTCCTTCTGTATCACAAACAGTACTGTATTTGCAAATCTGGTATGTCATAAATGTATAGATGTAGCAGTACTGACTATCTGTATGTCATGTATGTCATATATGTCTATATGAATTGAAAATGGGGGACCCTGATGGAAACAAGACAAACGTCTTTCTCAGGTCTGCATCCCCTTAACAATTGTATGTATTGAGCCGTACTGTATTGTACCCATTCTGCAATCTGTTAAATAAAGTTTTCATTCATTCATTCATTCATCCTCCCAGCAACATGTCGAAGTGTCCTTGAGCAAGACACTTAACCCCTAACTGCTCCCTCCCTCCCGATGAGCAGGTTGGCACCCTGCATGGTTGCCTCTGCCGTCTGTGTGTGAGTGAATGGGTGAATGTGAGGCATAAGTTGTAAAGCGCTTTGGATAAAAGCACTATATAAATGCAGTCCATTCTCTCTCTCTCTCTCTCTCTCTCTCTCTCTCTCTCTGGCTTTCTAACAAAACATGTATCACACATACAGCCTGGCCTGTTCATGTGTCTGTCGTTATTAGATGGTTTAAAGACGCGATAGTATTTACAGTACAGATGCGTCTTTATTTATCATCAAAGGAAAGCGGAAGTGCCAAAGTGCAGTAAGAATACAGTAAGAGTTTGTGTTTTGCATACTGATAGTCCTTCAGTATTCTACAACACGCTGCACGCATGCATTCACACATGTGCCCGAACACACATACACGCAACAGTCTAGCCTGCTCGTATTTGCTGCCTTTCACAGATCAATAGCAATCACTGGGCCACAATCCCAGAATCAGCTCATCGACTTTGGAACTAAAAATACACTGTGGTGTCCACCCCCTCGGCACGCTGTAGACTCTGTGCAGTTTTCAACTAAGTGACAGAGACCAGAACTGATGATCATTGCTAACAGGAAGGCCAAATCTTACAGTATCTGAAATAATAGCTTGTGTAGTGTCTATACACGGACATATAATTCAATATGGTTCTAAATGATTGAAGTATTTGAAGTGCACTTTATCCTGGCCAAACATTTAACCAATCCCAAAAGTGAACACGTCGCTTGTGAGAGAGTAACCAATTCAAGTGCTCATCATTCTTGCAAGTATTCGGAATTGTCTTAAACTCTCAAACTTAGGTCCAATCATCAGGTTTATTAGATGTGAGGCACCTCTTAGTCAGTCAGTAACTCACTCACGGTTAACCACTGTGTCCGTCGCGGCCGGCGACACAGTCATTTTGCTTCGCCTCTAGGACTGTGTGCTTGTATTGCCCAGGCCTGAGAGCACAATAATCTCCATTCTAGTCGGTATTGAGCAGCGTCCAGGCTGCCAGGTGGAGGAAATGGAGAGTAAAAGAGGATTTGTCAGTATTATGACATAACCCTTCATGTTTAGTTGGCATGGCTCCAAGAAGGCTCTAATTAAAATCATGTTGACTGCAGGCCATCAGAACCAAACAAAACAGATACTGTAGATCAGGCGAAAGGGGGGAGGGGGGGGGGGGTTGATCAGACGCAAGGCCATTGTTGGATAGGAGAAGCAGGACAGCTTTTCCAGGCCCCTAACTCAGGCAGGGCCCATAGTGTGAGAGCCTATGTGAAACCGGTCTTATTTGACATGCCCTGAGTGGGAGTTGACCCCCGGTCTCCCGCGCCGCGGGCGGCATCACAGACCACTAGACCAAGAGGTGAATTCACTTCGTCTGGATGCCTCTGGGGAGTGAGTTTACTTGCAGTACCGCTTAACGTCCACAGCCACTTCACTACACTGTCCATCGTGACTGTGGATAGACACGCGGTACCTCCGTTACATATGCACAATGGTTTGGGTCACTCTGTAAAGTGACCCAAATAAGCAGGCAAGTGCTATATTTGCAGCTTCAGAATAGAAGCCAGCACCTCTGTGCTTTGTGGTGGAATGATCACCCATGGTGGTATTCCAATAAAGGTTCATGGTAGCATTATCTAGTGTATATATTTAGTGTTAAACTAACATAATGGCCATTGCTTGTTAGGTTTTCAACCTATTTTCAAAACACTGTCTTTAGTGCCTTGTGTGTTCATCAAGCACAAAGAAGTACAATTTCCTATTTTGCATTTTAACATTCTTGTGGCTAATTTATTTATTTTAACCAGAGATGGAGCCGTCACTCCAGAGCTCTATGAAACGACTGCAGGTCGTTAAAGCAAGTGAGGAGGTGAAGTATGAGGATTTCGGGGCTCCGCGGGTACTAGCTGGGTTGTACACTTTAGAAGATGTGTCCCATGAAGCAAAGTGATTTATTGTGATTTAATGGACATCAGTAAATCCACAGTGCAAAACGTCCGTCTGAGTCAGGGCCAAGCCAGTCTGCTAAAGGCTCATTTACCACCAGCCCTCCCAAACAAGTTCCATAATCTCTCATAATTCCATTGTGATACTTCATCAAGTTAAGTGCAGGTTGCTGCACTATTTCAATCCACCTACACTTAGATTAGTTTCCCAGCTGTGTGCTGATGAAATCATATTATTGTGTTGTATAACATATCTGTCCCAGATTATAGTTTGATAAGAATTTGACTGTGGCTTTTTCTAGCCCTTCCTTCACCTCTACACTAAACACACATGTGATTTACTACATGTCGCTAAGACATTCACAATAAGTAACAGTTTCCAGAATACTATGTATGAATTGGGAGGGTACCAGATACTCATTGCTCAATATTTCAATACATCTGATTCAGTACAACTGCTATTTTGGAAGAACATGTCTTTGATGAGCTAATAACTTAATAATGATATGATAATAATGATAATAATCCATCATGAGTTACGTTTTTATGCCAGCGATTTCTCTCATTTTCAAAATGTTCAGTATTCAAAGCCTGCGTCACTGTTAGTTGCATCTACAGAGTGGGCAGGAAAATGAGCTGTTGTCATACATTCAGCTCATCCAATGACGCTCACTGCCTTTCAATAATCCCGAGAGGGTGACGAGATGAGGAATTTGCTCCTATGTATTATAGATGAGTTTGCATTTTAATCTGTTTAAAAACAGCAGCTTTAGGACCGAAGACTTGGGACTGCTTTATTGAGCTGGCAGTATTCTCAATCACGCACGGGTAATTCGCATAGCATTGGAACGGGTAGAGCGGAACACTTACTGGAGGAGTATCAGAGTAATCTACTTTGCTTCACAGTCAGTGGTATTGCGTTAGGTGCCGTGGAAATTGGATTATGCTGCGAATATGAGCTTTGTTTCACATGTATAGGCCTACAGCATATGAAAAATGTAATGTTAAAACAAATGCCACTGTAGTATTCAGCCCAATGATGCCTCTTTTGCGGCAAATTATTGCCTTCTCTGAGTCTTGTGTATCAAAGTGCATTTCCATGAGAACTATTATCAACCATTATGTGGGTGCCATCTTATGGTCTTGGTATACTTGCTTTTAAGAGGACGGAGCCACTTATCCTGCGTTCCTTTGGAGAGTCCTCAGAAATTACCTACGCAACTGATGTGGATGTGACAGGCTAAACACTAAAACTCCACATGCACATCAACATTGGGGGCAGTGTGGATGTGACAGGCTAAACACTAAAACATCACATGCACATCATCATCAACATTGGGGGCAGTGTGGATGTGACAGGCTAAACACTAAAACATCACATGGAAAGCTGTGATCTCAACATAACCTCCTTGAGTGTTGCCATGTTTTATGCTTACATTGCACATCTGAATAGTCAATACTGTAGTTCACAAGGAATACCCTTAAAAGGGCACTAATCTCACACACATCCACAAATTCTAAACAGTTTTGCACACATGCATTTAGTTTGACAGTTGAAAGAATGATGACATTTTTTTTTTAATATGGCCATCAATAATGTCATTCGGGACATTGAATCCTTGTGTTGTGTTAATAACAGTTCAATGAAATGATAATAATAACACAAGGATTAAATGTCCCCGATCACAGAGTTTTTGGATGTGTGTGAAATGAAAATAAATCAGCATTGTTTTTTGCTACTAGCTGTGTGCTACAGATGGGCAGCCTCGTGCCTGGTTGGAGAGGGCAGGCTGTGACCAGGACTTTGTTGAGTGGGCGGGGCCTGAGGCTGGAAACAACCTGGATGAATATACAGTGACATCTTTCATCAGCCTTGGCGAGGAGGTGTGTGTCCCCCTCTGCTCTAGGAAGAGGAGGTGGCCAGGCACAGTGGTGCTCATCGGTTCAGGCAGAACAAATACAAGTTCGCCAAAGAGGTGAGGGAGGTGAAACTTCGCTTCTCAGAGAAACTGCAGCAGCAGCTCTCGGACGGGAATTCCTCCTCTGTATGGAAAGGCCTCAAGACCCTTACAAACTATAAGCCGAAGTCACCACAGGCGCCTGATAGCCTCCCCCTTGCGAACAAGCTAAATACATTTTATTGTAGGTTTGAGAAAGAGGTTCCCCCCGCCCTCTTCCTCCACCCACCCGGCCACAACCTCCATCCCCCCACCCCAGTGCCCCCCCCCCCCCCCCCCCCCCCCCTCTCTCTGTCTGTGTGAGATAGGTGAAACGGCTGTTTTCGATTCAGAATCCCCGGAAGGCGGCCGGCCCGGACTCTGTCTCCCCCTCTGCCCTGAAGCACTGCGCTGACCAGCTCGCCCCGGTGTTTACCACCATTTTTAATGCCTCGCTGGAGCTGTGTCACGTCCCAGCATGCTTCAAGGCCTCAACGATCATCCCCGTCCCCAAGAAGGTCACGGGCCTTAATGACTACAGACCTGTCGCCCTGACCTCTGTGGTCATGAAGGTCCTGGAGCGCTTTGTCCTGGCCCACCTGAAGCTCATTACTGATCCTGTGCTGGACCCGCTGCAGTTCGTGTACAGAGCCAATAGATCCACAGAGGATGCTGTGAACATGGCTCTGCACTATACGCTGGAACATCTGGACTGCGTGGGCAACTATGTCAGGATATTGTATGTGGACTTCAGCTCGGCCTTTAACACTATCCTTCCACCCATCCTGGAGCACCAGCTATCCCTGCTGCAGGTGCCGGCCTCCACTCGCAGGTGGATTACCGACTTCCTGTCCAACAGGTCTCAGCGGGTGAAGCTGGGGAAGAGCATTTCCAGCTCTAGGTCCACCAGCATCGGTTCCCCGCAGGGCTGCGTCCTGTCCCCACTACTGTTCTCCCTGTACACCAACAGCTGTGTCTCTCTCCACCCCTCGGTCAAACTCCTGAAATTAGCTGACGACACCACCCTGGTGGGTCTCATCTCCAGGGGGGACGAGTCGGCCTACAGGAGGGAGATCGAGAGGCTGCAGAGCTCATGCAGCTGCAACAACCTTGAGCTCAATGCTCTAAAGATAGTGGAGATGGTAGTGGACTGCCCCACCCCCTCCCATCATACTGGGAGGCACCCAGGTGGCCTCTGTGGAGTCATGCCGATTCCTAGGCATGACAATCTCCGGGGATTTGAAATGGGAGCATACATCACGGCCCTGCTTAAAAAGGCCCAGGGGAGGATGTTCTTCCTCCGGCAGTTGAAAAAATTTAAACTGCCGAGGACCATGATGGCCCAATTTTACACGGCCATCATTGAGTCCATCCTCACCCACTCCATCATCTCCTGGTTCCCCGCTGCAGCGGCAAAAGATCTCGCCAAGCTGCAGCGGGTGATAATATCAATTCTGCACTGACTGACCTGGAACTCTGCACTGCACTGCACTTTACACTTTATACACTTTATATATATACTTATTCAAATGATAAATCCTGCACTGCACTGTCTTTGTCCTGTGTCTTGTTGTTATGTGAAAAGAAAAATGTATGGAAAATGCATACACTGTATCGCTGTGACAATTACCAATGTGGTTACACATATGGATTAATAAAGGAATCTGAATCTGAACAGAACAGAACAGCTGAGCAACACCTGTGTTTATAATATAAATGTCAAAATAATTTAGTTTTGTTCAAACTGAATTAATTTACAATCACACTTTTACCTTCCATGTTAGCGCAGATGTAAATCCAGCAGCTCGTTGTGTTGGCCCTCTTACCTGGCCATAAAAGACTGACATTTTCAAGTAACCAATAATTTGATGCATTGGGCATTGGGCATTTTGTAATTCAAAAGGTTGAAAAACGTGTTTCTCTTGGCAGGGAGATCAATGTGAAACATCTCATTAATGCTCTTACAGTAATGATGTCAGTTAAGTACATGATAATATAAGGTAAATGACAAATCTTCTGTTCCATGTTACAGACTGAGGAACAATTCCCTTTTCTTCCTCTTCAGATAGTATATTAAAGGGTAAGTTCAGAATTTTGGAACCGTAGCCATATTTCTTACTTATCAATGATATTGTTGATCAGTAGACTTCCTTTCTCAACAATCCATGCTGTTCTTCATAATAGATACCCGCAGCTCTAGCTAGTTAGTCACAAAACGAATGCAATGTCAATGGGGCCACGCTCTAGTCTGTACAAGCCCTGAAATAAATGTCGAAACCTACTCCACAGTGCACCCAAAGGTAGGTTTCAGCATTTATTTCAGGACTAACTGGAGTACAGACTGGAGCTTGGCCCAATTGACTTTGCATTCATTCTGTGGCTAACTTACCATCCCTAGTCTAATTATCCAAGAAAGCAATAACTCTTTTATTCCTAGATGTCTCCCTTTATGAAGGGAGACTTGAAATGAGATTACATTCTTAACAGCCCCATCTATTCTGTTCTCTTTGTCAGTATTCAGGAGACACGGTTGCTTGTGGCGAAAGGTACTTGACATTTTGTTATGTTGTATCTTGTGTTTTGTTTGCAGACCAGCACTTAACTGTGTGACTCCTCGACCGGCCTCACTCAACAAGCCTGATATTTCAGCTCAATTCCAGGCAGCTACACTACAATAGTTTGATTATTTCTAGAATGGAAATACTTCACTTGTTTAAAATGGTGAAGTATAGCCTACTTGACATTTTGTGTATAGCACTTACAGTAACTCTGTGGTGACTGTTCTCTCTGAGTGAGGCAGCTATATGAGCTTAGTTCAAGCTACAAATAACTTTCTGAAATTGAACAGGCTAGGTTTCAGCCAAAAAGAAATTTATCTCCCATTTTCTCCCCAATTTAGTCATTATGTCAATTCCCTGTGTTTGTCATGGTCCTGGTTGTTGCTCTATCCACTGCCAGTCTGGGGACGGTGTCTCCTCCCATACATAGTGTAGTCGTCTGCTGCTTCTTTTCACCTGAAATCTAGGAGTTTCACTGGGAGAGCATAACGGGTGCGGCGCGCCCTCGAGATCCCCTCCCTGCTGAACGGGCGCCCGACCGTACAGCAGGAGTCGCTAATGCAACAACCAGGACTCTGCGGCTTCCCACCCATGAACACTGCCAATTGTGTTTGTTGAAATGTCTGACCAAACTACCAGGAATCGAACCCGGGTCTCTGTGGTGGTATGCATGTGTAACGGATATGTACCGCGATAGTGTGACTACGGTACATAGAAGTAAAACTCACTCCCCTGAGGCATCCAGACTGAGCGCTAAGGAGGGAATTCCTTTCTTGGCACAGCGGTCTGTGTTGCTGGCCCCGGTGCGGACGCCCGGGGTTCGACTCCCACTCAAGGCATGGTCGAAGTGTTTGGCGGGTACAGTGTTGTACCGGCTACAGTGGTGCCGTGACCCGGATGCCTGAGTGGTGTGAGTTTAGGGGGGGTGAATGTAACGGATATGTACCGCGATAGTGTGACTACGGTACATAGAAGTAAAACTCACTCCCCTGAGGCATCAAGACTGAGCGCTGAAGGAGGGAATTCCTTTCTTGGCACAGCGGTCTGTGTTGCTGGCCCCGGTGCGGACGCCCGGGGGGTTCGACTCCCACTCAAGGCATGGTCGAAGTGTTTGGCGGGTACAGTGTTGTACCGGCTACACATGTACAACTTGTTACGGGTGTTGGGTGAGAACCCAAGAGCAGAACACAAGGCACAGGAGAATGAAGCGGTTTAGGTTAATAACAACCCAGAGAACGACAAGGTGGCAGGTAGTGAATAGCTGGGAGTGAGAGGCGGCAAGTGGGTGACGTGTGTCCATGTGGTCCCAGGGAGGTGCAGGCTGGTGAGATCCGTAGGTGGGGGTGCAGGCCGGAGGCGTGAGGTCCTACACACAGGAGAACAAGGGTCAATACGACGCAGGATACTGAGTACACAGGAAACACTAGTATTAACACAATAATAGTGTACAAGGTTTTCTAGAGGTCCAGAGAAGAGTACTATTACCAAGGGAGGTGAAAACAACACTCGGACCAGGAGTGGCAGGGGTGCTGCAGGCCTCTTATCCTGGCTCTGTGATGGCGTGAGGGTTCTCAGGTGTGTAGGCCGGCCCAGGTAGGCAGAGTGATGGTGAGGCGGGAACAGAGACCCATATAAGGCCGTGGAGACCTGCTGACAGAAGGGGAGAGAAAGGCTGTGGCTGTAACACAACTTCTAATTCTAATTCAGACCAGACATGGAAAGCAGGAGATCGTTCAAGGTGTTTTGCATTTTGCTGCATCATGGTTCATCTTGCCTCACTTAAGAGCAAAGTACAGCAGCACGCAAATATTGGCCACAATCTGCCCCACTTTAATGTGGATTATATGTTGTCTATCTCGCCTTGACTACTGCAATGCACTGCTTGCTGGTCTACCGACCACCGCCACCAAGCCACTTCAACTCATTCAGAACGCAGCGGCCCGCTTGGGGGGCTTGGGGTGGTGAAGGGGGGGGGGGGTGATGTGTTTTGGGATGGTTGGACAGGAGAGGTGAGGGTATGGGGTCTTTGGATACAATGGAGGGTGGGGGCTTGGGGTGGTGGTAGGGGGGTAGGGTTGAAGGTTAGACAGGTTTAGACAGAACTTGGATATTGGGGGCCAATGGGCTGTCTGTCAGGGAGGGGTTAATTACAATTTGGGGTGGTGGGGGAATCCAGTTCTACCACACTACTGTATAGTATCTCTCTCTCTCTCTTTAATTTGTCTGATTGGGATCCTGGAGTCAGTGCTCCTCGTATCTAATTAGCTGCATTTATTTCAGCTTTGGAAGAAGGAGGAGGGGTGTAGAAGGCGTTAGGGAGGGAGGAGGTGTTGTCAGTGAAATTGTTTATAGTATATTGATCTCTAGGCTAATTCTCATTCCATACAAACCCCCCCGAGTCACAGCGTGAAGCTGATTCCCTCATTTATCTCCATGGTGCCACAAGACAACACAGGCCTGAACGCCACCACCACTGCTGCTTCTGTTTTGTAGATCAGATATTAGCCAGAGAGCAACATTATGCCTGCATTTGCATGAGCTGGTCTCACTGGTTGCTTCTAACACCGGTTCCTGACAGGCAGCGAGCGAGCGAACTGGAGACGAAATCACACGCGACACTGTCCTGATATGACGCTGCGCGTGTCCGAGTGTGTCTGTGTGTGTGTGTTACCTGGAAGCACGGACAAAAGCAGCCTGCGATTCTCAACCAATAAAAAGTGTTTAGGGGCGGGACTCGGCCGCGTAATCGCTCAACTAGAGACACAGCGAGCGAATATTTGAGGGGGGAACGACATCGCCGCTCAGTTCGCTGTCGCTTGCGGCAGGTCAGGATAGTCTGATTGAAACGAATACATTTGAATCATTTTCGCAATCACGCTCGCTCACGTCGCTGCCTGTCAGGAAGGGGTGTGAGTGATATGGAATCCTGCACATGTGGCTGCAGATGTTTTGAATGACTATGAATGGTTTTGTGAATTGTCCTTGTTTTTTTGTTTTATATTGCTATATGTTTTTTTTTTTTTACTTGTTTTTGTCTGTCAACTTGAAATTGTAACTGTGCTGCTGCCTATCTTGGCCAGGACGTTCTTGTAAAAGAGATTTTTAATCTCAACGAGACTTTTCTGGTTAAATAAAGGCTAAATAAAAAAAAATATGAATACATACGGTACATTATAGGTACTACACGGCCAGGCAATTTCAGCAAAAGCCCAGAGGTCTTTTTGTGGCATCCCTGAGCTATTGTAGGCAGTCAGGCCTTAATCACTCACAAACAAATGGCCCGCATTTTTTTGATGATTGTGGTATGGTTTGTTTGTGTGATATAATTTCAAGATTTCAAGAGGTTTATTTGTCACATACATACCAGGGCATACAGTGAAATGCGGGTGGCCATGCCCGCTTTGATTGTGCAATAATACTAAATAATAAAATAGACATAATAAAGAGGTAATAAAATAGACATAAAATAGGCATGATAAAATAGACATGCTAAAGTTCTGAGATAGTGCTATACAATGTTAGCTACGGATTAAGGCACTGGGTCCTATGTACACTACTATACAATATACAGTTTTTACTCTATATCCTTATGCTATACTTGCTATTTCTAAACTATACTATACTAAGAACCACATCAGTTCTTTCCCTAAAGTGGCCTTTATTTTCCTCATTCCTTTAAAGTGTCCTTTCCATTTAGTTTAAAGTGACCGTTTGTGTGTGAGCGAATGCAGCATGTGTGTTGTATGTGCTCATGTGTACTTGTATGTGGAGAGTTCAGTGTTCAATGTTGGCCTGGGGAAGAAGCTGAGCCTTAGTCTCTCTGTTCTTGCTGCGTTTGTGCATAGGCGCTTGCCTGACCGCAGCAGCTTGAACAGGCATGTTGTTTGGGTGGTGGGGGTCTTGTGTGTTGTCCATGTCAGGTCCTCTGTGATGTGGACTCCCAGGTACTTAAAACTGCTCACCCTGTCCACGATAGCCCAATTTATCCACAGTGGTGTGTGTGTCCCCTGCTGTATTCTCCTAAAATCCACGATCAGCTCCTTAGTTTTACCAATGTTCAGGAGTAGGCTGTTATCCCGGCACCAGCGTGCCAGTACATCAACCTCCTCCCGGTAGGCCTTCTCGTCGTTGTTAGAGATCAGCCCCACCACCACAGTGTCGTCAGCAAACTTCACTATGGAGTTGGAGCTGAACCTGGCCACACAGTCATGTGTGTACACAGTGAATACAGCAGGGGGCTGAGAACACAGCCCTGGGGGGACCCGATGCTCAGGGTGATTGAGTTGGAGGTATGACCCCCCACCCTGACCGCCTGGGGCCTGTCACTCAGAAAGTCCAGGGCCCTCATTTATCAATGGTGCGTATACGCACAGATATGTGCGTAACCCATGCGTATGATCATTTCTAAGCAATGTGTAACTGAGGGGTACAATTCCCTGACTGTATTGAATAAGTATGGTATCATTAAACCACTACTGCGTTATGTACATTACTACTGGCCATACAGTACACATGTATATGTGATGAACACCCACACAATAACACGGCTTAACAAGAAAGTACTGTTTGTAATATTTATTAGAAGAGCACCAAGATTATCTTACATTTATTAAGAATTAGAGTTGCGCTTGTAAGGCGAAGAATGTGCATGAATAGGTCAAGAGCGTAAGTCCATGAGCATATTACGAAGGGGATAATTAATACCACCTGTAGCATAAGAATTATATAAGGCACACTCGTAGGTCAGCTGGAGATACTAGGGGGGGGGGGGGGGGGGGTTCCCTCCGGTTGTAAGCCAGCAGGGGAGAGGAATGTTCGGGAGCAAAAGTCTGGATCAACGAGGAATCAATAAGCTCCAGCTACGGGAGGCGGTACATATACTCCCCTTGATCGGCAGACAAAAGGCAGCAGCTATAATCCAAGTATGCGGGACAGCATGGATAAAGGCCAGCCAGCCTCTTCCTAGAGACGGGCTCGAGTGATGCTCTTCACGGGTAAATCCCACACAGCAGCGGAGTAGACGGTTCTCTGCTCCAGCAGCCACGGTACCAAAGCAATAATAATCCAGCCGGAAAAGGCTCTGCATTCACCGGTGTAGATTCTCCTGTGCACGGTACTTCACATTAACTAGGTCGAACTTGACGTTATTTCACTAAGCTCTGACACTTTTACTATCCTATTCGCACGCGGTTATAAGTGCTCTATTTAGACGCAAAGTTGCTCACTTCACTTGGTCGTTGACTCGTGATGAAGGCTTCAACTTGTTGGGTAACTAACTGCTGTATCCACCTGCGACGTATTTATACGTAAGGTGAATAATCTAGTGCCAACCTCAGTTCTGTCTCGTATTACTGCGCAAACCTGGGCATGTTGAGACAAGCCTTGGCGGTGGCTTTGAACTCGGCATTGGGGGTATGGCCGTTGGCGCCTAGGGGATCGCTGTCCAATAGGAGAACGAATATTATGGTCTGGCTTGTACCTAGGTAAAGGGATATTCCGTGTATATGTACAAAGAATATACAAGGGATATCAGACGATATACAAATATTATACATGGGATCTCAAGCAATAAATATATATATTCGGTTTAATCTGACCCTTTGTAACACAATGTGTGGGACTTATCAATTTGAACGTGCTTGACTTTGTGCATATATTTACGCACAGCTCAAGCCGTGCGTACCTGGCGCCCAGCGGTAGAATATGAAGACTGCAGATGGACGGCATTATGCTTTCATCAGTTTCATGCAGTAGTTTCAACAATGACGTGTTCTGTATGACCCGTAATTCACTATAGTGCATTGTAAAATAGCGACATTAGTGTAATTATTGTCAAACCCTAAATAGCATTTGGAATAGGTATTTCCAAATGAATTCAGCCTGGTTCATAGCGTTATTATAGGAATACTTCTTGCGGTGTGCGCTCAGATGTTTTCAGAGATATAGGGCATGTCTATTTGCAGAGAGAAAACATAATAATATTAAGTAGAGTTCGCTACCCGAGACACATTCTCCTTGATTTGTACCGCAATTTGAGACCCACATTGGAGCGTGGAGCAAATTTGGCTGATAATGTCGTTGCCGGTGGCTGGGAGGAACACAACTCATTCAGGCCTAATTGTATTTAATTAAATTGTAATGTTATTGGTATCTATAATTAAAACATCACTTAAAGGGGAACTATCTTATAAATGGCCTTTTTCAGTGTTTAGCATTGTTTCCTAGCTATATGGACTTATATTAATAGGATCTATCTCTCTAATTCTCATATTGGTGCATTCTTCCAATTCTCCTCTCACAATATTCACCCTCACTGAACTGAGTCATCTGAAATTGTGCTGATCTGTGATGTCAGAGATGTCTCAGCTGCATAATAATGTGGCAACTCAGGCACCAGGCCACACAGTGGTTGGAGCCCAGCCTCAAAACGGCTCGAGATCTTGAGGTAGAAAAATGCTGTTTTTGAGTACTTGATTAGAAATACAAAACAATGAATAAAAAAAAAAACAGAGGTGTTCCATAGACTCACAGGAATTGTGTAAAAGTGCCCAAATAGTGAAAGAAATAGTAAAATAGTTCCCCTTTAAATGCAGATCAGGGTTATCCACTGAAGCCATAATGACTCTGACCAGAACCACAGGCTCACGAGCGCACAATAGGCATTGTAGAGCGCAGAGTTGGCCGGCTGAAATTGATTTCATTTCAGTCATTACAGTGCTTAACACATTGGATGCCACGGACGCTTTTTGTCGTTAGTTCATGCCGACCTTTGAGTGCCCCCGACGCTATATAGCGTCTGTTTGCCGTTTAATTTTTTTTGGCGATTTGAATTCATATTTCATAAATCGAGCCTCGGGTTAGTGCTGCAGAGTCTCTCTGAGCTCAATTGGGAAGATACCGCCCCCTATCGTCTCTCCCTGTGTAACTGCACCCCATTACTTTAGATTGATGCAGGGGGAGTGGTCAGTTTCCTCATTTTACTTTTCCGTCGAGGCATCTGAAGAGACCAAGTGATCGCCGGCCATCAGAACAGCGACGATTATGTATTTACAGTACCAACACTGTAATCAATAAGCGTGATCGATATTTGGAATGGCGATCAGGAATTGGAATAATCTTTTTGTATAACATCTGATCTGAGGTAAGGAATTTATTTTACCAGTCATAGGATAATCAGACCTGTTTTCACGGAGATATAAGCTTTTGCCCTATGCGTGTGTGTGTGTGTGTGAGCGGTGATTCCTGATGAGGAAATGAGAGAATCGATTTTTCAGCCCGCCTCTATAGCGTGCATAAGTACACATATACTATCGATAATCTAGCGTTTATTTGAAAACGATTCATAAATAGGCAGAAAAATTACAACGTTTTTGTGTATGCTAGAATATTCCAGTAAATGCCGTTTATCACGACAATGTTGACTGCAAACAAGTCATTGATAAACGACAGGCAGATTAGACACATAGCCATAATTTAGGAGAGAGAATATGCGTTCACAACGCTATCATTGAAGTGGGTGCTGGCATTCAAGGGGGTTTCCAATGTTAAATGGCTGGCACTCAAACTGTTAATGTCGGGTCAGCTTGTCATTTATTTCTGTCAATGTGCTGGTTCTGTAGCAGGACTGGGTCAGTCAACATCCTTGGCTCCCGGCGCACCGAAGATAGTCTACACGCTCCCTCCTCCTCAGCGGAGTTGTCTGTGAGTGAACTTGACAACTTCATTGGATTTATTTATTCTCAAAAAATATCTATAATCATACGATTAAATATTGTTTAAAATAAAACGCTAAATACTATTATTCTGTGTGTCATGTTTCCAAATAAGATTGTTCACAACGGGAAATGCTGTATACGTTGAATTAGTTGGTTAGACCTCTGTGATCAATCTCGCTCTCAGTGAAGTTTCTCAGAGTTCGCTCGGGTTAGACCATTATTTCACATCCCATGGGGGTGTTTCATGACCATATATGGATAATCGTGCACGAGCATAGACGTTAAGAACAAATGATATTTATGAACACAGAGTGTGCGTACGACCTGTGCATGCACGGTTGATAAATCCCGATTTTTCTGTGCGTAGAGACATTCTAAATTATGTTCTTAACACAATGGCGCCCGACCACGGAGATGTCCGTGTTTCGAATCCAACGGTTGAGGACCAACCACGGACATGTCCGTGGCAAGGTTGTTTTGGCTTTTATTCCATTTTAATAACCTACTCGATGTCACCGAGCAGCACTGCAGAAGTACCCTACTCTTTGAATTAGAAAAAGTGCATTACCGGCCAGATCCTCTTAGGGGCGCTATCTCGATAATGCAGTGTTCCCTGTGGCAGAAGTTGTCTTGTTTTTTCTGGATCTCCAATGTCGTTTTCTGCTAACATGAAGCGATGTCTATAGACCACTACACTTCCGCGTTACATTGAAATCGGGGAGGAGATTGCGGGGGGGGCAAATGAATGAATGTGGACGAGAGCCTTGACATTAAGTGATTGCAGATACGGCTGTGGGGGTGCTAGAGACATGATCGAATAGACTTGTATGCGCCTGACTCTCCTGAACACAGCGCGAGACATTCCTAATCGATCAGAACTAAATTGGCAGCGAAAAAGACCGTTTTTAAGCATCGATTCCCCATGCACATGCGCAGATTGGCCACAGAGTGTGACGCAACGCACATCCACCCTGGAATGTTCCATTAGAGGGGCATTAGAGGGGGTGTTGTGTTGTGAGAATGATAAGATAGAATTAAATATATAGTAAAAGGAATACAGTACAAATATACAGAAGTCTACAGTAAGTGTAATATTGCACAGTGTTGTGCATTTATAATCAGTAGCTTAGGCTACATAGTAGGCTAATGACAGCCTATTCTAGTCCAGCAGGTGCTGGACTGCCCACCAGTTAAGATATTCTGGAAAGAAGTGACCCAGCAATTATCAAATCTCTTAATTCTGAATATACCTGTACACCCCTCTGTATTACTGCTGAATGATGTTTTTGAGTATGCAGAACATCCACAGCGAAAGAGATTGGTTTTATCTGGTATCACAGTGGCTAAAAAGCTGATAGCATCACGATGGTTTCAACCGGAAAAAATGTGCCGGAAGGTCTGGATTCTTACATATCTCGATGTGATTTATCAAGAAATATCTACAGCAAGAATATTGGGTCTCAATGAATCCAAAATGACAATGTGGTTAGAAGTGGTGGAGAGAATAAAAGCTAGCATATAATGGTAGTGTATGGTTAGGAACAAGTTATAATGGTTGGATTATCCAATGGGGGGTCCGGGAGGGGGGGGGGGGGGGGGGGGGTACGAGCTAGAGCATATGTGTATAGGTTTTTAGATAACAGGTAGGGTATATCCTGTATAAGACAATTAACCAAATGGTGATTTCATTGGATGTGCACTGTCAACTAATGCTTGTATATCTTATCGTGTGTTGTCATGTTTGTTTATGTGTTTGTGTTTGAAAAAATAAAATACAAACAAATTAAATGCAGCCATTTACCATTTACAATCAGTTAATGTAAAAAGATTACTGTGTACATCATATTACAATGCCCTGGCTGTCCCACACAATGCCCTGTCCCTCCCCAGCCCTACTGAAACACCTTGAAGAGGATGGACAAGGCTGTTGAAATCATCAGAACGCATTCTACAGAGATTGAGTGGTTAATAGATTGCCTTGATCCATTCCAGAGGAATAATAGACATGGTGAAAAATAGGGGTTTGAGCGTTATTGATTCTATCATTTAACCATTTGGGAAATAAAGGAATGGATGATAGAATGAGTAGGATGATAGATAGCTAGAATGATGGATGGATTATGCTAGGTGAGGGGGAGGTCTTTGTCTCTCAAGGCACTCCACAAATCTGTAAAAATGGCAACTTTTACACTGATTAGGACTACCCTGGCTCTGGAGCCTCGTATTATAATTCTGCTGGTCTAGGATGGAATCTTGCCAGAACCGTCTCTCCTGTGTCAAGTTTCTTTAATAGTTGTCATACAGAAGTACAGAATACTTTCATACAAAATGCTTCTTACTGTTACGCTCCAGAGACTGTGCTAAGACAAGTATCAAATAACATAGTATAGCATGTAATTTAGAAGAAGAAAATGAGGTCACAGTGTTCGGTATAGACATATGTACAATGTTCTGAGTTACCATATAATATACAATACTATGCAGTGTACTAATGTACAGTACTATATAGTGCAAAGCAGAAATGGGATGAGGTACAATTTAGGTACAATTTACAGTAAGGTGTACGAGTTGTAGTGCAATCCTTCATCAATAAATATAAAGTGTGGGGAGTGGGTGCTACAGTGTGTTTGTTTAAAGTGGGTGTGTGCTATAAAGTGTGTGGAGTGGGTGCTACAGTGTGTTTGTTTAAAGTGAGTGTGTGCGTGTGGATGTGTGTGCTATGTGCGTTTGGTGGTTGTTGTTGTGTAGTGTTCATTCATTGTTCGTTTAGCAGCCTGATGGCCTGGGGATAGAAGCTTCTTCTGAGTCTTTCTGTGCTCGCCTTGAGACTCCGGTATCGCTTGCCTGACCGCAGCAGTTCAAAGAGGCAGTTGTTCGGGTGACTGGAGTCTTTAATGATTCTCTTAGCCTTGCCCTTGCAACGCTTGTTGTAAATGTTCTGGAGGGTGGGGAGCCCCCCTCCAATTGTGCGTTCGGCTGAACGTGTCACTCTTTGTAGTCTGCTTCGGTCTTGTGCAGTGCTATTCCCAAACCAGGAGGTGATGTTGCCAGTCAAGATGCTCTCTATTGTACATGAGTAGAAGTTCTTAAGGATCTTCTGACTGACTTGGAACTTCCTTAGGCGCCTGAGGAAGTAGAGGCGTTGTCGTGCCTTCTTCACAACACTGTCAATGTGTGTGGTCCATGTCAAGTCCTCGGATATGTAGGCTCCGAGGTACTTAAAGCTGTTGACTCTCTCAACCGGTGCCCCGTCGATGCTGAGGGGGCTGTAGTCCTAGTCCCCGACCTCCTGAAGTCCACAATCATCTCCTTTGTTTTGCTGACGTTCAGGGAGAGGCTGTTTTCCTGGCACCATCCCGCCAGGACCTTGACCTCTTCCAGGTAGGCCCTCTCGTCGTTGGCAGAGATCAGGCCCACCACCACTGTGTCGTCAACAAATTTGATGATTGTATTGCTACTCCGCTGAGCCACACAGTCGTGTGTGTACAGGGAGTAGAGGAGGGGACTCAGAACACAGCCCTGGGGGGCCCCTATGTTGAGGGTGATGGATGAGGAGGTGCAGTTGCCTGCTCTCACCACCTGGGGTCTGCCAGTCAGGAAGTCCAAGACCCACTGGCAGAGGTCATAGTTCAAGCCCAGGTCCCTGAGCTTGGCTATGAGTATGGAGGGGACTATGGTATTGAATGCCGAGCTGTAGTCGATGAATAGCATTCTCACATAGTTCCCCTGCCTCTTGTCCAGGTGTGATGCTGCTGTGTGCAGCACATGGGCTATGGCGTCCTCCGTGGACCTGTTGGGGCGGTATGCAAATTGCAGGGGGTCCATGTTGATGGGGAGGGAGGAGCAGATGTAGCCCTTTACTAGCTTCTCAAAGCACTTCATGGCTATGGAGGTGAGAGCTACAGGGCGGTAGTCGTTGAGGCAAGCAGGCTTGGATTTTTTGGGTACAGGGATAATAGTGGACTTCTTCAGGCAGGTGGGGATGACAGCCTGTTCTAAGGACAGGTTAAATATGTCAGTGAATACTGGGGCCAGTTGGTCGGCACAGACTTTTAGGACGCGGCCGGGGATGCCGTCCGGACCTGCTGCCTTCCTGATATTCACTTTTTTAAAGGTCCGCCTCACCTCATGCTCTGTTACCCTGAACACTGCGTCTCCATCAGCAGCCGACCCCCCCCCCCCCCCCCATTGCTTCTGCAGGATTGTAAATAAAGGATTAATGGGGTTATGATAATTACAAAACAAACTGCCGTAAGAATCTGCTACGGGTTAATCTCTAAAATACATATACTTTTGAAGAACAGGTGATTACTTGTTGGATTACTAGATGTGATGATAATAATAATAATAATAAACTTTATATGTATAGCACCTTTCATAGAAGAATTGCAGCCCAAAGCAGCAGTAAAAATAGACATAAAATGCAGTAAGAATAGACATACATTTAGAATAAATAATAAAATAATAATAATAAAATAGACAGAATAAAAGCAGTGCAATAAGATAGCTCTAATTTACAATACAATAATCACAGTGTTGATGTAATGAGTCAGACTGTATTAAAAGGCTGAAGTGAAGAGATACGTTTTTAGCTTACTCTTGGAAGTTATTAAAAAAATTTATTTAATTCTTTTACCTTTTAAATGATTTTATCTGGGTTGAACATGATTTGTGGAACTCCCTCTGGTGTTGTGGTCGTGGTATTCACTGACCTTTGGGAAGTATTTCGACATGCACATGGGTATCTTAGTGGTGTAGTGTATCTTGTAGACCAGGCCCATTGCAAGTTGCTGTACTCTGTCGTCTACTCTAAGCCATCCTAGGTTGTCAAAATGGGCAGGGGTGAGGTGGGTTTTAGGAGTAAGGTCAAGCAGTAGTCTGACCAGTTTGTTTTGTGATGTTTGTAATCTTGTTTTTAGTGCCTTTGAGGTGCTTTGGTACCATGAGGTGCAAGCATAGTCGTAGTACCCTTGAATGAGTGCCCTTGAATGAGTCTTCAAGGTTTTCTTGTTTACCAGAGAGGAGATCCAGTACAGGAATCTAGTTCGTTGGTTGACTTAGTTTTATTACATTGGATCCCATTTTGTCACAGGAAAGATTTGCCTCTAGGATGGAACCCAGGTAGGTAATTTCATCTTTCCTTTTCCTTGTCACCTTCACCTAATATGTTTTGATCTGGTCAGGTGCGCTGTCACCTAATATGTTTTGATCTGGTCAGGTGCGCTGTCACCTAATATGTTTTGATCTGGTCAGGTGCGCTGTCACCCAATATGTTTTGATCCTATGTCTGGTTAGGTGTGCCATCACGCGTCACCTAATATGTTTTCATCTGTCTGGTCAGGTGTGCCGTCACCGAATATGTAATTTTTTGCATCTGTGTCTGGTCAGGTGCGCCGTCATCGAATATGTAATAGTTTGCATCTGTGTCTGGTCAGGTGCGCCGTCACCTAATGTTAATATGTTTTCATCTGTGTCCACTGACCACTGACACACACAGTGGGGGATGTTTTAAAAATATAAAAAAAAAATGTATCTACCTTTTTCTCCCCATTTTTTCTATTTTTCTCCCATCCCCAATTTTCGTATTGTCCAATTCTACCCCTCCCCTGTCTCGAACGTTGTTAGGCCATGCCTCCCACAGGTCGGCTGCAATGTGGACCAAGCTTTGCATCACGTGTCCCCTCCGGTACACGAGGAGGCAGCTGTCGCATCTTTTCACCTGCACAGCGCGATCTCTCAGCGGCGAGGGTCTGCGTAGGAGGGACACGCGGCCCCCATTGCTTCCTGATTCTGCTGCGCAGGCGCACCAACCGACCTGTAGGAGTCGCTGTCCACAACGTCCGCTCCCCACCCACCAGCTTCCCACCCTCTAATACTGCCAATTGTATTAGTATGAACGACCAGCCAAGCTGGTAGCAACGCCGAGAGCTGGGCTCGAACCCAGCATCTCCTGCGTTGGTGGCAAGCGCCTTGCCCACTGCGCCACCTAGCCGCCCCCCTTAAAAATATAATTTAATATATAATATAATATAATAATTTGTGCTTCACCAAAAAATTTGGTTAGCAGCCGCCACTATACACTATACAGTATATATATATATTAATATATTATTATTATTATTATTATTATTATTATTATTATTATTATTATTATTATTATTATTATTATTATTATTATTATTATTATTATTATTATTATTATTATTATTATTATTATTATTATTATTATTATTATTATTATTATTATTATTATTATTATTATTATTATAGTAATTGGCTATCATATTGCAATATAAACTGAGCTTTATAGTGAAAAGAGCAGCTTTATTGGTCAAGATTGAAGGCTCTATATTACAAGAAATTGCACGTACAGGTGTTCATTAAATAAATAAAAATCTGCCATTCAGTTAATAATCTTGCACCCCCACTTTCAACTATAACTAGGCGGCCATGCATACAGGTATATACTGTTACATTTGTGACATATACGATATGCAAATATACAGTACTGTTACCCAGAGATCCTAACAGAAAATATATACATATGATGGGGAGGAGACTGTCTATTAGGGGGGGGGTTGGACATTTACGTTGGCCAGTTTCTAATTGTAGCCTCCCTCCCTGAAGTAATACTTTCTCCCTTTGATAAATGTTCTGAACCAGTTCAGTACATAGTCAGAAAGACCAACTAACTGTTCAAGATTATTAAGTAGGAGTAAGTAGAGTAGTAGTAGAGAACAAGAATTGAGACCATCTTCAGTGGAGCAACAACATCTATAGAGCAGAGGTAGCCAACACGGTGCCCACTGGCACCTGGTCGCCCGCAGGGACCACGTGAGTCGCCCACAAGGCATGTTCTAAAAATAGAACTAGTCACCATGGAGCTATATATATTTTTTTTAAAGTATTGCTTTTCTTTTTGAACATGAAATATTTTTGGAACCGTTTGTGATAAAGAATTGCATTAAATTGTATCTGAAATCTCAAAAAAAATCCAAATTGAAAGTATCTCTCCGTCGCCCAGAGGCTGTAGGGCATAGAAATCTTGAAATATCTAGATTGGTAATTTTCTCGCCTGGACACGCTACTATTTCCAATTCAAAGGTATATAATAGGTATTATGTTTCATCATGAATGCATCAAAGGGTGGGGGGGGGGGGGGGGTCGTTTTTTAATGCTCTGATCGTCATCAACGGCATTCATTTTGAATACTACATACGTTGATCGACTGGATCGATATGAAATCATTGTAGGATCAAGGTGGAATTGACGTCAGATAGTCCTTACCTTTGATCGGGGGTATTCCAAAAAGAATATTCCAATTGTCTGATCGCGATTTCCAGTATTGGTGTCCATCGTGTCCCTGACATAATCCGGCACAACACATGCATCGAGTGTCCTGGACGCGTTCCAATGTGAACTGCTAGGCTTGCCTGTACCAAAATTCTGCGCTCAGAGGAAATTAGATGTAACACACGGTGTGAAATAAGGTTTCAAAGGGTGGGCGATACTGCCACCTAGCAGGATGCGGTCGGTATTGCACCCAGAATGATTTCCTATGGTAACACAGTGGTCAGTGAACCTGTAATGAATAAAAAAAATCAAATAAAAGAAAAAAGGATCTAAAAATGAGTTTACTCGTCCTTGACGCTCAACGCATGGCGGCCAAAAACAAGTTAACTCGTCCTTGGCGCCCAATGTGACAACATCTCGAATTTCACCAGCATCACCTGTGTATTTTACCGTTATTCAGAGTGAGAGTGTCAGAATGATTCAGAGTTATGGATAGTAGTCTATTAAAGCGGTGTCTATGTGTTTGTGTGCGTGAGTGTGTGCATGTGTACGTCAGGACTTCAGAGGAGAGTTGGACAGCTATACTGTAGCTTGTCCTCCCTCCCATAGAGAGAGCTAGGAGGAGGGAACCAATACTGCAATGCAGCAAAACAAATCGTGAGATTCTGTTAAGTGCTGTTGATTGCAACACAGAGCCTCTCTCTCTGTTTAAATTCACTGTATGATTGTGCAGCTGTGATCAAACATGAAATGAACAGATGTAATGTTACATAATGAAATCCTTGATTGAAATGCAACAAGGGTGGTTTGGGGTTGATTTTAGAATTTTTATTTACACATAAAAAAAAAGAAATAATATATATAATTAGTTTCAAGTTTCAAGTTGGTTTATTATTTGTCACATATAGAATACATGTACTTTACGGTGAAATGCTTGGTTCTGTATGAGCCCCTGAGAGTGTGCGTCATACAGTAAAAAATTGGTAAAAAAGTAAGTAAAAGAGGAATATACAATACAATATACAATCTAAAGTACAAGCTAAGTACAATCTAAGTACAATGAGTAAAAATGCAGACAATGAGGCACAACTGCGGACAATGAGGTACAACATTTTTAAAACAAGGTAAGGTGCAAATGCAAATGAGGTACTGTATGAATGTAGTGCAAATCTCTTTAATACCGTACTTTTCGGACTATAAGCCGCGGCTTTTCCCCCCATTTTTCGACCCTGCGGCTTATATAACGGTGCGGCTTATATGTGACTCGACGTGACCAAACCCGAAAATGTAAAAATCAAAATATTGCTTTTTTGACTGCATTGAAATGTTATTATCTGTTCCCTTATTTGCTAAACTTAATACAACTTGTAAATGAGTTAATTCTTGTTATTTGTCGACAGTATTGTGTCCCAATGCTAATTACATATGGTAATTAAACATTAAAACACCTGCGGCTTATAGTCCAGTGCGGCTTATATATGTACACATCATTCAATTTAGCTGCTGCGGCTTATAGTCAGGTGCGGCTTATAGTGTGAAAAGTACGGTAGATAGATAAATATAATAGTGTTAGAGTGTCTAAAGTGAGTTTCAAGGTGAGTGTTTGTTTAAAGTGAGTGTATGCAAGCATGTGGATGTGTGTGCAATGAGTGTAGATGATGGTTTGTTACATGGAGTCATTGAGCATCCTGATGGCCTGGGGATAGAAGCTCCTTCTGAGTCTCTCTGTACTGGCCATGAGACTCTGGCAGCGCTTGCCTGACAGCAGCAGTTCAAAGAGGCAGGGGAATTAGCAAGGAAATGTGAAGGAGAATCCAATCAAATGTATTTGTATAACCCAAGATCACACGGAATTGCACCCATGGGCTTTACAAGTCAAGAAGAAACATCACAATAGATCCCGAACAAAAACGACCATAAAATCCACATATGCAACACTCCCAGACCTTCCCCAATGAAGATGAGGAACGACTCACTAACACCTAGCAATAGGGGGAAAGCACCACAGGTGGCGTGGAGGAGAGAAACCTCAGATGGGCTGTTCAAAGGGGATCCCCCAACAGGATGTCTGTGATAATATAGTTATTATAGTATTGCTATGGATGATAGATGGATGGAGAATAGAACAGGCGAATAATTGGTATGTATGTATATATACATGTAATGAATCTGCCCGTGGCCACGCCTGCTCCTGTGTTTCCATAAAACCTAGGGTCTGGCCACTCTCTTACCCTTCCAAGTCTGAATTTCACACGTGAAAAACATCCAAGGGTCCTCAGGGCATGAAGAGCAAGACGCTCAGCCAGTATTCATATAACTAGGGTTATAGGATAACCTTCGTTATATCTCATACTGGCTTCCGCGTCTCGCTCCAGCCTTATGGGATCAAAAGGGTAGAGCGGACGCGCAGCCATGACAGATGCACCCCCTGAGGGCCTGTATGCCCACCAACAGGGAGGAGGGGAGTCACGTCCACCCGCCCCGTCCTAACGAGGAGGGGGGGCAGTCAACTCCGATCAATATGCGAAAAAGGGACCAGCCACCCTAGGACGCACAACGCGAGTGGGACTGCATGTGCGGTCCACACCCACACACTCCTGCCAGCCCACCCGATGGCGGGGTGCAGGAGAACCAAAGTGCAGCAGGGTCAATGCCCGCACACCACCAATGTGACAGGTGTTGCTCAGACAGCACCACGTCACACACTCCTGCTAGCCCACCTGGTGGCGGGGCGCAGGAGAAGTCCCGGTACTCAGGACTGCCTGGGAGACAGAGCCCCCAGTCATGTCCATGAGGTAAACCCTGACAAAAAGACCCGGGGAGGACCAGGAGGCCGCAGCGCAGATGTCCTCCACCGAGGCCCCGCCCAGCAGGGCAGCAGAGGCTGCCACTCCACGAGTGGAGTGTGCCCCGATGCCTGCGGGGGGAACCCGTCCGGCCAAAGTGTAGCAGAGGACAATGCCCTCGCATAACCAATGTGACAGGCGTTGCTTGGACAGCGCCTTACCTGTGTGGGAGCCACCGTAACAGACAAGAAGTCGACAGATAGCCCCGAGGTCCTGCGTGCACCTAAGGCACACCGTCAGCGCACAGACAGGACACAACAGGTGAAGGCCCGCCTCCAACTCACCTGCGTGAGGGGGAGGGTGAAACGCCATAGCACAATATCCCTGGAGCGATAAGAGCTCCGGATATCACTCGAGCTCCGGAGGTCCCAGCCCCAGGCCACACAAGGCGGACTTACCGCCGAGTCCGGGGGCCAGGACCCCCAGAAAAGGGGCCTGGCGAAGTCAACGAGGCCGCGGCATCGAGACCTCTCCAGGTGTTCACTGGTGACACCACCCCCTACACCGCCAGTGTATCGGACAGGGCCTACACCCTACAGGCGAAGGCCCTTCTCCGCCTGGCACGCCGCGAAGAGGCTCTGAAAACTCCCGGAGGAGGAGGCCCTGTAAGGAGGTCCCCTCCTGAAGAACCCCCAGAGGAGGCTCTGAAACTCCCTGAGGAGGAGGCTCCGAGGCCCTCCGAGGAGGCTTCCCCCCCACAACCCTGTGGGGTCAGCCGACGCACCGTGGAGACAACACTCCAAGGAGATTGATCCCTTAATCCAGGCCGACAGGTAACAAGAGCAGAACTCGACCTTAAAGGGGCTGACTGCAAGAACAGTATCCCGGCGGGAAGGGTGTTCGGTATGCCGCGCACAATGTCACAATCTTGTGGGGCCACAAACGTCGCAGAGTCG
Organism: Notolepis coatsorum; assembly: GCF_963971535.1. Classification (NCBI taxonomy): domain Eukaryota; kingdom Metazoa; phylum Chordata; class Actinopteri; order Aulopiformes; family Paralepididae; genus Notolepis; species Notolepis coatsorum. Next base: position 103,057,201 of record NC_140169.1, on the reverse strand, counting down.
GGGTTCACTAACTCCGCCAGTGAACTGACTCCGCCACAAACCCTGACCCTGCCAATTTATTAATCCTGCGGGGTCAGGGTTTCAGAAAAAGAGACGTCATAAACATGCGGGGGCATACTCTCGGGGAGCCGGGGTCAAACCCGGGCTCTACCAGAGAGTTGACTCCACTATCGGCACACCGGGGAGACAACCATCCCAATAGAAAAGGGTTGCTCCCTTAACCCATTAAAGAACCCTAAAACACAACTGCGCGTATACACAGGCTATACAATCCAGTTCAAGGTGTTTCAGGCTAAAAAAAGGGTTAACCCAGGCCAACAGGTAACGACGGCAAGGCCCAACCTGGGCCTGGAGGACCGAGAACTACACATGGATGCATAGAGGAGCTGACTGACAACAAGCAGCCCCTCGACAGCCCCCTCCAATCCCCCGGTCGAGCAGGGAGGGAGGGGTGAAAAGAATGGAGTTTACAACTTGTAGTGGCATCTATATGACACACAACATTCACGATATCAACCCCTGTGACGTTCGGCCTGCCCTGGCATTTCCCCCCCGGAAAAGCTCAGGACCCTTCGGGGCAATCAGAATGTGCCGGTCCCGAAAGTGGATTCAACCATTGAAAAACACCCTGGGCCAGCGCTGATACCGGTCTCGTAAGAAAAACCAGAGAACGGTGACAGCGAGTTTCTAACAAGAAAAAGCCCCACAACGTCTCTCCCCGCTGTCTGGGACGACCAGTAGGGAGCTGGTCCCGAAAGACACAGACATGGGTTTCTACATAACGAGCCTGGGAATAAACTGCGTCAATTCCGCTCTTTATGTAAAGGGTGAAGATGTAGGGCTTATCCCAGAGAGACCTCAATGTGAGTGAAACAATTGAAAAAGGTTTATTTAACAGAGTGGAGAATGGGCATTGGGGCATAACAGCCCAAATACACAACCGTTAAAAGAAGCAGAGCAAAAGGACAACAGCCTCGACTGCACCGCGTCACCTCCCATTTACAATGTCAGTGGCCTGCAGTGCAGGTCCCGTAACTCACGGATACATCTCTCGGCCAATAAGAAAAACACGAAGCCTGTGACGTCTTCAACGGCCTGCTTCGCCAACAGAGATTGAATCTTGTCGACCAGGGCTGTCCCTGCCGTGGACTCTGACAATAGAGTCTGTATCAAACCCAAAAATGGAGGGTGGGGGTGTGCAAACTGTAACACAAGCCCCACTCTCAACGTTCTCTCCATCCACACCGACATGTGGCACTTCTGTAGCCACACATGGTAAAAATCGCAAAGCGGCCTCGCTGCCGACTGGCGCCGGCCCGCTAAGAATCGTAGATAGGTGGCCCGGTCCCTCCCGCTGCGCATTGCAAACCCTGGCTCCGCCGACAGCGCGAGCAAGGTATCTCGTGGGGTTGGGATTCCGCACCCTGACTCCACCAACGAGGCAATTGCATCCAAGGGGGGGACCCGACAGAAAAGGGCGGTCTGAAACGGGGGGAACGACAGTCATCACTCCTGGTGAATGAGATGGCTCCCCCGCTGAGTATTGACCCGTTTTAGCAAAGCGATTAGCTTGCTGGGGACGGCCTGCTCTATGGCTGGACATGCATGATGTGTGGCCCTCACTCTGTCTAGAGTGAAAACCCCCACACACCGTAGCCCTGTAGTGATATTACTATCACCCAAATCACGCGTGCCTGACGTTCTGCCGCTGCTAGGACTGGTAGTCCGAACGGGGGGAGGCACAAGCGTAATACGCGGCCTGGCGAGGGCGGGGCTGGGGGAACCTGCGCTGTGACCCCACGGGCCAAGGGTTCCCACTCTGACGAAAAAAAGAAAAAGAAAAATTGAGACAGGGAACCTGCTCCGTCGTCACATACAACACCAGGCTCACCAAGCGCACACGCCGAGCGTGTGGTGAGGGAGCCTCTCTACCTTTCCTGACAGTACAACATTCTCATAGACAGACCCAGGCCTAGCTAGCTGCTGGGTATCAGCCCCTGTCTTCATGAGAAGCAATATGTCGGGCCCCTACGCCTCCCTGCGAAAACGCGGCCTGACGCGACGCCAGAGGGGACAGAACAGAGCCCTGTGTCCCGTAACGTAACGGGGGGGGAGTGAACGGAGAGCGTGCTAAACACAGCGAGATGGCGACGGTTACTCCTTGAAAAGAGGCGCGTCCATCTAATTCAGCCGATCCCTCGGCCGCCGGGGTCTGTCGGCACCGTGAGAGCCGGTCACACTGTGTACAGGTTGTCTCGGGCGGGGGACACATGGCCACCGGTCGGGGGTCTCGCAGCAGCCGCTGACGAGACCATGCTCTCACCCCTGGCTGTGAGGTGTGGGGCGGCGTGGGGCCCTGGCTATAGGCCACCCGCGCCTCCGCTGACAAACCAAAAAAGCCCATCTACGGAGAGGGGAGCCCTGAGGAGGAGAGTCCTCCTCTCCTCCTCCAGGGGAGACTGCCCTAACCACAGGTGTCTGTGAACGAGGGTCGACAGCGTCCTCACTCTCCCTGTGGTTATAGCTTGCGGCTGCGTCAAAAGCTGTATAACCTCAAAACCCTGAGCAAGGGTCTTGACGTCGGCCGTCTCCAAGACCCCATCGCCCGACACCATTTTCGACAGAAAAGCAGCCAACTGAACAATGTTATTAGTTGCCGCTAAATTCTGTACTGCGGCGATACAAGCTTCATCAGCCCATTCAGCCACCTGCCAGGCCGACTCGCCCCTCGGCTTCCAGGCGGGGCGCCACTCTACCATGTCTGGGCAGAGGACCGACACCAACTGCTTCTCTAAGCATGGCACACCGGTCCTAAGCCCCGTCATTAGGCCGTCTACCTGTGTAAAAGGTAAATAAGCCTTGGCTAAACCCTTAACGTTACACTGTAAAAAATAAATGTTTTTACACAGGAAATTCACTGTATTATTTTATCTTACAGTCATTTGACAGTAAGCATATGGCAACCATCGATGCCAGACATTTACCGTTTCCTTGCAGCTTTATTTCCTACAGTGTAGACACCGTCTGCGATGTAATGGTTAAGTGGAGAAACCCCGAGCACAGCCTCGGCGTTTCCCCCGCAAAGGGGTGGAGCCCCGAAAGCATGATACTGGGAAAAGCACTCAATAACGTTACACGTTGTCCGCATTTACCTGAGTATACAGCCCCCCGCGCTGCACACACACCGCCCGTCCGTCTCATGGGACAGCGGGCGGCAGTGACAGTATTAACACTAGAGAATGCCGTTGCCAACCCTACCTTAGCATGACTCAGCGCGACAACTGACTGTCGTGCGAAGTTCACCTGTCCACTGTCACAGAACTGTGAAGCCAGTCCAGCGTCGAGCCGATATCCCGGACACGCTGAGGAACACCCGGGGGCTGGGGAATTCCGGCGGTAATCCGACGTGCTTTAATCCCTAAACTAAACAACAAACATGTCCACTGCTGACAGGTGCTTATGAGCAAGAAGTCACGCGTGAAAACAGATGAGAAGGGTATGAGTGTGACCACACCCTGTGTTTTATGGAAACATGGGAGCAGGCGTGGCCACGGGCAGATGCGAGGTGCATGTGAACGTTTTCAACATCCGCACAATATGTGCACGAAAGATGATATATCCCATAAGGCTGGAGCGAGACGCGGAAGCCAGTATGAGATATAATCCCCACAGTACCCCAAAGTGTCCCAAAGGTCCCAGAGCCATCCCAGACCAACTACAACACCACGCGCCCCCCCATCCACCACCACCATGTCCATCTACCCAAACATCCAGAATCACTGCCCCCCTCGGCACGGCTACAGGCCATGGGGCACACGACCCGCCACCCCCCCACAGAATCTGAAAGCAAAAACATAGAATCCACCGATCCCCCCCGCACTGACAAGGCCACCAGGACCAGAGGCAACAAAGCAGCCCACAGAAACAACACCCCCACCACTACACACAAACAATCCAAGTACACTCAAACTACCCGCGTCCCCCTCCAGTCACGACACGCCCCACCGGAAACTGTGTCCCAAATGACGACAACAAAGACCAATGTGCGAAACACCTGAAAGACTATACTGCCCTAAACTAATATAAGTAGGCTAAGAAAAACAGTTACAGACTGTTGCAGGCAGGCCTGCAAGTAAACCTCTAAACTTCCCCTGCGTTATAGGTAGTTTCATCTTCAGTGAGAGCTGAAAAGAGTTCCATGTAGTAGGGGCACTATAATGAAAGGCTGATTTTCCAAGTTGGGTCTGTACATGGGGGACCTCCAGTGTAAGCCAATCATTAGAGCGAGTCATATAGGGTCTAGTGTTCTGAACTAATAGTGATAAGGAGGTAATTTCCCGTTAATGGCCTTGAGGATAAATAAATACCAGTGTTGATTTCGCCTATCTGCCAGAGAAGACCAACCCATTTTCTCATACAAGATGCAGTGGTGTGTATCATATCTGTCACCACCAGTGATAAATCTAAGTAAATAATTTTGATCTATATTTCTGGCCCGGGAGAACACCATGAATTTAGTTTTGCTTGCATTTAATACCCTATAAGCTATAAGCTTATAAGCCTATAAGCTTATCTTGCAGAGCATTAAATGCATGTTGTAAGTTGTCAGTAGCTAATTGTACAGAATCTGCGGTACAATAGATAATTGTGTCATCCGCATATAAATGGCCTTGACAGCCCTTCAAGGACAGAATAATATCATTAATATAAATAGTAAATAAAACGGGGCCTAGGATCGATCCTTGTGGAACGCCTTTTGTAATGGGCAAAATCTCTGACTGGGTTTTGCCCACTTTGACACATTGGTTTCTCACTGATAAATAGTTCCGAACCGGAACCAACAAACAATATACAATAATCTCATCAAAACCAACACTATGCAGTCTATTCAACAGAAGAGAATGATCAACCGTATCAAACGCTTTGGATAAATCTATAAATAGGGCAGCACAATGTTTCCTTTTGTCCAATGCAGAAACAATATCATTTATAACTAAAGTGGTGGCTGAGATTGTACTATGGTTGGCTCTGAAACCAGATTGATGGGGGCTTAGAATAGAGTTATTATTAGAGAGAAATGTTTTGAGTTGGTTATTCACTAGTGATTCCAGAATTTTAGCTAAGCAGGACAACTTGGAAATTGGACTGTTACATCCCAATGTATGTGCTTCCCCAGTGTGTGTCTTGTTCTCCCTTTTGTTTTCTTCCTCCAGCCAGAACCCGTCCTCCACCATTGGTCCCTGCTATGCCTGCCCTTCCATTAGTGGACTACATAGCGGCACAGCACCGATTGGTGGATGGGTTTCAAGATTCCAAGACCCAATCAGAAGCCATCACCCACCACCCAATCATGGATCAACACACCCTGTTAAAACATGGCTGCTCACTTCAGTCACTCTCTCTCTGGCATGAGGCTAGGCCTGGTGTGATTTTGTAACCTGGACTTGGATAATATTGCATTTGTTTATTGGCCTTTGTATTAGTGACATTGCATTTGTGTGTGTGGCCACAGAGAGAGCATAGATAGCTAGCTATAGATTGTTTTGTATATATTTTGCCATTCTTGTATATCTCTAATGTGTGTTATTTTCCTCTTTTTCAGGAAGCACGGATGGGGTGAGCTGCCATTTCCTTTGGACATTGTTTTCCCCTGTTTTTGTTAGGTAAGGGTAGTTTAGATAATGTAATTTATTTTACCATAGATTAGGTTGGTTTATTTGGAGAATAGTGGTGTTTGTTTGTTGTTTTGGCCTTGGCTCACCCTTGAGCATACCAATAAATATCATTGTGTTTACAAACTTTGTCCATCATTTCTATCAACATTTATGTTACAGCCCTTTACCCTTAGACCCACAGGGGTCGTAATATGGACGATAATTGTTCAGGTCAGTTTTGTCTCCACCTTTATGCAAAGGAGAGACTTGGGCCATTTTCCAAATACTGGGAACTATGCCTGTTAATATAGAGAGATAAAACATATAGGTTATATTTCGTATAGCTCTGCTCAGCGTCATATTGCAATACTCTTTGTAACTGAGGGGTACAATTCCCTGACTGTATTAATCAAGTATTGATATCATTAGATCACTACCGTCTTGTACATTACTGGCCAATACCGTACAAAGGTATATTAGATGACAACACTTCCACAATAACAGGTTTCCACTCAAATACTCATTTAGAATATTTATTACATCAAAATAGTATTACATTATATACTTTGTTCACTTTAGATGCGCTTATAAGGCAAAGAATGTGCAGGCAAATCAATAATGAATATTAAGTAATTAGATCTAGGGATATTCTGGGAAGGGGGGGTGTACTACCGGTTGTAAGCCAGCAGGGGGGGGCAATGCTCTATGAAAGTCAATGGGTTCACGGAGCTCCAGCAAGGCACCTGGAGACGGTGTCTTACTCCCTGAGTCAGCGGGGAAAAGCAACCTGGTCCCAGGGTGTGCGCTGTGCAGGTGAAAGCCGTGGAGCCTCTGGTACGACAGAGACGGCTCGAGTGATGGTCTCACGGGCAGGTGTAGATCCCACAGCAGTGGGGTAGACGGTTCTCTGCTTCCAGCAGCTTGGTGAAGAATGAAGAATAATAATCCTTGCCGGAAAGTGGCACTGCTGGCGGGGTGTAAATCCTCCGTGGTGCGCGGTAGTGCACGGTTGAACTTGACGTTACTATACTATTAGCACGGGCAATAAGTGCTCTATGTAGACGCACAATTACTCACTCCACGTGGTCTTTGACTCGTAATGAAGGCTTTACTAATAAATAGAGAACGATACGTTAAACCAACGTACTAGGATAACACGAGGCTCTATCTTGGGGCAATGCGAGCCCTACTCTGCACCACACGTTGCGTAGTGGGTGAGGCTTTACTCGGTAACTGAACTGAACGAGACTGAACGGGACAAGGGACTAAGAGGAGTTCTACATTTCTTGCGCCCTATTTATATGTACCGTGGACAAATAGTGCCATTCGTATTTTGGTAGCCGTATTCATGGGCAGAAGCTGGGCATGTACAGACATATCTCGTCGGTACCTTTGAAGTCAGCTCTAGGGGGTAAGGCAGTGGCGCCAGGGGATCGCTTCCAATAGGAGAACGAATATTATGGTCTGTAGGCTAAAGGGATATTCCGTATATATGTACAAAGAATACACAAGGGATATCAAACGATATACAAATATTATACATGGGATCTCAGGCAATAAATATATATATTCGGTTTAATCTGACCCTTTGTAACAGCCGCCCCCTAATTAGTCCCACCTAATTAGCTAAGCAGAGACAGATTAACCGCACTGTCCACTACTCAATGTCTGTGAGGGGTCGGGCAGTTCACAAAGTCAGGGGTCATGGTCGTCATTAGGCGAGTCGGGGAGCCTTGGCGACTCTATCAGCCTCGCCACGGGTCGGTTGTAGATCCGCCCTTGGCCGAGCACTTCTGCCACTCTGACCTTTCCGTCGGCACCAGTGGTCACTTTGCTTACGCGGCCGGCCGGCCACGCAGCTCGGGGTGGTGACTGGTCTATGGTCATGACGACTGGACGGGATGAAGGGGGGCTTAGGAGGAAGCGGGCCTGAGACTGCTTTGATCTGTGCTTGGCTGTGCTTTCTCCTCCTCCGTCTGTTTCTCTTGTTCGCTCTGTACCCCGTGTGAGGAGGGGCCGGTCCCGGCCGCCCCGTCAAGGAGTCGCTTGGGGTGCTGGGTTCGAGGTCAGCTACGTCTGGAGCGCAGCTGAGGGGGGTAGGGTTCCGAACTCCCTCTGGTACCCACGGTACTCTCACGGGCCTCTCGCTTAATGTCAATAGCCTCTGCTGTACGGGGGAGAGGCCGGTGTCTTCTTCTGTCGCTCTGGAGTGGAGGCAGCTAGTGGCCGCTGTTCGGTTGAGAGATTTAGCGAGGGGGCCTTGTAGTGTCCACCCTAGGCGGGTCTCGACTGCTGCAGGACAGCCTCGGGTTCCGGTATGGACCCGGTCTATCGGGACGATGAGGTCTGCATGGTCGGAGCCTATCAGCAGGGTCGGGGTGGCGCCGTCTATGAGCGGGATAGGTAGTTGACGCAGGTGCACATATTTATCCATCAGCTGTGGGATGGGGTAGGTGTACTGTGATAGTCCTATTTCTTGGCTGGTGAAAGCATTTGTAATCCTATACCGTCGCTCTGGCTGCCCGCTTGCTGCGATAGTGAAGGAGACATTCTCGCCCTTTATCGTCTTTAAATCTCTTCTTATTGTCCGAATCGTCATTTGGTTCTCGCTCCCCCGCAGTCCCAGCTGGGCCGCAGCGGACGCGAGCAGAAGGGTCTTCTCTGACCCGTCATCAAGGACGGCGTAAGTGTCCATGACTTTGTCCTCGTGGCTCAGGAGCACCCTGACCACTTTGAGGAGCACACGGGGGGTCCCGCTATGCTGGGGGTCTATGTGGAGCACTCCTGTCTCGGGTGGTGACGTAGACTCTACATGGCACGAGTCGCACCTTGACTCCCAGTGTCTGCCGTAGCAGTCGGGACACCAGGGAGCGGTCTGGTGGAACTTTGGTTCTGGTGCCACCGCCTCGGCATGGTACAGTACCGCGACGGGCCCACTCGGTTGTCCTGGCTGACGCTTGTTGAGGTCATGCATGACCTCCAGGTGGGTGCCACCGCACCTGCTGCACTTCTTTTTCAAGCGGCACTCAGCTGCTAGGTGGCTGCGCGCGCAGCGGAAGCAGCGGCGGTGGTCCTTGACCCACTGGCTCACATCATCCGTGGTCAGCTTCTTGAAATCTTCGCACTGATAGAGCCGATGTTCTCCCTCACAGTACTGGCACTCAATCTTCCACTGGTCCTCTTTCGTCGAGGGGGTGTTGTGGTTCTGGTGCTGCGGTACTGATTCGGCTTGGTGCATAACAGTCACCGATCTTCTTCCATCGTTTATTCTCCTGGGTCCCTCTCTGGAGCTTGGCGTGCTCCGCCCGAACGTATCCAGTCGTAAGCTGCTGACCTCTCTCGCCAGGAAGTCGGCTAGATCAAGGAGGGATGGTTCGGGGCCGTTGGGATCCCGGTAGTCTCTCTGCCGCCTAAAACGCTCTTGTCTTGCGGGTGGCAGCTTCTCCAAAATCCTCTCGACGTTAGAGTTGGCGTATAGCTCATGCATGCCCTTTTCCCGTTGCGCTCCCAGCATCCCTACCAGGGACTGCACTTTGATTGACAGGTCGTCTAGTGAGCGATTGTCTGTTGCTGGGGGTAAGCGGTCAATATGCCTTATCTCTTCTATTACGTAATCCCATATACGTCCATATCTCTGGTCCAGCGCCGCTAGGGCCGCTGTGTATGGTGTCGAAGAGGTGGCATAGGCCAGCGCTATATTGTGCGCTTGCGGTACTTTCAGGTGCTTCAGTAATATTGCATACTTGTGGCGTTCATCAGCGACATCCACCATCATTGTCTCTAAGCACATCCGGAGCTCCGTATACTGTGCTCGACTCTCATAGGCGAAGTCGGGAAATGACGGCGTGGCAATGTATGATGTCATGGATGACTGGCACATCGGTGAGCGTTGGGGGAGAGGCCTCCTAGGCGAGTCTCCTCTTGCGTGTCGTCTTGGGCTGGTACTTGGTGGGTACCGAAGGTCGGGTACCCAGGTGCTGTTCCTCGGGGCTGACGGTGCGTCAAACTCACCCGTGAGTTGAGTCGGGGGTTTGTAACGCAGGGCCTCGGGGCTGACTTCTGGGCTGTACTGGACCTCCTGGTCCTGAGTACGTTGCTGCTGGTCGGGGCTGTACTGGGCCTCCTGGGCCAGAGCACGTTGCTGCTGGTCGGCTTGACACTCCTCCTCCTCCTCCTCTTCTTCCTCTGCTAGGACCTGGAGTCTTCTGTTCAGTCTCTCGGCGTGGTCCGGTTCTTCCCGGTTGCTAGGTCTCGTATGGACCGGCCGGGGAGGGGGTTCCGAGACGTGGACAGGATCCTCCTGTAGGCGGGGTCCCGGGTCGCTTCGTCGGGTAGGGGAATGTGTCCTAGACCCATGTCTTGACGATCTCTGGGAGCTCCGTGCGGAGTGAGGGGGTGTCGCCATGGCAACCAGTTTGTCCATCAGCTCCGCCTGCAGCCGGTCGCGCTCTGCCTCGCGCCGGGCATGGGCTGCGTCGCGCGCGGCTTCGCGCTGGGCATTGGCGATGTCGCGCTGCGCATTGGCGCTGGCCTGGGCAGCGTCGCGCTGTGCGTTGGCGACGTCGCGCTGGGCATTGGCGCTGGCATGGGCAGCGTGGAGCTGTACATTTGCGACGTCGGCGCGGCTTCTCTCAATGTTCTCTTCTGTCTGGAGGCGTCTGGTCTCCAGTCTTATTCGGTCGTCTTCACTCCTTTGTTGCGCCTGGAAGCGCTCTCGCTCGCCTGCAAAATGTTCGCGCTCGCACGTCTGTTGCGCTTGAAGTCGATCGCGTTCGGTGGAGGCTGCCAGGGTGGCGATGAGTGCTTGCGCCAGCATCTTGTCCGCCTCGCTGGGGGAAGACGCCGTTCGGGGCGATCGGCTCCCGGCAGTACTTGTTGGAGATCCGTTCTCCTGTTGCGTACCGAGGAGATCCGTCTCCTGGGTGCGCGTCTCTTTAGGGTTGTCTTCCTCCCGGAGCTGATCGGGGACTATTTCTTCGGTATTGTCTGGGGGTAAAGTCGTGTCAGTTCCCTCCTGGTCCCCACCGTGAGCTTGGTCAGTTACATTAGAACCCCCTAGGGCCTCTGTTGGCGGGGTAGCCTGGTTGTTAGGGTCGGACATAATTTTACTTTCTACTTTTTCCGCGTTTAACTTCCCTTTAAAGCTAGGTATTGGACTGACAGAGTATGCCTCTAGATAGGGAGGTGGCTGCCGTCTGCGCTGCGGGCGATCTAGCTTAGGAGAACCGTTTGTGGAGTGTTCGTCATCGGCCATGTCAATATTAATATTATATTAATATTACGCTAATTATTCTCCGGCTATCGAAGGACCAATTGTAACTGAGGGGTACAATTCCCTGACTGTATTAATCAAGTATTGATATCATTAAATCACTACCGTCTTGTACATTACTGGCCAATACCGTACAAAGGTATATTAGATGACAACACTTCCACAATAACAGGTTTCCACTCAAATACTCATTTAGAATATTTATTACATCAAAATAGTATTACATTATATACTTTGTTCACTTTAGATGCGCTTATAAGGCAAAGAATGTGCAGGCAAATCAATAATGAATATTAAGTAATTAGATCTAGGGATATTCTGGGAAGGGGGGGTGTACTACCGGTTGTAAGCCAGCAGGGGGGGGCAATGCTCTATGAAAGTCAATGGGTTCACGGAGCTCCAGCAAGGCACCTGGAGACGGTGTCTTACTCCCTGAGTCAGCGGGGAAAAGCAACCTGGTCCCAGGGTGCGCGCTGTGCAGGTGAAAGCCGTGGAGCCTCTGGTACGACAGAGACGGCTCGAGTGATGGTCTCACGGGCAGGTGTAGATCCCACAGCAGTGGGGTAGACGGTTCTCTGCTTCCAGCAGCTTGGTGAAGAATGAAGAATAATAATCCTTGCCGGAAAGTGGCACTGCTGGCGGGGTGTAAATCCTCCGTGGTGCGCGGTAGTGCACGGTTGAACTTGACGTTACTATACTATTAGCACGGGCAATAAGTGCTCTATGTAGACGCACAATTACTCACTCCATGTGGTCTTTGACTCGTAATGAAGGCTTTACTAATAAATAGAGAACGATACGTTAAACCAACGTACTAGGATAACACGAGGCTCTATCTTGGGGCAATGCGAGCCCTACTCTGCACCACACATTGCGTAGTGGGTGAGGCTTTACTCGGTAACTGAACTGAACGAGACTGAACGGGACAAGGGACTAAGAGGAGTTCTACATTTCTTGCGCCCTATTTATATGTACCGTGGACAAATAGTGCCATTCGTATTTTGGTAGCCGTATTCATGGGCAGAAGCTGGGCATGTACAGACATATCTCGTCGGTACCTTTGAAGTCAGCTCTAGGGGGTAAGGCAGTGGCGCCAGGGGATCGCTTCCAATAGGAGAACGAATATTATGGTCTGTAGGCTAAAGGGATATTCCGTATATATGTACAAAGAATACACAAGGGATATCAAACGATATACAAATATTATACATGGGATCTCAGGCAATAAATATATATATTCGGTTTAATCTGACCCTTTGTAACACTCTTCATATCCAGTATTGAACTGAAATAAATTCACACATGTACCTTTACTACCATCATCTGTCTGGCCACACCCCCATTCGCTACCTACAAAAGCAGGGGTGTGGCCATACCATCAGCTCCTTCTTCAATTTTCATCACGTTGAGTGCCTGTTAACACCACTTTAAGTTGCCGAATAGTTTTTGAAGAAAGTAGAAGATCATGGAGCTACGTTGACATTATATCTTTGTTTTCTCTCTCACTATTTTCGAGGAAATACGGCGATAATGTCTTCGTCACTGGGGTGTCTGGAAGATGATGATCATTCTGACTTCCACTGACTTTTTTGTATTAGGGGCTCGCGTCGCTGGTCTAATCCCCACCTGCAGTCCTCCAAGCTGCAGCTGGACAGGTATTACCTCCGGTTCTGCAGCTGGACTGTGCAGGAGGCGTCGGCTGTTGTGGGAAGCTGGTTACCTCTGGGTGAGTGATGTATTTTGCTATGCGAGCGCCAGTTGTGTTGCTATGGGGGGTTAGCTGCACAATTTACGAAGACTGGCCCCCCCCTTTTTTTCTGCCTCTTAGACGGCAGAGGGAGGGTCCTGGTTTGAAGCCCACGGTAGTCAATCTAGTGGGCCGTGACCAAGGTCTGTGGTTAAAACCCGGGATCTTTTGGACAAGCGGATTCTTCTATGTCATGTGAAGGCCCCATCTTTCAAGTTGAAAGTTACCCTCACGAGGAAAAGTGTGTTTGGTGCTTCTTTATCGGAAGCCCCACGCTCAAGTCGGCTGCAGCCTATGAAGGAATTGTGCTGACACCGCTGTATATCTGCACCGTTCTGGAAACTGTGTTGATTTCTTTTTCTCTTCTCTCTTAGGATGAGGAGGTGAGTCAGACGGCGGCTGTCTTAAGTGTTGACTTATTGTGTTCTCGTGTGCAGTTTCGCTTAGCTTGCATGCTAGCTGGGTGAGCTAACTGTTAGCCAGCTAGCTGTTAGCTGTTAGCTGCAGCGCTGGCTCGTTATGTTCACTAGGCCAGGAGCGTTAGCTTGTTGCTACCAGTCGGCCTGTGTTGGCTGTTAGCTTATGCTACACCGTTGAACATTTGCCGTGAGGATAACAGGCCATAACACTCTGACTACGACGTCATCTTTGACAGAGGATGTTAGTCGGCCCTACACCGTGTTGCCCTGCCAGCGAGGACTTTCGTCAACATGGAGAGACCAGTGGTTGCAGTCCTCTCAGCCTGCGCTCATGGTGTAGGTAAGAGTCCTTCTGGACACTTAACACCTCTTCCTTCCTTCCCTTCTAAATGTTTTGTAATAACAATGTTTTTTTCCAAAATGTATGTTGCTGCACTACATTGGGGATACGACATGTGTTGTGTGTGAATTGTCTTGTTGCTGGTATAGTTTCTCTCTACCTAGAAAATCGGCTGTGTTTTTTACGTGAGTGTGATGAGAACTTGTGTGTTCATGTAACGTTAGTTAACGTGGTTGAGCTCACAACTAGTTGGGTTAATAACCCTGCAAAGCTATGCTTAGTGACATATGATCGAGGGGTGAGTCCTTCTCTCAGCCTGTGATGACAATAAACAGGTAGCGTGTTCACATATTAACAGGGGTACCTGTTCAACCTAGTCGTATCAAGGGTAAGGTGGGGAGGGGTGATTCCCCCCGGTTCCCTGGGGCTTCCCCCCCCTCCTCTCAAACATGTTTTGTTTACAATGTATTGTTTCACTATGTTTGTGGGGATACGGTGTAATCCCTCAGCTTCTGCTGGGGTTGTGCTCCTGCTTGGGAAAACGATTTTTTTCCTAGGGAAAAGATTGTTTTGGTCGCTATCATGTGGACTTAGCAAGGCCTGTGGCCAATATTTAATCGAGGACTTGTGTCTTCTCTCGTTATGAAAAACGGCATTCCTCTTACGGTAGTGAGAGTGTACTTTTGCCTTTTTTGTTGTGATGGAGGGTTGTGTGTGTCGTTAAGACCCACAACTGGGTTAGGTGTTGGCCTACAGAAGTCACATGTGTAAGCTCTGGTACCGGGGCTCTTAAAGGGGCCCTCTCTGGGTCTGTGTTTTTCTTTGTAAAATTCGCACATGAGTCTATGTGAAGCTGTTAAACGCTTCATGTAGCATGCTATGACTGGTGTCATGGCTCTACTTTGTCATTACATCGTATCAGGGGTGAGGGGTCATAAAGGGGTGAACTGGTAAAACCTTCCTCCCCTTTTTCTGATTGGTCAGGGGTTAAAACCCCCTGTCCTTCGGGCTTCCTGTCACGTTGCTGGATCAGCGCGTTACAGGGTAGGGGGGGGGGGGGGGAGTTTCCTGGTCCCACGCCATATTGGGCGGTGGACCACGGAAATTCCCTCGCCATAGAGTACGTCACTTCCGTGGGTTATTCAGACTCCATGTTATGGACCTCTGTTACAGGGAGTTTCAGAGCCTCCTCCTCAGGGAGTTCAGAGCCTCCTCCTCAGAGTTTCAGAGCCTCCTCCTCAGATTGTCAAGGTGAGTAGAACTTAAAAAGAAGTTCTGCTCTGTTGTATGTGTATTGAGCTTGGTGGGTGATGCAACGCAGTAGAGACGTTTGTTCTTCTGCTCTGCTCCCTACTGGTAGTGTGTGTATTGGGTCAGAGCCTCCTCCTCAGGGCGTTTTCAGAGTCTTCTCCTCTGGGAGTTCAGAGCCTCCTCGGTGAGTTAGAGTCTCCCTCTCAGTGAGGGATCCTCCTCAGAGTTTCAGAGCCTCCTCCTCGGAGAGTCCTAATCCAATTGTTACATAGCTCAATGTTGCAATATGTCTTTTCAATCTATTGCTCACGTGGGAAGTCTCTCTGGGGGTTCTTTTTTGGAGTAGGTGGACGGGGTATTGTTTAGGGAGTTCCCTGACTCCTCGCCTTAAAGGTCTGTTGAGTCATGGGTTTCCCCCCGTCATAGGGGTACGTCGCTCTCCGTCCCCTCTTATGAAGTATGGTTGACGGGGTGGTGTTTTCCCTCAGCCGCGTCGTATGGGACCCATGTCCGTATTTTTTTCATTTCTGTAGAAAATAAAAAGCGGCTTCTTGTCGTTCTCCCAGGCGGCTTGGAGGAACGGTATCTGGTGTCTTGTTAGACTATCCATTGATGTGTTTTGGGTCTCGACGTGTACATAGTGCTGGCCCTGGGTGCTTCTGATAGGCATCACGCATGGGCTTGCGCGCCTTGGTTGCCCCTCATTGAAACAGCGTTTTTATGGGGCAACTGGGATGGAGTTTGTCTCTTCCGAGCGCCAGTTTACTAGGTTTTGTCTCGACGAATTCTCGTTCATATCTGGGGGATGTTAACGGAATAGATCAAAGCATAGGTAGAGGGGTCTCACGCCCTTGGGGTACCGAGCGCGGTACGAAAGGGACCGTCTGGGTGGCGCCCTCTATAATGTTTTGGTTCGACACGCGTACCTACCCCCCTCCTAGTGTTGGGGATGTCGGCGTGATTAGGGCACGGGACTGATTCTGGTGGCGCCGGTCCAGGTCAGTTAACCCGTTGTCCGCCGGAGAGGCAGATCTCCTGTTCTGGTACCCTGAGGGATTTGTGCTTTTTTCGGGGGGGAAAATGCCGGGTCGGCCCGGGTGTTGCAGGGTTTGACGTTATGGAGATGTTCGTGGTTACTACGTATTACCCCTCACTGTTGCTTGGTCCATGTTGTGTTGTACCTTGCGCTGCGCTAAGGGGGCCTGGTCCTTCTCCATTATTTTCGCCCCTCTCTTCTCCTGCTTAAGCATGGCTGGGAGGGGGCTGTTGAGGTGATTCTTTTGGAACTCCTCTGGCATCCCTGTGTACGTCCCGGTCCGCCGGGCCCGGTCCGAAATTGTTTCGTCGACCCGTGGGATAACCCCTTTTTGAAAACTGAAACACTTGTACTGCGGTATAGCCAGTGTATACCCGCAGTTGTGTTTTGGAGTTTTTTCTTGAGGGGTTATAGGAACAACCACCTCATGTTTGCACCAAGGGGGTGGTTGGTTCCCTGGTGTGTTGGAGCGGAGTCAACTCTCGGGTTAGGCCGTTTGAGTGTGCCCCCGCATGTTTCATGACGTCTGCCAATCGTGTCAGCCTTCTCTGCCTCGACCCCTCTAGAGAGTCAGGTTTTTTTTGTGGAGGCTGTGACATGGTGCACAACAATGCCAGCATACGCCCCTTCCGCCGGGGTGTTGTTTCAGCTGACCCATTTGGCGCCTGTGTAGTCTGCAGTGCTCCAGGCTCAGGTCAAGTGCCTGTTGCCTGGATTGAGGGATCGACCTCTTCTGGGGGTCGTCTCCTCGGTGCGCTGCCTGCTCCCGCTGTGGGTGTAGCCTCTTGAGTGCTTCGAGCTTACAGCCATGTCAACCTGAACACGCCCGATCTCGTTCGTTTTCGGAAGCGGTATAGGTTCAGGCCTGGGTTGTACTTGGATGGGTGACTGCCTGAGTATACCAGGTTCAGTGAGCTAGGCGGCGTGCTATAGGGGGGAAGGGCCTGCTCTTGGATGGGCCCTGTCCGAATACGCTGGCGATGTGGGGGGTGGTGTCACTAGTGACCGCCTGGTGAGGTCTCGATGCGGTAGCGTCATTGGCCTCTCCAGGCCCCCTTTTTCCGGGGGGGTCCAGTCCCTTCTGGGTCCTCCTTCGTGCTCCGCTGCTACGGCCTTGCCACGGGGTTGGTTTTTTCTCTTGACCCCGTGATATTAGGGGTGGTAACGGGGGTTTGTTCCTTTCCGTTCGTTCCCTAGTGGCATGTGGGTTGTGTGTTTGTGTAGTTGTGGGTACACCCCACGGTCTGCTCACCCTGTGCGTTGAGTTGCTGAAGTCTCCTTTTCGCGCAGTCGGATCCGACTCCCTCCCGTCCTCCGCTAGGGAGGTTCGGGGGGGCTCGGGTCATCCCCGGTTCTGATGGTTGTGGGGGGCCTCAGCGGGTACATTTGTTGAGCTTAAGCTCTGCTCAGCTCCTGTGTTGCAATATGACGCTGAGCAGAGCTATACGAAATATAACGTACGGTTATGTATATAACCATAGTTATATGAGTATAGTGACGCTCAGCGTCAGGACTCACTGAGGACCCCTTGATCTTGCCTTGTGGTGAAAATTGGGAAGGAGCTGATGGTATGGCCACACCCCTGCTTTTGTAGGTAGCGGATGGGGGTGTGGCCAGACAGATGGTGGTAGTAAAGGTACATGTGTGAATTTATTTCAGTTCAATACTGGATATGAAGAGTATTGCAATATGATGCTGAGCGTCACTATACTCATATAACTATGGTTATATACATAACCGTACGTTATTTGCTCTGTGATTACAGGAGCAGCTAATTTAAGAAAGTAAGGGTCCAAGTTGTCCTCCCCAGTCGACTTTCTGGTATCAATAGACACAAACAAAAACTGCATTAGGAGTAATAGGCTCAAAGAAAAATGTGGTGGCAGGCCCTTCATTTTGCTCAAAGCAGTCACCAGGAGGAGGCCCTTCACAATCACACTCACCGTCTACTTCATTAAACAAATATCCAGCTTGGGCAAAATGGCTATTGAAGGCTAAGCAAATCAAAATTTAAAATAAAATAAAATAAAAAGAGCTAAGAACAAAAAAGCATAGGAATACGAGTGCTGGTGTGAAAATAAAGGCTAAAAGTCGAGGCTCGGAGCTCAAAGTCTCAGAGTCATATTCCCCAGGGGGGCAGGAGAACCGCTTGGATCCAGTTGAAGTAGAGCGGGCATGGTTAGATGCCGGTCAACTGAGGGCGACGTAGAGCAGATCCATCGTGCCTGTGGTAGTCAGATCCAGTTTGAGGTAGAAAAGCCTGGCTGTACACCTGTATATCAACACACTATCACTCGAGACATCCACTCACAGAGAGACAGGGACAGGGGTTAGAGAGCTCCCATGTTTGCAATAGGCAGACATGGGAGCAATAAATATATGTAAGCATACATAGTAACAATAGTATCAAAGTATATAATATCCTTTTTTGGAGGTGCGTGTGATATGAGAGCTACTGAAATGAGGGGGGGAAGCCTCGTTTAAAGGCAGGAAGTCATTAGGTTTAATGTCTCACAGAGGCCCAGCATATCGAGACTATGGTCTATAATCAGCTAATTTACCAAGAGAGCTTTGGTTGGCAGAGAACGAATGCCCTCTGAGGTCTGGTTAATTAGGTTTAAAGCTACAGTATTTATCTGGGCATTACATGTTTTCTTGCTCAGAAAACCACTATATGATATTAGAATAAATACAAATCAGCATTAATACAATAATAAATGGTCATCATTCTCGAACGGACATACGTAAAAGTTAGCAAGGAATTCCTTTGTAACTCGATTTACATACTTATTCGGCATTCTCGTATTGTAAATTCATTTTATGTAGGATTTACGAACTCGAAAAGGCAGTCGTAAATCAGACAGACCGGTGTGCGCTGGTGTTTTCAACAGCTTTCTCTGGGACAAGTCATTGGGGATTGCTGATACTACAGACATCCGTGGAATTAAATAATTATAATGATAATAAATACGACAATATTTGTATCATTAACAATTATGTTTTGCATTTATAGTCCTGACACAATGAGGCATCATGGGCATTACACACTGCAAACTAAATAAATAAGAACTAAACCGATCGCTGTGGATATAGCTACTGTATAGTGGAATATACTGTCTTCTTCTCTATGATATAATTTATTGTTGGTTTGATTCCTATTGCTAGAACTAAATAAATGCGTGGAGAAACAGCTTAGTGAGGCAGCCTCAGCGCACGAGCACACACACATACATGTACTGTATACGTGCAAAATGAATCGTTCCAGTAAAGTAGGCTTCTATTATTCTAATGACTTGTTTTATTAGGTATTATAGTAGTAAGTCCTACTGTAGAACATTACATAATTAGCATGACATTTCATTTAGTAATACTGAACGACTGCACAATTTGGCTCTTGACAAGACTTCTGCACACTATTGTAAATATATTAAACTTTAAAAGCATACAGTTTCATAATGCAACATGCAGTACACTATACAGTACATATATGTATAGACTCATACAAACATAATCCCTCTCAATTATCACTTAAGTCCGACTACTAGTGTGTGGTGGTGTCCTTATGTGCAGAGACCCCTCTGCCTGGATTTTCTTTCTTTCTTTCTATTTAGCTGTGCATCAATCTTTGGGCAGAAAGTGCATATTATTAGTAATATATTTACATATTGTATCAGAATGTACAACTCAATGTACAATGTACCCCCCCAACTGACATGGTCCCTGATTTTTCTATTTTTCTCCCCATCCCAATTTAGTCGTTATGCCAATTCCCCCCCTCCCCTACCTGGTTGTTGTGCACATGTTCCTCCTACTGGTCGGTACAAGGGAACCCTGACGTCCACCACATGCTTCCTCCGACACATGTGGAGACAGCCAGTGGCTCTTTTTTCACCTGGCAGTGAGGACTCTCATTGGTGAAGCGTAACGCGTGGGAGGTCACGCTGCCTTCACCATTTCCTGCCTTTCGCTGAGCAGGCGCCCAGACCTGACCTGTAGGCGTGCGTCGCTGTCCACAACGCCAGATTACCACCCCACGACTTCCCTCCCCCTAACTCAGCCAAACGAGTTAGTATGACGACCGGCCCAAGCCGCAGGGCAATGCTGACTCCGGGAGTCGAGACCGCAGCCTCTTGCATTGGTGACGAGCGCAATCTCCGCTACGCCACCCGACCGCCCTGTGTGTGTGTTTTCTGACACAAACAAACAACGATTCATTATCTGTTGCTATCGTCCAATTCGCCAGCCGGTCATGCTCTCTCGCTAATGGGTTGACACAGGGGCCTCTCTGCCATGGACCAGGCTGCCACTTCTAGGGATAGGGAGGTGGGAGGGATGGATCTAGGTAGGGAGAATTAGGCTGTGTGTGAAATCAATTGCTCTTTTCTTGACCAAGCCAAGGCCACTGTGCCAGCGAGCCAAGGCCACCGTGCCTACATGCGGCACACAGCAATGGTCGATATCTCCTCCCATTCAGCGCTCCCATGGCAGCTCACCGTGGCCCAACTCTACATCTTGGATCACAGATGTTAGATTAGTGCCCATGAGATTCGAACTTGTGCCAAAAAATACAGCTTAATGACTAAGCACCTCACATATTGCCCTCAACGACGAATTATGAAGTGGTATGAACTTGTAGAATTGAGGTGATTGTCGTCATCTGCCCCAAATTGAATGGGATTGGTCTTGTGCCACTTAATGGTTAACTCATTCAGTGCCGGAGGCCTAGAGCATCTTAGTTCCTACCACGCCAACGCTCTAAAAGATAGGAATAGGTGGCGGTGTTTGCAGGGCTATATATATATTCTATATTATAGCTATGGATACAATACTATGGCCCATTTGACATCAACTATCTATCGTTCAATATGTGAAAAAGAATTCATTTTTTCGTCAATAGGTTTGTGTGTTATACCGTGGTGAATATAAGTATAGTTTTAGAGTGATCCTGTCCAATCCCAGAAAACTACGATATGCAGCAAAACGTGAATTTCACTAAAAGTGTTGCCGTTTCTCGCCTGAACACGCTACTATTTCCAAATCAAATGTATATAATAGGTATTATGTTTCATCATGAATGCATGAAGGGGTGGGGGGTAGTTTTTTGATGCTTTGATTGTCACCAACGGCATACGTTGTGGAGTAACGTTACACACACACGTTGCGATCGAGGTGAAATCATGGTTGGATCAAAGCAGGATTGATATAATTGAATCCTTACCTTCACTAGGAGGTACCCCAAAAAGAATATTCCAATTGTCTGATCGCGAGTCCAAGTACTGGTGTCCATCGTGTCGCCAACATAATCCACCACAACAGATGCATCGGTGGAATTTGACGCTTCACAAAGCGATCGGGATACCGCTCGCCTCGCCTGACAAAGAAAAGTGCGCCTGGAGACATTTGATCATTGCACAGGCCAAGATATAAGGTTTCAAAGGGTGCTCGATACTGCCACCTGGGAAGATGCGGTCGGTATTGCACTTTGGCATTCTCAGGATGATTCCCCATGTTAACCCTGAGTCCGTGTGCCTGTAATGAATGGAAATATCGAATAAAAAAAATAACGATGAAAACCCGACTATACTCGGGTCTGGCGCTGAACGGTCGGCGAGATAACCCAACTATCCTCGGGTCTGGCGCTGATTGAGTTAATGGGTGCTTTTTCATGCAGCGGGAGGTGTGTCTGAATTCTGAAATAATTATCAACAAAGGGCATTGATTGGAACCAAACAAGGCAAGAGGGTTTGTTTTTATCGTACAACTAGATGCCCCTCTCCCTTTCTCCCTCGATCTCTGGTTAGATACTGTAGATCTACTGTACCAAGACTTTTCATGCATGCATCGTCATCATCAATATATCACCATCGTAAATCATCGCCACAAACCGGTCAAACACATCAAAACATTTTACGCAACGGGTCGCCATGGGAATCATGTCGACATGTTTCTAACATACTGCTCCCCAACGGAGGGTGAGATCTTGTCAGTGTGTTTACATGTGCGTATGTTTACAGAGACATGAATACAAATGAGTGTCAGTGACTAAGCGTTATCAGCTGTCAGTGAAACCCAGCAATTCTCCTTATTATTTGGCAAACATACAGTAAATCTGCCCCGCAAAGAGGATGATAGGCCAAGGATGATAGAGTTGAATAACTAAGGTAGGAAGGGAGGGAAAGAGCAATAGAGAAAAAGACAGAGAGAATTTCAAACCATTCGAAAAATTTGTGTGAAATCATGTTGTAGCGGCCGACCAGGGGGATTCATTGCCATGGTAACAGGCCATGTGCCACACCACACCCCTCTCCCACCACCACAACCATCACTCTTAGAGATGACACTTGTTTCTGCTCTCACTCCCCTCTCCTGTCACCACTGCCGCCAGGAGAATTAGCTCTGCCGGTTGATGAATATTCAAAGGTGACATCAGTCCGTGTCGCCCGCTGTGCTTAGCCCCCCACCCCGACAATAATATCCTGTGAATACGACGCACCGTGCCTGATGAGCATTCTCTCTCTCTTTCTCTCTCCATCCATCTCATTTAGTCAGTTTTTCGCTCACTCTCCTCTTTAACTTCGCTCCCCTCTCTCCAAATCTGTTTCTCTGTCATGTCACCCTGCCTCTCTCTGTGTATTGTCTCTCTCTCTCTCTCTCTCTCTCTCTCTCTCTCTCTCTCTCTCTCTCTCTCTCTCTCTCTCTCTCTGCCCCTCTCATCACGTCTCTCGCTCTCTCACTCTAAAACACTGTATGTGGGCATTGGTAGAGAGAGAGCAGTTTCAAGCTGAACCACTGCCTGGTGGTTGCCTGTCAGTTGCCTGTTTCCCAGCCGAGTAATGAAACAGTTGAACTGTGGTTATTATCACCTGGCGGAGATAATGCGTGTCTATGTGTGTATCTGCAGCTAATCTCACAAACTACAGGGCCGATTTGGATGAAACATTGCAGAAAGGCTGACAGTAGACCAAGGACCTGAATCCTGGAGTATTTCTAAAATCGGTCAACGACAAGTATTTTATTTGAATACATTTCCGCCATTGTCTTGTTGAAATATTATATTCAGTATGACGTTTGCACGCAAGAAGGCGATCCGACACTGCTCTCTGGCACCACGTTTACAACATGCCATAGACGTTGTCGTAGATATACCTACTGTATGCATAAAAGAAACTAATTCCCACCGAATCTCTTAGTTACATCAATATTCAAGTCAAGTCAAGTCAAGAGTTTTTTTTATTTGTCACGGCATACAAGTATACAGTGAAATGCGGGGGGTCTTGCCCGCAACGATTGTGCATAGTACTGTTATGTCCTGTTATGCTACGTATAGGTTGTGACATACTAGCAGTTACACTGTAGGCTACTGTGCCTTTAATAGACGGGCGTGGTTAGCGCTCGAGGTAGGGCTGGTGTTGTAACGTAACCGTCAGTCGAATAAAGTTATGAAACCACACGCTCGTGTGTTCATTGTCTCAACATAATAATTGGCGAACGAGGATGGCTGATTTCGTTTTACCACCGCCACCACCATTTTTACCTGTTCCCGGTGACCCAGCTGTTCCATGGGTTAGATGGCTAACGTCATTTGAGGACTATTTATTGGCGTTGGGACTGGAGGATCTGGAAGAAGCTAGAAAGTGCGCACTTCTGCGACACTGCCTCGGACAGGAGGGGCAACGGATTTATGCTACGCTTACATTAGCCGACGATCAGTACTCTACTGCTACCGAGGCTCTGAAGTCGCATTTTAGCTCGGGAAGAAGCCGTCGGATGTACCGTTTTGAGTTCCGCCAGAGAGCACAGAGGTCTGGTGAGACTGTTTCGCAATATGTGTCTGCCTTGCGGGAGCTAGCCAAGCATTGTGATTTTAGGAACTTGGAGGATGGACTCATAGTCGACCAGCTGATTGAAAGAACATTGTGTGCTCAACTGAGGGAGAGACTGTTATTAGAGCCGGACGCCATGACACTAGCTGATGCAGTAGTGATTGGAAAACAGTTGGAGACAGCTATCTCTGAGGCGCGCAAGTTTTCCCGTGCGGTGCATGAGCCTGTGACGTCACCTCCACCCGGAGTTCAGAACGTGGCCCAGGAGGCAGCTGGCGCAGACGGTGACAGCTTCGATGTGCAGAGAGTGGCAGACAGGGCGCCGAGGGAGAGGGAGAATGGACAAAGGCGTTGTGGTAACTGTGGCTCCCCTAAGCATGCAACCAGGGACCTGTCCTGCCCTGCTCTAGGCAAGCGCTGCCGTAACTGCAACAGGGTTAACCATTTTGCGCGCTGGTGTCGCTCTCCTCCTGATCACGCACAGTCTGGGGCTGTTCCCATCAATACAGTACAAAGCCCACAGGCCTCATTCAGTCATTGCACATGTCGTGCAATATCATATCAACGCCTCTCCCTGGGTGTCCAACCTGGTGATAGCCAAGAAACGGGGGGGGGGGGGGGGGGGGGGGGGGGGGGCGCGGACTGCGTCTATGCGTCGATCTGACAGACGTAAACAAAGCCATCATCCCTGACAAGTATCCCCTCCCCACAGCGGAGGAGCTGACTAGCCATTTCCATGGCTCCACGATTTTCAGTAAAATGGATTTACGTCACGGCTACCTGCAGGTTCCCCTGGCACCGGGCAGTATGGACCTCACAGCGTTTGTCACACATGTGGGGGTTTTCAGGTACAAGCGCATGGCTTTTGGCCTGTCATCAGCCCCAAGCTGTTTTCAGAAAATAATGTCGCTCATTTTGGCTGGCATCCAGGGGGTCAGCATCTACTTGGATGATGTGGTGGTGCATGCGCCCACCGCTGCACTCCACGACGCTCGCCTGGAGCAGGTCTTCCAGCGCTTCAAGCAACACGGGGTCACACTCAACGCGGAGAAGTGTACATTAGTTCCTGGGGTTCAGGTTCTCCAGGGAGAGTATCACCCCGATCATGTCCCACACCGAAGCAATCCTGTCCCTGCCGGACCCGCAGTCGCCGTCCAAGCTGTCTTCTTTTCTGGGCATGGCTGCCTACTACCTCCGGTTCATGCCACACTATTCTGACTCGACGGCCCCTCTGCGCCAGCTGTTACGCAAGGATGCGGTATGGGACTGGACCCCGGCCTGCCGGGAGGCTGTGCCCGTCATCAAACAGCAGCTCACGTCCCCGCCAACACTGGCGCATTTCAGCCTGACCGCGCCCACCTTGGTCACCTGTGATGCCTCTGGGGTGGCGCTCGGCGCCGTGCTATCCCAGGTTCATGGAGGGGTAGAGCGTCCAGTGGCTTTTGCCTCTCGGGCCCTCACACCAGCCGAGCAGAAATACTCGGTGGGGGAAAGGGAGGCCCTCGCCTGTCTGTGGGCCTGCGAACGCTGGCATGTCTACCTGTATGGCAGGGCGCTCACCATTCGCACAGATCATCAGTCTCTGACAGCGCTGCTGGCGACCTGAGGGGCGGGGCACAAGCCTATGAGGCTACTGAGGTGGGCTGATAGGCTGAATCAGTACAACTTCGGACTCGAGTTTATGCCGGGGCGCTCTAACACGGTAGCTGACCTTCTTTCGAGAGCCGTCTCTGCGACAAAAGAGGCGGGTGAGGCGAGTCCTGAACAGGAGGACGACGTGGACTGGGTCCACATGCTGCATGGACCGCTCAGCGCAGTAGTCACGCTGGCTGAGCTGCAGCAGGCTGCAGCTGAAGATGAGACATTTGCAAATCTCCGTGCCTATATCCAGGACGGCTGGCCAGCCACGGTGGAGGACAGACTGCTCCCCTACCGCCGAGTCCGCGACGAGCTCTCCTGCTGGGGGGAGGTGTGCCTCGCCCGCGGTCACCGCGCTATTATACCAGAGGCGCTGAGGGCCAGGGTATTGCACATGGCGCACGACGGCCACCTGGGGGTGGTTAAGTTGAAACAACGCTGCAGAGACACAGTGTGGTGGCCTCACATAGACGGCGACGTAGAGGAGCTGGTGCGCAACTGTACCTGCTGCCTGCTGAGTGGGAAAAACGGGCCAGCCGGCTACAGCACCCCTCACCCCGACCCCGTGGCCGTCCGCGCCGTGGGAGCACATTCAGGTTGACCTATGCGGAGAGCTTCATGGCACATGCCCGCTACCTGATGGTCGTGCACAACCTACACTCAAAGTGGCCAGAAGCCATCGAACTCAACTCCATCACCACACAGAGCATCACCGACAACCTCGTCAAGCTGTTTGGGCGCTGGGGCCTGCCCAGTGTCGTCACTACAGACAATGGGCCTCAATTCATTTTGGCAGAGTTCTCGGAGTTCCTGTCACTGAGGTCCATCAGGCACATCAGGACGTCGGTCTACCATCCTGAAAGTAACGGCGGCGTTGAACGCCTAAACAAATCTCTGAAGAATGGAAATTCGAGCCTGCCTGGAGGAGGGGAAAACCTTCAGCGCTGCACTCACCCAAACTCTCCTGACCATCCGGGCATCCAAGCACTCCACCACAGGGGTCTCTCCGGCTCTGCTCATGATTGGGCGAGAAATGAAACAACCACTAGACTGCTTGAGAGCTGAACCGGCCCCTGCATGCGAGAGCCCTGGGCTCGAGAAGGCCAGAGATCAGGTCCAAAACTCACAGGCTCAGATGAAACAGAGGTATGATGCCTCTCACAGAGTACAGACCCCCGCTATGTCAGCAGGGGATTGGGTCAGGATTAAACACGCTAACCGCAAGAACAAGCTGAGCTCATACTGGTCAGCACCCCTCCGAGTGACCCGTCAACTGGGTCCGGCCACCTACAGACTAGATGATGTTTCTCGCTGGCACTCAAACCGCCTGCATAAGGTCGGTGCCCCGACACTGCCCGCATCATCCCTGAGCCAAGCTGCAACCCGCAGTTGGCAGCCCCGCTTGGAAGCAACCAGGGTGGGAGGTAACCCACCACAACCACCAGACCCTGCTCCCCAGCCTGCTCGCCCTCAGAGGGTGAGGGCTCCACCCGCTTGGCATGGGGACTATGTTACTGGGTAAATGCCACGGGTTGGTGGACTGAAGTGTTCAGTTTCTGTTCATGGACTGGAATGTTCTATTGCTTTTGCAAAAGGGAAGGGGGGGGAAATGTTATGTCCTGTTATGCTACGTATAGGTTGTGACATACTAGCAGTTACACTGTAGGCTACTGTGCCTTTAATAGACGGGCGTGGTTAGTTTCAAGTTCAAGTTTCTTTAATAGTTGTCATACAGAAGTACAGAATACTTTCATACAAAATGCTTCTTACTGTTACGCTCCAGAGACTGTGCTAGACAAGATAGTATCAAATAACATAGTATAGCATGTAATTTAGAAGAAGAAAATGAGGTCACAGTGTTCGGTATAGACATATGTACAATGTTCTGAGTTACCATATAATATACAATACTATGCAGTGTACTAATGTACAGTACTATATAGTGCAAATCAGAAATGGGATGAGGTACAAATTAGGTACAATTTACAGTAAGGTGTACGAGTTGTAGTGCAATCCTTCATCAATAAATATAAAGTGTGGGGAGTGGGTGCTACAGTGTGTTTGTTTAAAGTGGGTGTGTGCTATAAAGTGTGTGGAGTGGGTGCTACAGTGTGTTTGTTTAAAGTGAGTGTGTGCGTGTGGATGTGTGTGCTATGTGCGTTTGGTGGTTGTTGTTGTGTAGTGTTCATTGTTCGTTTAGCAGCCTGATGGCCTGGGGATAGAAGCTTCTTCTGAGTCTTTCTGTGCTCGCCTTGAGACTCCGGTATCGCTTGCCTGACCGCAGCAGTTCAAAGAGGCAGTTGTTCGGGTGACTGGAGTCTTTAATGATTCTCTTAGCCTTGCCCTTGCAACGCTTGTTGTAAATGTTCTGGAGGGTGGGGAGCCCCCCTCCAATTGTGCGTTAGCGCTCGAGGTAGGGCTGGTGTTGTAACGTAACCGTCAGTCGAATAAAGTTATGAAACCACACGGTCGTGTGTTCATTGTCTCAACATAATAAGTACGATAATACAATAATAAGAATCCTAAGTCCATATCGACCTTATTTTTTCCCACCCACGTTCACAGTATTTGCACAGTATTTCTATCTCCAGTGGCTGAACCTTGTGGCAAATAATTATGAAGTGGCTTGCCATCTTTCATTCAAAATTGACGGACCTCAAAGCCTAATACCTATCAATCGATACTGTGTCAGATCAAATAGGCTTATATGGCTCTGTGTGGCACACACAGCCTGAACAGGGTCTTTTGATCTGTGTCAGAAAAGACCATCCACATATTGTATGATGATTGGATATCCTCATTTTCAAACTCACACATGGGGTCAGTGACGTTTCATCCAACCCTCTGCACAGGAGAGTGACAAACATCTTATGTTTTAGAATGTCTTTGCACATTAGGGTTGGCAACTTTTCTCACTGCCAAATATGGGACAAAAGGTGGCCTAAAGGGGACACCAATGAGTGCACGCCGGAATTTAGTTTGGGTGTGATGTAACACAATAATAATAATAATAATAATTAATTGCATTTATATAGCGCTTTTCTAGACACTCAAAGTGCTTTACAATGTCACTGGTAGCACCCAACCTTGGGCTATGCAGGCTCAAAGGCTACCATGTCAATGTCTCCTGTGTCTCGAGAGCTCAGCCGCATCAGCACCCAGAGGAGAGCAGACACTATTTATTTTTTAACTTTCCTTGAGTTGGGCCTACTACAGTTGAAAACAGGAATTTATTGGGGGGGGGGGGGGGGGGGGGGGGGGCGATGTGACTGAGCTCTCGAGACACAGAACACGTTGGTGAGTTACATGCCTCATTGTTCTCTAGCCCAAGCATTACCTTGCAGCGCCTGGCATGTAGTTCCATTTATCAGGAGGTGTGCGGCACGTGAGCTCTGCAAGCACTGCCTATGGCCTCTGGGACTCTACGAAACCAACAGAGGGATTAGGCGTTGTTTATTGAACATGTTTGCGCAAAAGTCTATAAAACTCAAGGAAAAGAAATCTCGTATTAAACACCATTTCTCAGCTCAGCATCTAGACTGGCTACCGGTGCTATTACCTTCCAACAAGTACACTTCAGAGAATTTCACTGAAGTGTTGTTGCTTGGTTCAGCTTCTGGCATCAGATCAGAGGTTCAGGGTGATAGTGTTTCTTTTGGGTGTTTTTTTTTGCTGACTGGCGGTCTTTTGCAAACCCAGAGGGATGGACGGATAAGGAGGGAGCGAGCAAGAGATCAATTGCCTGTGGGCCACAACACTTCCATACAACGGTGACCTCTGATGAGGGTTATCAACATCTCTGATAGATAGATAGATGGATGGGTGGATATAGATAGATTCATACATACATACATACATACATACATACATACATACATACATACATACATACATACATACATACATACATACATACATACATACATACATACATACATACATACATACATACATACATACATACATACACACATACATACATACATACATACATACATACATACATACATACATACATACATACATACATACATACATACATACATACATACATACATACATACATACATACATACATACATACATACATACATACATACATACATACTGGGGAAACATCTATTCACATACAAATCAATTCACAAATTCTAAATCTCTACCACAGTCAAATGGTATTGAATGGTATTCAATTTTTTTTTTTTTAATCCACTTTTTCTCCTATTTTTTCTATTTTTCTCCCATACCAATTTTGTGATTCCAATTCTTCCCTCCCCTGTCTTGAACGTTGCTAGACTATGCCTCCCACTGGTCGGCTGTAGTGAGGATAGAAGCCTTGCATCACGTGTCCCCTCCGGTACACGAGGAGGCAGCCTGTCGCATCTTTTCACCAGACAGCTCGAACTCTCAGTGGCGAGGAGTAACGCGTGGGAGGCTCACGCTGCCCCCGATACTTCCTGTTTCTGCTGTACAGGCGTCACCCAACCGACCTGTAGGAGTCGCTGTCCACAACGTCCAATCCCCACCCACCGGCTTTTCCCACCCTCTAACACTGCCAATTGTGTTAGTATGACGGCCGGCCAAGCCGGTAGCAACGCCGAGAGCTGGGCTTGATACCAGCATCTCCTGCTTTCGTGGCGAGCGCCTTGCCCACTGCGCCACTCAGCCGCCCTTGGTATTCAATGTCTTGAATCGAGAATCTTTTATCAAATCATGAGATTCCAGAATTGTCGGTTCCAGAAACATACATACATACATACATACATACATACATACAGTACATACATACATACATACATACATACATACATACATACATACATACATACATACATACATACATACATACATACATACATACATACATACATACATACATACATACATACATACATACATACATACATACATACATACATATGTTACAGGTACCAGGATATGGCACCTGATAGCAGAGATATATTTAACCTATGAAAGGTTGTAGTTAGTCATTTGACAAAGGAAGGCGCAGACATGGTGTTATTGGTTCTGGGTCCTCCCGGTTGTGATTTCAACAACGTTTATTTATTCAACAGAATAATCAATCAATCAATCATCATCATTGTATCATCATTCAGTTCAATTAGTTACATTACTTTAATACATTCAATTATAATTCCATTCTTGTTATTAATTCAAAAGCATATTCATCATTGCAACACACATTCTACCCTTTTAGGATACCCTGGTTCACTTCAATAGCATTTTCCTTTTAAATGTAGTTATCCAGTATTATATACTGTACATTGTAATTACTTATGTCTTTATACATATTTGGTGTCTTAAGTATAAGCACGTGAGAAGGGAAACATTCTCCTGTTAACCTCTGTCTAGGCATGTCTAGGCATGTTGGAAGAGACCATCGTATGTCTTCTTTTAACAACACTGTCATTCTCATTGTCTGTCAAACAATTCCTTATATCACCAATAGCTGTTACCTTTATCATCATTTGTTTATCATCAGTCATATCCACTATTCTCTAGTGTACAGAAATACCTCAACACCTCAGTGTTACTCATATTTGTGTTCCAGCTCAAGTTATATTGCAACTCAAATGCGCAATGAAAGTGCATTTATATATATATGTATCTGGCCGTTCTCAACCTTACTAGGAATTTGCTAAACCGTGACCATGGTGTAACTCAAGGGAATAGATTTATATTTACATTTAACGGAGAGCGGGATAGAGAGAGAGAGAGAGAGCATGTGGGACAGCTCCGGTGTTGAGCTAAAGTAATTTCCCTCTAACCGTCTTCAATACTTGTACACAATATACACATTTACTAAACAGCAGTTCAACCCAAACAGTATGTACTTCAAAACATAAACCTTTATAATCCCCTTGGAGATACTTAACTCCGACACGTTAGTGATTAAATGGGCAATTGTATTTCAACACTATATTTCAATGTACCACGAGACACGGCGCCATCAATAGACGGTCAACTTCTAAACCACGTTACTTGTCGTCTTAAACTTCTTAAACTTGACTCAAACATCGACAATAGTCACTTCATTGGACCCTCGACATTGCATGTATCCTTGTTAACCTTTATGTGTGTTTTGTAGTATATTACCCACCTATGAAACAGGTTGTAGTTAGTCATTTGACAAAGGAAGGCGCAGACATGGTGTTATTGGTTCTGGGTCCTCCCGGTTGTGAGACTAAGCTCGCCTTGTGTGTCCCTAAACGACAACGTACGGTTCCCTGGAAGGCGAAGCCACTAAACACAAGTCCTATACTGCCACCTATTGACCAAATTATGTTAATGTCTCCCATTAAATATAAATGACTGTTCTACCTTGTTTCTGATGGAGGTAATCCTGTACCAGTTCACATGTTCACACTGTTTTGACACATAATCTAAAGATATTAACGTGATACCACTTCTAGTGGGCATCACACATACATACATACATACATACATACATACATACATACATACATACATACATACATACATACATACATACATACATACATACATACATACATGCATGCATGCATACATACATTCATACATACATACATACATACATACATACATACATACATACATACATACATACATACATACATACATACATACATACATACATACATACATACATACATACATTTTCTGCCACTGTTGGGTTACAGTATGTTTGGTTTCATATCACTGTCATGGGGTCACCTAGGGTCACCTGTCTCCACCCTGGGGTGTCCAAAGATGCTTTGCCACTGGCCTGGTGTGTGATCACACTGTTGTCCAAGGATGCCTTGCCACTGCCTGGTGTGTGATCCCACTGTCATGGAGTGTCTTGCCATTCTCAGAACAATGTAGGACAGTATAGGACAGCGGTAAGATGCCCTTGTACAGTGGCAGGACACACCAGCACATTAGCAGGGCAGTGGCAGTATACACCAGCACATTAACAGGACAGTGGCAGGCCACAGACCAGCACATTAGCAGAACAGTGGCAGTATACAGACCAGCACATTAGCAGGACAGTGGCAGTATACAGATCAGCACATTAGCAGGACAGTGGTAGTACAGACCAGCACATTAGCAGGACAGTGACAGTATACAGACCAGCACATTAGCAGGACAGTGACAGTATACAGACCAGCACATTAGCAGGACAGTGGCAGTATACAGACCAACACATTAGCAGGACAGTGGCAGTATACAGACCAGCACATTAGCAGGACAGTGGCAGTATACAGACCAGCACATTAGCAGGACAGTGGCAGTATACAGACCAGCACATTAGCAGGACAGTGGCAGGACACAGACCAGCACATTAGCAGGACAGTGGCAGGACACAGACCAGCACATTACAGAGCAGTGGCAGTATACAGACCAGCACATTAGCAGGACAGTGGCAGGACACACCAGCACATTAGCAGAGCAGTGGCAGTATACAGACCAGCACATTAGTAGGACAGTGGCAGTATACAGACCAGCACATTAGCAGGACAGTGGCAGGACACACCAGCACATTAGCAGGACAGTGGCAGGACACAGACCAGCACATTAGCAGGACAGTGGCAGGACACACCAGCACATTAGCAGGACAGTGGCAGTATACAGACCAGCACATTAGCAGAGCAGTGGCAGTATACAGACCAGCACATTAGCAGGACAGTGGCAGGACACACCAGCACATTAGCAGGACAGTGGCAGTATACAGACCAGCACATTAGCAGGACAGTGGCAGGACACACCAGCACATTAGCAGAGCAGTGGCAGTATACAGACCAGCACATTAGCAGGACAGTGGCAGGACACACCAGCACATTAGCAGGACAGTGACAGTATACAGACCAGCACAATAGCAGGACAGTGGCAGGACACAGACCAGCACATTAGCAGGACAGTGGCAGTATACAGACCAGCACATTAGCAGGACAGTGGCAGTATACAGACCAGCACATTAGCAGGACAGTGGCAGTATACAGACCAGCACATTAGCAGGACAGTGGCAGTATACAGACCAGCACATTAGCAGGACAGTGGCAGTATACAGACCAGCACATTAGTAGGACAGTGGCAGTATACAGACCAGCACATTAGCAGGACAGTGGCAGTATACAGACCAGCACATTAGCAGGACAGTGGCAGTATACAGACCAGCACATTAGCAGGACAGTGGCAGTATACAGACCAGCACATTAGCAGGACAGTGACAGGACACACCAGCACATTAGCAGGACAGTGGCAGGACACACCAGCACATTAGCAGGACAGTGGCAGTATACAGACCAGCACATTAGCAGGACAGTGGCAGTATACAGACCAGCACATTAGCAGGACAGTGGCAGGACACACCAGCACATTAGCAGGACAGTGGCAGTATACAGACCAGCACATTAGCAGGACAGTGACAGGACACACCAGCACATTAGCAGGACAGTGGCAGGACACACCAGCACATTAGCAGGACAGTGGCAGTATACACACCAGCACATTAGCAGGACAGTGGCAGTATACAGACCAGCACATTAGCAGGACAGTGACAGGACACACCAGCACATTAGCAGGACAGTGGCAGGACACACCAGCACATTAGCAGGACAGTGGCAGTATACAGACCAGCACATTAGCAGGACAGTGGCAGTATACAGACCAGCACATTAGCAGGACAGTGGCAGTATACAGACCAGCACATTAGCAGGACAGTGGCAGGACACACCAGCACATTAGCAGGACAGTGGCAGGACACACCAGCACATTAGTAGGACAGTGGCAGGACACACCAGCACATTAGCAGGACAGTGGCAGAACACACCAGGTCATTAGCAGGACATTTCATCATCCAATATTAACCTGTTTCGGTTAAAATTACACAATGTTTCACTTGCTGCGCCACTAAAAATGTCCAGAGGGCACCATGTTCATGGAGGAGTGATGCAGCACTTTGGTCAAAGGCAGCAGTGATGATGTCAAGGATGTCGTGGACGGAAGCGTTGTTCAGCCCCACCACCAGTTACTTCAGATTACTTCATCTGCGTAAGAAAGGTCAAACGGAGAAGAAGAAAAAAAGAGACACTCTACTAATGTCAGGCCAGAAGGTACCCGACTTCCTCTTGATTTATTCACCTGGTTTGCACTTTGGGGACCTCCATCCAATGATTGTGTTGCACTTGGGGGGCAACATAAAGCACAGCGCAAGTGTTTGAAACCGAGACAATACCAGGGCTTTGACCCACGCTCTGTGGTAAAGCTGCAGTGATGCGTTAATGCGTCAGAGAACCTCTGCTGTTAAACCCCTCTGGTCAGAACGTCTATATAATCTGCCCCGCTGCTTTTCTCTCTCCTAAATCTTCTCTGCCATATCTCCCCATCACAGGAAAGCCTGTAGAAATAACAAATGCTTTTGATGTCATCACATGCTTTTCCAATGTATTTTTGGAAACACACTTTCCTGTGTGCCTTAC
Organism: Notolepis coatsorum; assembly: GCF_963971535.1. NCBI lineage: Eukaryota > Metazoa > Chordata > Actinopteri > Aulopiformes > Paralepididae > Notolepis > Notolepis coatsorum. Next base: position 103,022,560 of record NC_140169.1, on the reverse strand, counting down.
GTTATTTCACAGGCATAATTTCCTGGTATCGGATGTATAACTTTGCCTATGTTTTTCACGTATTGTCATGTGATCATCACGGTACCTTTCCAATCCGCTGTGCGTGATTGCATATCATAAAATGTGAAAGCAGTTTCAAATGTAATACCATGCATATTCAATGCGTGAATGAATATTCCATGAGTGAAGTTGCGTAAACACACGTGGGGGTATGCACATTTCACGTGGCTTTTCTGAGGGCCAATCCATCCTCCTGCCATCTTCCTCTCAGTCTTCCAACCTCTCCCGTCTGTCCAACCCACAGCTGGACCGCAGTGTAACTGAACCGATGGGAAGACAGGTTAAACCATAAGTACCTCGTCTCATCGCTCTCTTTCCCCTCCGCTCTTCTCCCCGCCCTCCTCCCCTCCCGTTTGTCAGTGAATTATTTATCCAGCAACTGGCAGCCTCTTCCATCAAATCAGGATGCTGACAAATATGACACGGCAACAACAAGAAACAGGCTAGCGGGGCAACACTTGTGCCACTGATTACTGTACTATTGTTTTTCAAGGCCTCTCTTTCCTCTCTTCCCCAATCTGTGAGTTGAGGGAGTTTTTATTAAATTTTTTATAGTATTTTTATTGCACATTACTTTAGTTACATTCCATAATGATGCACACAAGCAATCTTATTTTTATTCTTGTTCAAAAACAATTTTACAGCGGCATATAACAAAAAAAAGATTTAAAAAAAATATATATTCTTTCATTTGGCGGATTTATACATACAAATAAACAGGATAGTTAAATAAGCTAGATTCTTGCTGGAAAATAGGAAAGAGACCAAAAGACCAAAGCATTAGAAAAAGGCAAAAAGCCAAGACAAAACAGAGAATATACCTTCAGACATTAATGTAGTAAGAGTAACACTGTGAACTTATATCCTATCATCTTCATCCTCCCTCAGACCCTTTAAGTAATCAAACACCTTTCTCCATCCTGTATTTTTAAATCTAATCCTCTCTAAGTAGAGGGTCTCACCCAGCTCTCTCATCCACATTTCAAATGAGGGTGCTGCATCAGACTTTCAGAGTCTCAAGATGAGCTTTTTAGCCAACACAGCACCTAGATATATCGGCCATTTTTCATTGCCAGAGTACAGAGTAGCATCGTTGCTAGAACCCAAAATGGCCACTAAGGGGCAGGGTTCCCACTGTTTAAGTCAAGAGTCAAGAGTCAAGAGTTTTATTTGTCACGGCATACAAGTATACAATGAAATCCGGGTGGTCTTGCCCGCAACGATGTGCATACAGTGGTACAACATGTAATAGAATCCAATAAAAAACAACATTGTGCAATAAACAGGTAACAGGTAACAGGTAACATGGTGGGACATCTCGGTATCTGTACATAGTTATTTACAGGGCATATAGGACATGCTAGGTAGCTTTGGTAGTGCAATACACTGTTACTGTTGTTATACTAATTTAAAGTGACCTTCCTTTATGGCCATAAGTGTGGGCGTGTGCGGCATGAGTGTGTGTCTGCTCATGTTAAAGTGTTAGAGTGGCTGCTAGTGTGTGAGCGTGCACAGTGTGCGTGTCGTGTGTGTGCTCATGTGTGCTTGTGTGTGGCTAGCTCAGTGTTCTATGGCACTCAGTGTTCATTGTTCAAGGCTCTGATGGCCTGGGGGAAGAAGCTGAGCCTAAACCTCTCTGTCCTAGTAGCTGGGGTTCGCAGGCGTCTGCCTGACCTCAGCAGCTGGAACAGGCTGTTATTGGGGTGGTGGGGGTCTTTCATTATTCTGCAGGCTCTGGATTTGCACCTCTTGTTGTATAGAACCTGCAGGGGAGGTAGGGCAATACCCGTGGTACGCTCGGCTGAGCGCACCACTCTCTGTAGGGCCTTCTTGTCCTGTGCCGTGCTGTTTCCATACCAGGCAGTGATGTTTCCAGTCAAGATGCTCTCTACAGCTCCGGAGTAGAAGGACTGGAGTATCTTCCCCGATACTCTGAACTTCCTTAACTGTCTCAGGTGGTAGAGGCGCTGCTTCGCCTTTTTTACGACTGTGTCTATGTGTGTTGACCATGTCAGATCCTCTGAGATGTGGACCCCCAGGTACTTAAAGCTGCTCACCCTGTCCACGGTAGCCCCGTTTATCATCAGTGGTGTGTGTGTCTCCTGCTGTCCTCTCCTATAATCCACGATCAGCTCCTTGGTTTTACCAATGTTCAGGAGCAGGCTGTTGTCCTGGCACCAGCGTTCCAGTACCTCAACCTCCTCCCGGTAGGCCTTCTCGTCGTTGTCCGAGATCAGCCTCACCACCACTGTGTCGTCTGCAAACTTCACTATGGAGTTGGAGCTGAACTTGGCCACACAATCGTGTGTGTAGAGTGAGTACAGCAGGGGGCTCAGAACACAGCCCTGGGGGGACCCGATGCTCAGGGTGATGGTGTTGGAGGTCTGACCCCCCACCCTGACCGCCTGGGGTCTTTCACTCAGAAAGTCCAGTACCCAGGCGCTCAGGGCGGAGCTCAGACCCAGCTCGATCAGCTTGTCCACCAGTCTGGTGGGGACTATGGTGTTGAACGCTGAGCTGTAGTCAATGAACAACAGTCTCACATAGCCCCCCTTCTGACGGTCAAGGTGCTGTGCAGTACCTGGGAGACCGCATCGTCAGTGGACCTGTTTGTCCTGTATGCAAATTGCATAGGGTCCATATCACTGGGGAGGGAGGCACAAATGTGGTCCTTGACCAGCCTCTCGAAACATTTCATGACCACAGAGGTGAGTGCCACCGGTCTGTAGTCATTGAGACATGTTGGGGAGGGTTTCTTCGGTACAGGGATGATGGTAGACATCTTGAAGCAGGCAGGGACCACCGACTCCGCCAGGGATTGATTAAATATGGCGGTGAACACCGGGGCTAGCTGGTTTATTAAAAGCTTTTGAATAAAAGTCAAATATATCAGACCAGAACGTGTGTAAGTTGGGACAAGACCAGAGTTGATGTGTAAGGTAGGGTACCATCTTGATTTTTACATTTGTTACACAATGCTGATACGCTAGGATACATCTTATTCACTTTCACCTTTGAGTAGTGCAACCTGTGTATCACTTTAAATTGAATCAAGTTAATTCTAACATTTACAGAGCACCGGTGAATATTTGTAAGACACGTTTCCCAATATTCCTCATTGAGGGGTATCCCCAGTTCTGACTCCCACTCAGTCCTATATCTTTCTGTGTTAATTATTATCTGATTGAAAAGTGTCGATCTGGTATAGTTTTGACACCGCCCCTTTACTACCTGGTCTAACATTAGTTATAGTTTCCAGTGCTTGATGCTGAGGAATGTCTGACCATGTATCTACATGAGTCCTTATGAAGTTCCGTATCTGTAGATAGCGGCTAAAAATTGTCGACGGTAAATCATATTTGACCCTCATTTGTTCGAATGATAAAAACTGGCCCCCTTGGTACAAGTCCTTCAAGCACCCTATACCAATCCATTCACCTTCCACTGTGCAAACCCTTGATCCATAGTGGATGGCTTAAAGGCATGGTTATTACCGATTGGAGTGTCTGTATACATATTTGGAGCTTTCAAGTATGTTTTAATCTGTTTCCATACCTTCAAGGAGCTATGTAATATAAAATTCCCTTCATATAGTGATTTGTTTATCTTGACAGGGCTATTCAAAAGGGCTAGGAGAGAGGTTCCCTGACAGGCTGCTCGATCCATTGAGAGCCATGCAGGAGTGACCTCCTCCATGCCCTCCGTAAGGTTAGCACTTCTCCAGAAAGCCATATTGTTTAAATGTGCAGACCAGTAGTAACATCTGAAGTCTGGAAGACCAAAGCCACCCTCAATTTTTGTTTTACATAAGTGTTTTTTGCTAATACGTGCAGCTTTATTCTGCCAAATAAAGGGGATTATAATCTAATCCAATTTTTTGAAATACCGCTGTGGTATGAATACTGGGATTGACTGAAAAATGTATGTAAATCTCGGAAGAACCACCATTTTAATTGCGTTTACTCTCCCAACCAGTGACAATGGGAGGGTCTTCCAAAAATCTATATCCTGTTTCAACTGTTTTATTTTTAATTTCCAATTCTCTTCAAGTAGGAGTTCAGGTTTTTTAGTAATGGTCACACTTACATTAGGTAAGTAAATCTATCTTTGGTAATCTTAAAGGGGACAGAGTTCAATGAGGAGCTATCCTTATTTAATTGTACTGGCATTAATTCACTTTTATCCCAGTTAATTTGAAAACCGGAAAGAGAGCCAAAATAATTAAACAGTTCCATAATTGGAGGAAGGGCCTCCTGTGGGTTAGATACGTATAACAAAATGTCGTCTGCATACATTGATAAATTATGCTTTTGCCCTTTAATGGAGACAGGTGATATTCTAGGATGTTGTCGAATTTTTGTAGCTAGTATTTCTATGACTAAATCGAAAAGATAAGGAGAGCATGGATCTCCTTGCCTTGTCCCACGGTATAGTGGAAACTGAGAAGAAATATCCTGGTTAGTAACTACACTTGCTGTGGGATGGGCATACACAATCTGTATCCAGTCAAATACCTTCCCGAAACTCCCACTCGACCTGATCGAAGGCCTTCTGAGCATCCACTGAAATCACAACTGTCTCTGTATTGTGTTTAGTATAAAGTAGGGGTCAGCAACCTTTTTGACATGAAGTGCCAGTTTGAAATATAGTTGTAACTAGTGTGCCATATCAACAATATTCCATGCATCGCAAAATTTCTTTTCTCATAATCAGGTATTTTTAATGATAACTTTTTACATTATTACATCATTATTGTTATTGTTATTATTAACAATATTATTATGATGGTTGTATCAACCCTAAATCTGAGTTGGGGGGGGAATGCAATGCAGACAAACAGCTGCATACAGTGCGACCATTTCACTCACATTTTCCCATTCATTTTTGGACACATCCAAAATGCCACGTGCCTCCACCATCGGTGTGTGTACTGTACGTGTGCTGTACTGTATGTTAAACAAGACGAAAGTCTTTATCTGGTCTGCATTCCCTTAACAATTGTATGTATTGAGCTGTACTGTACTGTACCCATTCTGCAATCTGTTAATAACGTTTTCGATCAATCAATCAATCAATCAATCAATCAATCAATCAATGCTGTGTCGTAGCTCCATCTACAGGCCTAATGGAGAACACCACAATGTGTGAATGAATGGGTGAATGTGAGGTATAACGTGTAAAGAAGTTTCGATTGATCGCAAAAAAACCAATAAGTTACCAGAACTTAAAAAGATTGAGTTCAGTTACTGTGCATTAAAGGGGACATGCGTTGCTATTCCTAGCACTATTTGGGCAGCTTTACACAATTCCTGTGAGTCTATTGAAGACATCTGTAAGTTTATTTTTTTTTTAAATGCATTGTTTTATATTTCTAATCAAGTACTCAAAACCATCATTTTTCAGCTTCAAGATTTCAGGCTGTTATGGCCTGGCTCCGCCCATAAGCACTTTGAGTGACAGTCAGTCCACACAGTCTGCGACTGGTAGACAGAGAGAGATAGAGAGAGAGAGAGGGGGGGGGTGGGAGAGAGAGAGAGTTACAGAGAGAGAGAGAGAGAGAGAGAGAGAGAGAGAGAGAGAGAGAGAGAGAGAGAGAGAGAAAAAAGACAGGCCGTTATTGATAAGGCCCCCTCTCTCCCTCCCTCTCTCTTCCTTTCTTTTTTTCTCTCCCTCTCGGGTGTGCCGCGCGGCAGCTTGTGGGGGGGGGGGCCCTCCCTTCCTCCCTCTCTCTTCCTTTTTTTCTTTCTTTCACTCTCCCGTGTGCCGCGCGGCAGGTCCCCCCCCCCCCCCCCCCAAGTGCTCCCGAATGCTCTCTATCTCTCTCTCTCTCTCCCTCCAGAGTGCATGCGGAGAGGTGGGTTTCTCTGCCGCAGTATGAGGAAGTGGTTTCCACTGCTGTGTAGTCAGTCTAGGTAGATTGTGGGCGGGCATTAGCTACAACCACAGAGCCAATCACATCACTGTCTGCTACCCAGAGCCTGAGTAACGTCACTCAGGCCTTCAAATCAGGATGGCCTAATTTACTGGAGCAGGAAATGATCTGAGCTGAATCAGAGCAATCCGCCAATATGGTATTTAGACACTAAAACACATTGATACTAACTCCTATCAGTGGCGGCTCGCCACTAGGGGCGCTCGGGCGCCGACCCCCCTGGTGAACCCTGGTTAAAATAGAGAAGAACAAGATTTTTTTTTTTTTTTTGTTTTATAGCCCTATAAATAATATAAACATGTTTAAAATGAATAATATTTACTCATTTTAATAGAATAGAATAGAATAGAAATACTTTTATTATCCCGTGGGAAATTAGACACTGCAAATCGCTCAACATTTAAACATTTAGACAGGACAGGTCACAAATTAGAATAATAACACAAATCAATCAAGTTGCCTAGGATAAGAGTAGAGTAAAATAAAATAGGATAAAATGAAATGAAATAAAATATACAGAAATAAATACAGTAAGAATATACTGAGCATACTGAGCATGGGGTAAACAATTTGGTCAATATAATTATAATTTAAATCTAACTAAATGAAATATGAAATATATATTCCAGTATTCAGTGTAACTAGGTGCAGTATGCTTTAGGTAGTGTATTGTCCTCCTTGGGTTCCAATAAGACTTAGATCAATGTCTGGCAGCCGTCTCTCTCTCTCTCTCTCTCTCTCTCTCTCTCTCTCTCTCTCTCTCTCTCTCTCTCTCTCTCTCTCTCTATCTCTCTCTCTCTCTCTCTCTCGCTCGCGCTCTCTCCTCTCTCTCTCTCTCTCTCTCTCTCTCTCTCTCTCTCTCTCTCTCTCTCTCTCTCTCTCTCTCTCTCGCTCGCTCTCCCGCTCTCTCTCTCTCTCTCTCTCTCTCTCTCTCTCTCTCTCTCTCTCTCTCTCTCTCTCTCTCTCTCTCGCTCTCTCTCGCTCGCTCGCGCTCTCTCTCGCGCTCTCTCTCTCTCTCTCTCTCACTCTCTGATTGTGTAGGGCATATTGGCTGCATTTGACTGACTGTGCTCATATATTGATTGAGGACAATGGTGATAGTTGTACTGTAACTGTACCTACTTAAATATCCGTATGCTTTTGGTTTCACCGACGCTCTCTGACGCACACAGTAGTGTGTGGTTTCGCGATGCGTGCGCACGCGCGTGTTTGTGCAGTGTGGCATTGTGCCTTGGTACATGTACATTTTTGGTATGATCGACCCACTAAGAGAAAAATCCACCAGCCGCCACTGACTCCTATTACTATAATACAATGCTAGAGACTGAAAAATGACATTTATAATGCATGTCACCTTTAAGGTTTTCAGTTTTCAATCCATAATAAGTTAACGGAAAAATAAGTACACAACCACATTATTTCAACCTAATAAAACTATGTTTATTGTCATTGTTTTAAGAACACAAGTTGACTTGGTAATACTCACATTTTGAGTAAAAAGAAATGGCGTTGCCCTCTCCCTTTTAACATGTGCAATGTTAAAATGAAATAGAAAAATAAAGAATACAATTTGTTAATTAATCCCACTGGTCACAATGGTGACCGTAATAATGTTTTTGTTATAAGGCTCTGAAAATGTTACTGAATGATGTATCAATGTATTTCCAGCTAAATTGAAATAATAAAGGGTCTCAATTAAATATGTGTAGTGTCACATGACCAGAACACAGCTCAGAACACAGAACACAGCTCAGAACACAGAACACAGCTCAGTTGTCGCAAGGTTTAACTGAGGCTAACGTTAACATGATGGCACACACACACAAAGCACACCCTCCTCCTCCAATCCCTCCACTGGAGCAAGGCCAGAGAGAGAGAGACGTTCAAGTTAACATGCAGCCCCATGTGTAGGAAAATAAACAGCTGCCTACCTGTTGCTGTCAGTGAGATCCCTGGCCCTGTTTTGCTTTACTGAGCTCCGTTATCTGGGGGCTGTAGTTGGTCACTTTAAACTGCACACCGGAGCATCTTTTAATCCAGCTGTTTGCTGTTCTCTGATATTTTCTGACATTTCGTTGATGCGTCGCTCGACACTTCGAGCTGACATGGGGATATCTTTTATCCTTGATTTGATTGTCTCTTTGTTTGGCAAGCCTTCAAACAAAACATCTGAGCTACAGAGAAAAGCCTCCTTGATATTTCCACATTTCGCAATGCAATGAGCAATGCGATAGCTTGCTTCAGTTGCATGGTTTTTAGCAGTCGTGAACACTTTGAGGGTGCTGGCTTGCTTTCCATACCTGGCCACGGCACGTTTAATTGATTCTGCCTTATCCGCCTGATCTTTGAAACTTTTTTGATGCTTCGTCTCAAAATGGCGTTTCACACCTGACGTTCGGCAAACTACATTTTCTAAACATAAAGTACACACAGCACGGTCCTTCTGACACACAAACCCGTAGTCGTCTGTCCATGAGGGCTGGAATGCCCGAATTTCTTAGCGGGGGTTGCCATCATGAAAGACGGCACATACAGAATGCAACCGCGGCACTGTGATTACCTGGGAACTGCGCGCGGGTGCGGGAGGCCAGCTGACTGCTGACAGCTGAGCACCATGGGAACAGCTGTATAGCTGTCATAGGGGTGTGCAAAACAGTCGACTTACAAAAAAGAACCTGTGGGAGGATTTAAACAAGATAAATGCGACAACAGTGCAAAATATTTCACTATAATATTTCAAAGCAAAGAATTTTATTTTATTATTATTATTATTTTTTTTATGCTGCCCCTGTGCCAATAAAAATTTACCCGCGTGCCAATGCGGGCACGCGTGCCTAGGGTTGCAGACCCCTAAAGTATATTGAATAAACGTCTTAAGTTGTAATAGATATGTCTATTAGGAATAAAGCCTGTTTGATCCGGGTGCACTATCTTCTGAATGTGAACTTTTAACCGCTTGGCCAGAATCTTGCTAAGCAGCTTTGTTTCAATTGGAATCAGTGACACAGGTCTGTAGGATGATGGTTCTAGCTCAACTCTGCCCTTTTTTTAAATTAATGAAATATTTGCATTATACAGCGTTTGAGGAAGTCTACCATCCGATGCGGCATGTTTAAACATACGAAGCAGCAGCGGAGATAGTTCCTTAGAGTAGTGCTTTTAGAATTCTGCAGTAAAGCCGTCAGGGCCAGGTGCTTTATTGTTCGGGAATTCTGTAATTGCCTCTACTATTTCTCCTATGGAGATGTCCCTTTCCAGTGCAGCTTCTGCCTCGCCATCAAGCTGAGGTAGGTTTAATTCAGAGAGAAATGCCTTAATAGCATCAATGTCATGGTTGCCATTTGATGTATACAGTTTTGAATAGAACTCCATAAAACGTGCATTTATCTCTTTAGGGTCTGTAAGAACAGTACCTGTGTCTGATTTTATTATTAGTATTGCACAGGAGGCTTGCGCCTGTCTTAATTGACGTGCTAGCAGTTTCTGAGGTTTGTCACCTATTTCAAATTGTATCTGTTTAATCATGTTCAATTGCTTATTGACCTGTGCAGATAAAATAGTATTGTACTCATCTCTTTGAGAGACTATAGAATTCAGGGTGTCGGGATCCGCAGAGACCCTGTACAGGTGTTCTAGTTGAGACACAGAATCATCCAACTCCACTAGTCTTTTTGACATTTGTTTTCTCCTACCTGCCACGTATGATATGATGCTACCTCTAAGCACTGCCTTGATAGCTTCCCACAGTGTTGAGTCATCCACATCCCCTGTATCATTTGTGGCTATAATTTCAGGTAGCCTAGCTGACATATATTTTAAGAAACTCTTCTCTTTTAAGATTGTGTTGTCAAATCTCCAGGTGCGTTCATTTCTATGTCTATGAATCTAACATCCATGTGACATGGGAGCATGATCACTTATCAGGATAATATGGTATTGTGTGGACACAACACTGGATATCAGTTTAGAGTCTATCAGCATGAAATCAATCCTAGAATAGGATTTATGAACTGGAGAAAAAAAAGAATAGTCTCTGTTGGTAGGATTGCGTAGCCTCCATATGTCAACCAGATTTAGATTGTGCATGGCACTTTTTAACACCTCACTGGCTTTGCTGTTCACTGATACCTTTGATGACTTTTTATCCAACACAGGGTCAATTATACAATTGAAGTCGCCACCCAATAAAATATTTGTATTACCGACGTCAGGAATTCTATTCAGAACTGTCTCAAAAAAATGTGGATCATCAAAATTTGGACCATACACGTTAATCAATGTTACAGGAACACAATTAAGTGTCCCTGATACAATTAGAAATCTACCATTCGGATCCGCGACTGTGCACACATGATCAAATGACACACCCCTCTTGATAATAATAGCGACCCCTCTGGCCCTGGCACCGAAGTTTGATTGAAATATTTGTGATCCCCATCCCGTGTGTAACTTGTTCCTGGCTATATTCTTAATATGGGTCTCTTGAAGATATATAACATCAGCTTTCAGGCTTTTTAAATGAGCCATTACCTTACCTCTTTTAACCGGGTGGTTTAGACCCCTTACATTCCAGCTTACAATCCTTGTACTATCCCCATTGTTATTTACTGACATGACATATTATCCATGATCATGTAACAAAACAAAAATCGCCATTAGAAAAAAAAATAATAATATGAACTGCCGCAAACTAACATGAAAAACACACTCCGCTGTCCTCCGGGGCCCTCTCTACTTCCCTCCAAGTTGAGGGACAGTTGAAATGCGCACCCCTCTGGGCAACAGCCAAAGCTCATCTCCAAGGCCCCTGAGACTTCATATCTACCCTGCAGCAGCAGCATAACTTCATTAAAGTTTCATTGTCACTATGCGCTCAGGCTTAACAGGAGCTCTTTCTCTCTTCTCTTTCCTTCTGTCCCTCTCCTCTCTTACTCCTCTCTCTCTCTCTCTCTCTCTCTCTCTCTACCGCTCTCTTTCCCCCTCCTGATCATTGGACTGACTGTTAAATAACATCAAGGCCCCCTGAGTCTTGCCTATAAGCCTCTGCTATTCAGCAGATGGGCCTGGAGGACTCACTCACTTACGGCCATTAAGGTGACGGAGGGGGGGTGGGGGGGGGGGGGGGGGGGGGGGAGCATGCAGAGAAGAGAGAAAATAAGAAGAGAACCTGCAGAGTGAGAACGTGGGTACGAGGAGAGTCAGAGGGACATTTCTTTCCTTTCACCTTGAAATTCAAAAGATTCACAGCACGTGGCAGGCCTTATCAGCTGAAGAGAAAGCTGATATTATTATTGCTTTGTCAGCAAGGTTTCCCCCTCTCCTTTCCCAGAAATATCTGGGTATGTATGTATGTGTGTGCATGTGTGTTCTGACGTATTGGTGTACTCGAAAGATCCCCCTTGTGAATGTGATCTGTAATCAATAGGGCTGGCTTGTGGCTGGATTTGTAGTACAAGCTGATTTATGCGCTAGCTCTCTTCCTGATCATTGTTAAACGGTGTCTCTTGCTCAACCCTTGGTTTTGTAGTTCCTCTTGGGAGAAAGGGAACAGAGCTGCAGCACTAAGCATCATGGTACATAGCAGGACCTCTGGCACCATGAAATAATAGAGAAAGAAGAGAGACTTTATTAAGCCAGTGTTTTTAAGTGTGGTTTGGGACCCACATGATTAAAAGGAGTCCCCAAATAATTTTTCTGTAAGCATTATATGAAGTCAAAACCCCTCTCAAGTCCATTGCTAAACGAGATGTTGAAAAAAACCAATGTAGGCAAATAGAGTAATCATCTTAATTTCCAGCAAGAACTGTTATTCTCAGATTTGTAGATTAGCAAAGGATGAATTCCATTCTATTACAGAGTTTTCCTGCAATTATAAGACTTAGACGCGGCGCCTAAGAGTATCCAAGGCGATTGAACAGGAAGGGAGGGTTAAAATACAAGCGCTCAAATCTACCTGTCATGGCACACTATCTCCCTATTGGCTGCCCTGCATGTCTGTCAGGCATGCTACTGCTCTACTTGGGTAGCCCGCCCAGGTAGAAAAAAAAATCCAAATTCAATTTATTTTCAATCAAGACACGCAATTGTCATTCATAATGCACACAGACCAGCGCGGACCTGCAATTTCAGAAGCTATGATAGTTATTCAGCCCTGCACCCGCCGCCCACTCTGCTGTTTGTGTGTGAGCCAGTACCACACAAGCTTAGTTTGCAGAGACATGCTGTGAAATCCAAAAGGACAGAAGGAACTAACTGGCCTCATATCCGCCAAAAAGGTGACTTACATCAGTAGTAGACAATTTTGGATATGACCAGGAGGTTATTGAAGAAAGCCTGATCTCCAAAGCCGGGAGAATATACGAGAGATCAAAGAGGGGCGCATGGAGCGGGGGGCGATGGGAGTCAAACGCACTCAGTCTACCCAGCACACTTCCTGATCAAACAAACTGCCACAGAGAACGTAGAAGCCTTCCTCCACACCTTCCTCCACACAGCGCAAAGGGAGGCGTGGCCCGAAGGGCGGCGTTTGTGGCGCCGTTTCTGACAGGTGTGGCCCAGACTGCCTACCAGGATATGTCAAAGGGAAGAACGGTGGCATACAGCTAAAAGGAGAAATACTCCAGAGACAAGGTTATTCGCCCTTTCATCCCCTCTGTCCTCCAGCTCGCCCACTCCCACCAGGGCCCAACGGTACCATGATTGGGGTTATGATCCCACCGTCTCCCCCAGGGCTCAAATGTATGACCATACCAGGATCACAAACAGCTGGCTGATGTCGGATCCCCGGACCTTAAGTGCGGTCGAGAGGGTGATAATGGATATATCCGGGCTCTCCCGATGAGAGCAAAAGAGTTGGTCTGTCAGCATAACCCAAAAACTGCAGCAGATCTGGTGGAGGTCATGGAGGGATGCCAGGTGGCTCAAGGGGTACTCCAGAGTGGTCGGCTGCCGAGAGCAGAGGGGAAGCTCGGGGCGCCCACTCGGCCAGAGGAACCAAGCCAGGGAGGTAAAGGCACCAGCCCCCTGCAGCGGCGACCCTGTGGGCTGCTGACCAAATGCTGGGTTCAGGAGGGCCGAGACTCCCCCCTAACCCCCGTTAAAGCCAATGGGAAGGACGCCGCCACCGGAGTTTGCACAGCAACCCCACCTTGCCAGAACAGTGGGGATCACCTGCATACATGGAGGGACCCGGGAATACCCTACGACCCGACCCTACAGACCACAAGGGGGATGTACACGGGGCCCGCCGGGGTGGTGCTGGACCTCCCCGTGGATATCCTGATTGGACGTGACCTCCCTCTTTTTTGGCCGCTGTGGGTGAGTCTCGCTGGGGAGGGCAGACGACCGCCTCAGGGACCCGCCACCCCAACACTTCCCAGGCCACGCCTCTGTGGATTCCAGGACGTCGACGCAGAGGCCTCCACAGACCCGCGCTCAGAGGGGGAATCCAGCACAGCGGCAGACACAGTTGAAGAGGAAGCTGGACAGGGGGGGCGGCAAGGGACGGGAGAGGGCCCCACATGAGGAGGAGGATGTGGAGGGAGAAATGGCACTAGGAGACATATTCCCCCTTAACCCAGAAGAGGAGGGCCAGCCCATGCCTCCCGCCTTGGCTGGCCGATTCAGGACCGAACAGCTGGCAGTAGTAGACGAGAATCCCATAAATGGGGTAAGACTGCTCACATTTTTTGCCATTATAAAATCAACTGTTGTACCAGGTGGTCCTGAAAGCCGGGGCTCGACTAGAACTGTTGTTGGTGCCTCGCCCTTTCATCCCCTCTGTCCTCCAGCTCGCCCACTCCCATCTGCTGGGAGCACACCTGGGCATCGAGAAAACCTTGGAGAGGATTAAAGCAAGGCCGGGCATAAAGAAGGCAGTCAAGGATTACCGCCGTGTGTGTGTCACTGCATGATGAATAAAGACTTCTTCAAAAACTCCAGTTTATATGTTATATTAGGCTAATTATCTTTTACAATCCTGATGCAGAAAAAGCGTATTTTATTCCAAAGGAAGATACTGATTTATAAGTATCCCCATCGTCCGTTCCTCACCCCCCCCCCCCCCCCCCCCCCCCCAGCGACACAGCACCTAAAAAACCCTGTATTAGCCTAATATTTATTCAGAAAATGTGAGTCCCTGGGGTAAAACTGTTTGAAAACCACTGTTATATACTGTAGGCTACATACTGACATTATTACATGAGTCAGCAGATACTTACAGATATAAGCAGCATTATGAGCATATACAGATATAAGCAGGGTTACATCTGTAGGAAAGTATGATGTTATATATTTCCAGATATTGGATTTCTGTTAAAATACGAAACACTTGGTGTTGACGACTAGGGTATTACTTATCTTTTTAAATCCTTATCTGCCTCTGTTTCTGGTGTCTTAGCTGTAATTTCAGAAGCAAGCAACAGTCTCTCAGTCGTGCATACTGTATCCACGGCAACCAGATCAGCCACTCGCCGTTTCCACACGGACATACAGTACGGTAGATGCACAAATACCAATCCAATCAGAAGCAACGTCACAACATATCCGTCACCAGGTCCTCAGAAAAAACAGATGGATGGACAAACTCAAAATACAGTACACACAGATAATACAACAGAGACACAGACACACACACAAGCTCAAAATACACACATTTATACTCATACATAGAGATACACACACACAAACTCAAAATACACACATTTATACTCATACATAGAGATACGCACAAACACACATTTACATTTACATTTGCATGATGTTAGTCATTTAGCTGGCGCTTTTATCCAAAGCGACTTTCAAATTGTGTAAGTCAGCAGGAAGGGTACAACTCTAGCTAAAGGTGAGTGGTATTGTTCATCTACTGTAGCAGTGTCGAACTTGAATGCTACATTCTGAGTTCATATTAGTATAGACATATTACCATAGTAGGTAGTAGTATAGGCATAGAAGCCGCCTATTCTCAGTCCTTGCCCCACAATGGTGGAATGAACTACCAGTACCCACCCCAGTTAGGACAGCCGAATCCCGTCCAATCTTTCGCCGTTGACTAAAGACGCAACTTCTTCAACCAAAAAATAAAAGATCTAACCCTAACTAACCTTACTGTCATGCACTTGTCCTAATAACTATACCTACACTGTAGCACTCAACACTTTGATGAACATTGTTACTCAGCTGATAGAGTTGTACCCTTCCTGATGACTTGTCGTACAGAGCTTGTAAGTCGCTTTGGATAAAAGCGTTAGCTAAATGACTAAATGTAAATGTAAATGTAGTACATAGTAGTATAGACAGTAAGTGTTACAGCAGCGGTGGCTGAGCCCAATAGCAGAACACGCAGGGAGAGAGAGAATGGAGCGGTTTAGGATATTTATTCCACAAGTACCAGGCGTCAATAGTACAACAGAGAAATGTGCAGAATGTGATATTGGAGTGCTCGTCGTTCTCCTCTGGAACGTCCGGGCGGGCGGCGTCTCGATAGACGGCGTAGGCAGGCAGCGGGTTTCCTGGGCACAGGGAGAACAAAGATTAGAGAAGGGTCGGCAGTACTTAGAAGTGCAGCAAGGCAGGATACGTCCTCGTACCTAGGATGACTAGATAACACTCGAAGGACGACAGGATCCGTGGGGTGATATAGGGGCTGCTGATGAGGGAATCCCTCACAGCCGCGTTGATTGATGCCCGTCTGGCAGCGTGGGAATGCTGCAGCAGGAAGCTGCCCATATATGGGCGCGGCAGGATGAGGGCAGAGGAAGGCCCGGGCCTTGATTATGACAGTAAGAAGTATTTTTTTGTACAGTATGTGTGGGAGTACACTGTACTGTACTCCCACAGACACACACTTCACTCCTACACACACACACACACACACACACACCATCGTTCCCACACACTTCACTCCTACACACACACACAATCGTTCCCACACACTTCACTCCTACACACACACACCATCGTTTCCACACACTTCACTCCTACACACACACACACCATCGTTCCCACACACTTCACTCCTACGCACGCTTCACTCGCTCACTCACACACACACTGACACAGACAGACACACACTCACTCATACACACGTATGGTGTATCGACTAGGCACTATGAATTGAAAATGGGGGACCCTGATGTAAACAAGACGAAAGTCTTTCTCTGGTCTGCATCCCCTTAACAATTGTGTGTATTGAGCCGTACTGTATTGTACCCATTCTGCAATCTGTTAAATAAAGTTTTCATTCATTCATTCATTCAGGTCTTCCATGTTACCCAGGGACGATTAGAGAGACGCCGTCCAAAGGTTAAAATCACCAATTAACACACAGCGATGACACAGATATTAACTCTAGTCTGATATTTGGATTAAGTTATATCTCATGTACCAAACAACAACAACAACAACAACAACAACAACAACAACAACAACAACAACAACAACAACAACATTATAACCTATTCATTCAAGTTTGATTCAAAGCATTATTTTTAGTGCTGTCAAACGATTAAAATATTTAACTCGATTAATCGCATGATTGTCCATAGTTAACTCGCGATTAATCGCAAATTAATCGCATTTTTATTTAATTTTTTTTTTACCTTAAACAGATCTTTTTCAAGTTCCAAGTTTTAATACTCTTATCAACATGCGAGTCAACAAATGCTTGCTTTATGCAGCCATTTAACACAAAAGGATGACCCTCATGCATTGCAAATTTGCATCAAATTCAAAACAGAGTGATGCACGAAATAACTTAAAAGAAAATAATAATTTAAAACAATGAATAAAGTGTGCATGAAATAATAGGGGAAAGAAAACGTTAGGAACTTGTTACATTCACACACACAAGGGCTGATTAATCACACACCCCCCTCTCTCCCTCACACACACACTCTCCCAGATCTCTTTCTCTTTTGCCCCTTCCTCATCTCTCTCACCCCCCTCTCTCTCTATATCACACACACACACACACACACACACACACACACACACACACACACACACACACACACACACACACACACACACACACACACACACACACACACACACACACACACACACACACACACACACACACACACACACACACACACTTCAGAAACAAACATAGTATCAATGAGAGCATCAATAATACACCTGAGTGAAGTCTAGTAAAACAAATTTTTTTTTTTTTTTTTTTTTAGTTAATCTTGAGTTAAAAAAATTAGTGGCATTAATAGAATCGGGAGTTAACGCGATATTAACGCGATATATTTGACAGCCTTAATTATTTTATATATAATTTGCCCCAGAATTTCACAAAATGCCCCTGGAAATATGAGGCCCGGGGGGATGAATAATTTCTTCTCAATTCCATACCTTGTCGCTGAGTTGTTGTGATTTAACAAGGGGGATGCTTCTAAGCAAGTCATTAAAGTAAAGCAAGCTGTGGCTTCCCCACACATTCACTGTACACTACCCATCTTCCACCCCTCCCTCCTGTATAGAGAGACAGAGCCATAATTACCTGTCCGTCAAGGGCTCTGCAGTCTGCACTTTATTAGAACTACCTCTTTTTTCAGCTAATCCAATTACAGCATCTGTTTCATTCCAGATAACAGACTATTCAAAGCCCACTGTATAATGTGCTTAAAAAAAAGGCATGGACATCAATAGCAAAATCAGTACAAATGTTCCCCTCAATTCCTGAAAAGGGACAGTATTGATCTGCAGGTATAATCCCTCGCTGCAGCCGCTTTGTGACAACCGTGTTGGACACTATGGGGAACCACGTAGAAGCATGTCCCCCAGCTCATGTTGTGTCCCAAAACCATGGGAAACTCAATCAGCGCCGGACCCGATGATAGTCGGGTTAACTCGCCAACCGTTCAGCGCCAGACCCGAGTATAGTCGGGTTTTCATCGTTATTTCTTTTATTCTATATTTCCATTCATTACAGGCACACGGACATCTGGGTTAACATGGGGAATCATCCTGAGAATGCCAAAGTGCAATACCGGCCGCATCTACCCAGGTGGCAGTATCGAGCACCCTTTGAAACATTATATCTTGGCCTGTGCATTTACATTTTACATTTAGTCATTTAGCTGACGCTTTTATCCAAAGCGACTTACAAGTTCTGTACGACAAGTCATCAGGAAGGGCACAATTCTATCAGCTGAGTAGGACAAGTGCATGACAGTAAGGTTAGTTAGGGTTAGATTTATTTATTTATCCTTAAATTTGTTTAGATAATGGTTGAAGAAGAGCGTCTTTAGTCGACGACGAAAGATTGGACGGGTTTCGGCTGTCCTAACTGGGGTGGGTAGTTCATTCCACCATTGTGGGGCAAGGACTGAGAAAAGGCAGGTTCTCCTTGATGACCCTCCCGGAGCTCGGATAGGAGTGGGTCTGAGACGGTGGACTGTGCATCGATCAAAAGTCTCCGGTCGGATTTGTATTGGTCGGGCATGGGGGCGGTTATAACGGTTGGATTGAGAAGCGTCAAGTGCTCCCGGTGCATGATGTGTGGCAGATTATGTTGGCGACACGATCGACACCAATACTGGGACTCGCGATCAGATAATTGGAATATTCTTTTTGGGGTACATCCTAGTGAAGGTAAGGCCTATATGGTATCAATCCTGCTGTGATCCAACTGTGCTGTGATTTCACTTCGATCACAATATGTGTGTAACGTTACTCCACAACGTGTGCCGTTGGTGACGATCAAAGCATCAAAAAACGACCCCCCTCCACTCTTTCATGCATTCATGATGAAACATAATACCGATAATATAGATGTGATTTCGAAATAGTAGCGTGTACAGGCGAGAAACGGCAACGTTTTTAGTGAATTGCACGAATTGCTGCATAGCGTAGTTTTCTGGGATTAGACAGGATTACTCTAAAACTATAGTCATATTCACCACGGTATAAAACGGGAAAGTATGGATGAAAAAATTATTTCTTTAACACATATTGAACGATAGATAGTCGATGTCAAATGGGCCATAGTATTGTATCCATAGCTATAATATAGAATATAGTTATAGCCCTGCAAAAACCGCCACATATTCCTATCTTTTCGAGCGTCTGCCTTTTAACAACACATCACGCATATCGCTGTGGCGTCCATTGAGTTAATGTCCCCATGGGCCGGACACGTCTTCTTTAAACAAGTCAAGAAGAAACAATAAATCACAATAAATCAAGAACAAAACAAAAACACCATGAAATCCAAAATAAAATGTATAATAAATAAATGCAACACTCCCAGACATACCCCACGAAAAGGTAAGGAAAAACTCACTAAAAACCTATATGAAAAAAGCACCACAGGCAATGTGGAGGGGAGAAACCTTAGAAGGGCCGTTCAAAGGGGGATCTCCCTTCTTAGATGTCGGTGATAGTAGTGTTGCTATAAAAGAGGCGAAACAGTTGGTAAGTATGTTCATATACGTGTAATGAAACACAAATAAGTATATGCAATAGCTTATATATAATAACTGTATAGAACATATCTATGTTATTAAAATGACATAAATGGTCTGTAGGCTTAATAAATACTATGGGCTTGATCCCAATGGACGATTCTGTTGTAGAACATAGCTTGGTGAGTTCAGGGAGTTGATAATGAGGTTTGGTTAAACTGTTACAATGTGATTATGTGTGAAGTTGACTGAACATCCATTCTACAACTTTGTCGTCTTCTCTTTTTTGCTGAATGTCTTTTGAAGCTGCACACGGACACAGTAACAAGGCTGCCAGAGACTTCGATAAGGAGATTAACCCGCCACCCTGGGTTTAGGGAGGTAGATCTTGTCAAAGCTTTGTCCTAAGGGCCCTAACACGACCACAGATTAAAGATGATAGGGATTTTATTTTTGATGGCATTTGAAACGAGATTCAGAGAGGGGGGAACGACAAAGTGTTATCCTCGCTTATTAAAGTTTGACGAGTCACACTGGAAATAACTCACGAGGCTACCCGCAAAGAGACAGTAGAGCAGGGGTGGCCAACCAGTCAGAGACTAAGAGCCACAAAAATTACTGTGGTACCACAAAGTCTCAACCTTTTTATAGGTCTCACCCTCTGGCCTCTGAAGTTGCTAATGTCTTTTTTATTTGGGCCTCACATGGTTAAAAGTACCCTGTGAGACCCACGGTTGCAAAATTACAAAATCACTTTTAGCCATTTAAAAAAAGAATGTTTATTTAAAAAATGTTAAAGGGGAACTATTTTATTATTTCTTTCACTATTTGGGCACTTTTACACAATTCCTGTGAGTCTATGGAACACCTAGGTTTTTTTCAAAAAAAAAAAAAAATGCATTGTTTTGTATTTCTAATCAAGTACTCAAAAACCGCATTTTTCTACCTCAAGATCTTAAGCTGTTTTGAGGCTGGGCTCCAACCACTGTGTGGCCTGGTGCCAACTGCCACATCAACTGCCACATTATTATGCAGCTGAGAAATCTCTGACATCACAGATATGCACATTTTCAGATGACTCAGTTCAGTGAGGGTGAATATTGTGAGAGGAGAATTGGAAGAATGCGCCAATATGAGAATTAGAGACATAGATCCTATTAATATAAGTCCGCATAGCTAAGAAACAATGGTAAACACTGAAAAAGGCCATTTATAAGATAGTTCCCCTTTAAGCACATGTATAGTCAATTGGTCCTGTTGTTCTGTATCGTTAGTGGCTTAGCTTGGCATCGCTACTGCACTATCTCGCGTACGTGCACGCGTACTGAATAAACCACAAATGTACCTCTAATACCAGTATTAGTCTGACCACACCCCTCATCAGCTTACCTTCATAAGCAGGTGTGTGGTCACCTGCTCTCCTCCTTCTCGCTTTCACCACAAGGAAGAGGTGCCTCGGTAGATCCCCACACTTGACACCATGATGGAAGAAATTGGATTAGGAACAGCTTGGGAAACAAGGATACGTTGACATCATATCTTTATTTTCTCTCTCACTATTTTCGAGAAAATACGGCGATATTGTCTTCGTACTGGAGTGTCTAGAAGATGATGATCATTCTAAAAACCCTCCACCGGTTTTTCGTATTGGGAGCACGCCGCTGCATGCTTCTCAACTGCAGTTCCTTGCTGTGTTTGTTGGGGTGAAACCTGTCAGGCCACAGCTGAACTGTCGGACATGCCGCTGTTGTGAGGAGCGGTGCGTTCCAGGTTGGGTGAGTAGTGTTTGCTGGCGGGCTCCACTTGTCTGTTAGTGCTATGGGGGCTACTTGACAAAGTTTATGGAAACCGGCCCCAGGCTAGGGTCCTTTGTTTAGCCGCCTAGGCGACAGAAGGCCTTGGTCTGGCGACCATTATAGTTTTAACTAGTGGGCCGCGACCAGGGCCGCCTCAGGGGGTGTGCGAGCAGTGCGGTCGCACAGGGCCTCGCGGGAAGGGGGGCCTCGCAAAAAAAAAAAAAAAAAAAAATTATTATTTTTTTTTATTATTTTTTTTTATTTTTTTTTTATTTTTTTGCGAGGTCCCCCTTCCCGCGAGGCCCTTTTTCATCACAGACCTAAAATCTAGTTTTGCTTATATGCTTATATATTTCACATTAGACACGTTTGTAGAATGTGTCTGACTTCCTGCCTCTGCGGCTCTGCAGACTGCAGTTTTCCGGTTTCTGCGGATTTGCTGCTCTACAGATTTTAGGATAGTGTTTCCGGCCCGTCCGCCGACCGCCGTAATACCAAATAGAAGAAGAAGACACACGAGGTAGATAATTCAGCGCTATTCAGAGGAGCGAGGCGAGTGGATGTCTTTTCAAAAGAAGGAGAAGAGAACTTGTGAGCAGATAAATCTGTTAGGCAGCAATACGCCGAAAGGTGTCCAGTCTGCCGGAAAGTACTCGAAGAAGAAGAAGAAGAAATTACACCGTGGGCCAAGAAAGTCTCCTTCCAACTTTACCATTGGCGCCGCGTTGATACTGCGTTATGGTGAGTCAACCTATGATTATATTCCCGCCGTGGACCTGACCTATCTCTCTTTCTCTCTCTCTGGAGCCAAACTGGTCGACTAGCTAATATAGTACTACTAGTAGCTAACGGTGTGTGCCTGGTGAGAGCACCTGGCTGTATGTAGCCGCATAGCTTGCAGAACGCAGAAGCAAGCTATGCGGCTACATACAGCCAGGTGCCTGATTGAGCTAACTGTTAGCCAGTTAGCTGTTTAGCGTCAGCTGGGAACGTTTGTTTGATGCTATCAGTTAGCCTTGAGAATAGCAGGCCCTGGCACTCTGACTACGACATCATCTTTGACAGAAGATGTAGTCGGGCCTGCACCATGACAAGGCTCTGGCCATAGCTTATTTGTCCCGACAGCGAGAGGCCTTTCGTCAACGTGGAGACCTGTGTTGCGGCCTTTCGCCCTGCGTTCCTCGTGCAGGTAAGATGTCATGACATTACCCCACTCTTCCTTCCTTCCCCTCCCGAATGTTTTGTTAATAACAATGTTTTTTTTCCAGGCAAAACATATGCTACTTCACAACATTTGGAGATACGACATGTGCTGTGTGTGAATGGTCGTTTGTGTAGCTTGGGTAGCGTTGGGCCGTTGGCCAAAGCTGTGTGTGGCCTGGTGTCACAGTACCTGGCTAGCCTATTTAGCTGATGTCGGCCATTGGCTCCTTGCTGCTTTGGTTTCTCTGGTATAGACCCTCTTCTTGTTGGATTTAAGTGTTGATCTTTGTCTTTTTGGATCTCTCATACATGCTCTAGTCTCTCTCTAACACACACACACATGACAAACACACATGTTCTCTCTCTCTCTCTCTCTCTTTCTAACACACACAGTCTGCCTATGGCGGCCTTTCTCGATGGCTAGGCTGTGCTCAAGGATCTTCAGTCACAGTGCTCAGGTATTCTGCCACTGTGTACTCTCTGTTTAGGGCCAAATAGCATTTCAATTTCTTTCCAATGTGTGTCTCTCTCTCTCTCTCTCTCTCTCTCTCTCTTGGATTTAAGTGTTGATCTTTGTCCTTTTGAATCTCTCATACATGCTCTAGTCTCTCTCTAACACACACACACATGACAAACACACATGTTCTCTCTCTCTCTCTCTCTCTTTCTAACACACACAGTCTGCCTATGGCGGCCTTTCTTGATGGCTAGGCTGTGCTCAAGGATCTTCAGTCACAGTGCTCAGGTATTCTGCCACTGTGTACTCTCTGTTTAGGGCCAAATAGCATTTCAATTTCTTTCCAATGTGTCTCTCTCTCTCTCTCTCTGTACACTGTATATTGACTGTAGAACGGGAGCTCTCTCTCGCTCTCTCTTTTGCTATATGTTGACTGTATCATGCCCCGCCTCGGGCAGCGCTATTATTTAAGAATATGTTGACTGTATAAAAAAAATTAATAAAAAAAAAATATATATATATATATATATATATATATTTTTTTT
Source organism: Notolepis coatsorum (assembly GCF_963971535.1). NCBI lineage: Eukaryota > Metazoa > Chordata > Actinopteri > Aulopiformes > Paralepididae > Notolepis > Notolepis coatsorum. The sequence goes on along the minus strand of NC_140169.1, from coordinate 102,999,152 downwards.
ATTTTTTTAACCTTTTGGGGGGGGGGGGGGCCTCGCGTTAAATCTCGCACAGGGCCTCGCATTTCTCCCAGGCGGCCCTGGCCGCGACCATTGACACTGGTGATCCCTGTGTGTTCTGGACGAGTGGATTCTCTCTGTCACCGTGTTAAGACCCCATCTTTCATATCCAAATGAGAGTATTCCTTCACGAGGGGATATGTGCATGTAATGTGCGATAGCGGCAGATTCATGTTCAAAGTCAGCTATACAGACCAGTTGGTACTGTGCTGATTCCGCCGGACGTGGTAATGTCACCGTTGTGAAGCGGTGTTGACGTCTTGTTTTCTCTTTTTCTCTTAAAAAGTGAGGAGGGGTTCAGAACGGCGGCCTGTCTGGGTGAGTGTTATGTCATTGTTTACATGTTCATGGCTTACGGTTAGCCGGTCAGTGGCCTGGCGCGGGGTAGCTTGGCTTCTCGCGCGCCGCCGGGAGCTCGCTTCTGATCGCGTGCGTCGTTAGATCGGCGTCTCGCGAGCGGAGGCAATAGCACCCGAACGGTTGGAGCAGCCGTTAGCTTGATGCTATTCTGTTGAACGTGCTTTGATTTTAACATGTTTTACACTCTTGACCACGACGTCATCCTTGACAGGGGATGTTCGTCGACCCTGCCTGAGCCTAGACGGGGATTGCGTCAACAAAGAGGACTGTAGCGACTGGTGGAGCGGCGACGCTGCCCGGGTCGAACAACACAGGACGGCTGTGTTCTACGGTGTCTTGTGACTGCACTTCACTGATCTGCGTTCCGGGTAGGTACGGGGTTGGCCAGACCTCATAACACGTCTTCTGGTTTTACTTGCTAAATGTATTGTGAATAACGGTGTTTTTTCCCAAAACGTGTGTTGTTGCAATACATTTGGGATACGTTGCGGGTTGTGTGTGAGCTGTTTTTGTCACTGGCAGTTAGCTTCTCCGTGCAGATCGTGATGTATTGATCTGGTTGTTGTGTGAGAAACATCATGGTGTTTATGTGTACCGTGTACTCACTACTAAGGCAACTGACCTATGGAGCTATGCTTGGTGACAAGTGAGTAAAAGAATGTTCTTTCTCAGACTGTAATGACAATGAACAGTGAGTTCACACATTAACAGGTTTTCCTGTTTTAACTGGCCGTATTGAGGGTAAAATAGGAGGATTGTGTTTTCCCCCCCCGGTTCCCTGGGGACTTTATCACCTCCTATCAGACATGTTGTGCATTAATTGTGTCTTTTGTGTGGTAGGGATACGATGTGACTCTTAGCTTGATTGCTGAGGTTGTGCTAAATCTGCTGGAGAAACTTATTTCCTAAAGGGAAATTGGTTGGTTGCTGTCATGTGTGCTTAGCAAGGCCTGTGGTCGATACTAATCAAGAATGATGTATTCTCTCATTGTGAAAAAAACGGCGTTCCTCTGTTGAGTGTTTTTGCCATTTTTTGTAGGTGATGATGGGTTGTGTGTGTCATGTGACCTACAACTGGGTTGTACTGGCCACAGAAGCACATGTGTATGTTGGACCGGGGTTCTTAGAGCCTTCTCTATTCTGTGTTTTTCCTTAGTAAAAATCAGATAGCAGGTTAGCTCATGCGCTGTGTGGAGCTGTGAATCGCTTCATAGAGCTGACTATGACTGTGTCATATTCTCTTTTTGTCGTTACGTCGTATCATGGGTGTGGGGTCGTAAAGGGGTGAACTGGTAACCTTTCCTCTCCCCATTGTTCTGTCGGTCAGGGGTACACCCCCTGTCCTTCAAGGTTCCCGTCACGTGGCGGTTCGGCACGTTACGGGGGGGGGGGGGGGGGGGGGGGGGAGGGAGTTCCTGGTCCCACGGCCTGGTATATTGGGCGTGTGCACCGCAGGAATTCCCCCGCCATAGAGTACGTCACCGTGCGCGTCTCTGTTGGTAGGACTTCCGTGTGCTGTTCAGGTCCATGTGATGGATCTGTTTTCAGGGGGGGTGGTCAGGGCTCCTCCTCACCAAGCGCCTACTCAGGCCTTCTGTGAGTTCGGACTCCTTCTTCCATGTGAGGAAGCCTCCATCAGAGTACAGAGCCTTCCTCCTCAGATTGTCAAAGTGAGTGGACCCTCTAGAAGGGTCCTTTTCTATTGTATGTATATTCGATTCAATTCGTTTATTGAGTGTGTATGGGTTCGGTGCCTCTTCCCCGGAGGCCCTAAAACCAGTTTTTTACATGGCTCAAGGTGCAATATATTCTTTTCAATCTGTACAGCTCGCGTGGGAAGTCTCTCTGGGGATCCCCGTCTCTTTCCTATGGGAGGGTGGTGGGATGTAAAAATGTGAACATTTTTTACCCCAGCTGTGTAGACTGGGATACATACTGTTGATGCTTCCTTCTTTCTATTCCAGAAGTGTTGGAGTTAGGGAGTGTCACACCCCTCTTGTCGTTCCCCTGGGCGCCTTGGGGATTCAATGACAGGTCTAAATAGCCTGTTCATTGATGGGGGTGTGTCCCGACGCACGTATAGTGCTAGCTCGCTGTAAACAGGCGATTGACTCGCACGCCTTGGTTGCTTGTGGTTGAAACAGCGTTTTTATAAAGCAACTGAGATGGGGGTTTTTCCTCTTCCGGCGACCACATCCCATGACCTGGGTGGGTTGTCGACGGATTCTCGTTCATGTCTGGGGGATGATGACGGGATGGATCTGAACATATGTAGTGGGGTCTCACGCCCTTGGGGTGGGCCACCAGGCGCGGTTCGTCCGAACGTCTGGGTGGCGCCTTCTTTTCATGTTAAGATCAACACGCATATCTGCCCTTCTCCTGGAGTAGGCATGTCGGCGTGGTTAGGGCACGGGACTGGTTCTGGTCACGCTGGTCCAGATCAGTTGAACCCGTTGTCCGCCGGGGATGCAGATCTGCTGTTCTGGTACCCTGAGGGACTTGGGCTTTTTTCAGGGGGAAAAATGCCAGGTCGGTCTGGGTGTCACAGGGTTAAGCGCTATGGAGACCCTGGTTGGGTATGTTTTTACTCAGCACTGTCGTCATGGCTTACAGCCATGCCATTCTGTACGCGCTCGATCTCGTCGGATCTCGGCCGCTACACAGGTTGGTCCTGGTTAGTACTTGGTTGGGAGACCGCCGGGGAATACCGGGTACGGTGTGCTTAGGGGCTGGTTCTCCATTATTTTTCGCTCCTCTCTCACGCATGGCGAAGAGGGGCCTGTGGGGGTGGTTTTTTGACCTCCTCTGGTGACCCTGTGCTTCCCGTACCGCCAGGCCCGGTCCGAAGTGATGTTTGCGACCCGTAGGCCTGGGTTAACCCTTTTTGGAAACTGAAACACTTGTACTGCGGTATAGCCGGTGTATACCCGCAGGTGTGTTTTGGAGTTTTTTCTTGAGGGGTTATAGGAACAACCACCGCATTGGGTAACACCGAGGTGGTTGATTCCCTGGTGTGTTGGAGCAGTGTCAACTCCCGGGTTCACCGTTTGAGGGTGCCCCTGCACGTTCATGACGTCTGCCAATCGTGTCAGCCTTCTCTGCCTCGACCCCTCTGGGTGGGGGTTGTTAAATGGAGGCTTGGTCATGCAACACCGCCAGCTTACGCTCCTTCCGCCGGGGCGGCTGTGTTCAGCTGTCCCCTCTGGCGCCTGTCTCGTCCGCAGTCTCCAGGCTAGGGTTAACAGCCTGTTGCCTGGTTTTTCCCCGGTGCGCTGCCTGCTTCCGTTGGTTAACCTTTTTTGTGTGCTTACGGCCATGCTGACTGCCTATTCTGCAGGGTCAGTGTGCCAGGCGGTGTACTATTGGGGGGACGGGGCCCGCTCGGCTTACGGCCATACCGACCTGAACACGCCCGATCTCGTCCGATCTCGGACGCTGGGCAGGTTCTGGCCTGGTTGGTTCCGCCTGGGAATACCAGGTGCAGTAACTGAGGGGCCTTTGTCCGAATACGCTGGCGATGTGGGGGGCGGGGCACTACGTGCCCACCTGGTGGGGTCTTGATGCTGGCATCATGGACTTCTCCGGGCCCCCATTCTAGGGAGTCCAGTCCTTTTGGTGGGTCTGGGTCTTCCTTCGTGCTCCGCTGCTACGGCCTTGCCACGGGGTTGGGTTTGCCCTTGACCCCGTGATTCTGGGGGCAGTAACGAGGTTGTTCCTCCGTTCGTTCCCGGGTGGCATGCGGGTTGTGCGTGTGTGTAGTCGTGGGGTCAAGCCACGGTCTGCTCACCCTGTGCGTTGAGTTGCTTGAGTGCCTCTTCGCACGGTCGGGTCCGTCGCCCTCCCGTGACGTCCCTAATAGGGGGGCTACCCTCCATTAGGGGGGGTCGGGGGGGCTCGGCCCTCCCTGTTCTGATGGTTTTGGGGGGCTGTCAGCGGGGTGTATTTGTCAGCCAAGTGGCTCCGCTTGGCCTCCCTTGTGCAGTAGCGATGCCAAGCTAAGCCACTAACGATACAGAACGTTAGGTTATGACTATAACCAAGTTCTGTTAGTTAGGGGCGATGCTTGGCATCGGACGGCCGCTGCAGCCCTTGTCCTCACCTTGTGGTGAAAGCTTGGGAAGGAGGAGAGCAGGTGACCACACACCTGCTTATGAAGGTAAGCTGATGAGGGGTGTGGTCAGACTAATACTGGTATTAGAGGTACATTTGTGGTTTATTCAGTACGCGTGCACGTACGCGAGATAGTGCAGTAGCGATGCCAAGCATCGCCCCTAACTAACAGAACTTGGTTATAGTCATAACCTAACGTTCAGCCTCACAATGCTATTTGATAGTAAATGTGTTTATATGTCCCACCCTCTGGCCTCTGAAGTTGCTAATGTCTTTTTAATTTGGGCCTCACAGGGTTAACCTCTTAAGCCCGAGATATACAGTAAAAGTGTATATTTTCAGCATTATGTTTGTTTACCAATTATTTTAACTGTTATTAGTGAAATATAAGATTATAGAAATCTCAGGGCATTGAGTCGGAAACCGGCGCATATTGACAGGAGGAAGTGGCACAGCCAAAAGTGAGTGTAAGTCTTTTGAAGGAAGAGACTCAGGGCTTTCAAATTTCGAAAAACTACCCTACCCAGCTCACACCAGCCCCTGTCAATCATCTGACTTCTGGATTTACTTTTTTATTTCTCTTATTTTTTGGGATTATCTCCCACAAACCTGAACGTTATTGCCATAAAACAGAACGCAGTTAGTTTCTCTACCTTTCTGTGAACGTCTTGCAAAAAACTGTGTTGCAATAATGATGAAAAATGGTGGAGAAATTTACATTATAAAAAATATGGCAGAATTCAGTACTGTATCTACAAAACCTTCTGTTTAATCATCTTCCCTTTATTCATTTGCTTAGATTTTTCAGGTCTGGTCAATTTTAGCATGGTGTTATTCACAGTCAAAGATAAAAAAAAAATGTAAATAGAATTGATATTCTCCTTTGGTTCATTACAATTTACTCAAGCCTAGTAACAGACACACTATTTCTGACACTGATCCATCTGTATATCCAGATACCAAGAACATGCAAATGGACCATTTAAAAAAAAATATAAATGTTTATTCTACGTCCTTATGGAATGAGTGACAAAAAAAAATAAGTAAAAAAAAAATAATTGTAGAAAAAGAAAAATTTAATTATTTATTATTATTATAGAGCCGCACATTGACGGGGAAAGAGCCGCATGCGGCTCGCGAGCCGCGGGTTGGCCACCCCTGCAGTAGAGCATGTCTCGCAGATTGTCCCCTGGCACATCTGGGAAGATTAAAGGCAGCATGTCACCAACTGTTAGTGATGTTTCTCAATTTACTTTAATTGAACGTTTCCAGTGTGAGTGAAAGTGGCCAACATCTGATCATATGTGACTCTTTTATGGCACAGCACAAATCATGGAATCTGTGCTTTTCAATTCTGATTTGGGCCACTTTTATATGTGGTCCTAAATCAGATACAGGTCAGATTTTTTGAGAGGCAGTTAAATCATTTTGTGTCCTGTACTGTGCAGGACAGTGATGCAACAGTAGCAGGACAGTGGATCACAGTGATGTAGCAGGACAGTGGATCACAGTGATTAAACAGTAGCAAGACAGTGATGTAGCAGGACAGTGGATCAGTGATGTAGCAGGACAGTGGATCACAGTGATGTAGCAGGACAGTGGATCACAGTGATGTAGCAGGACAGTGGATCACAGTGATGTAGCAGGACAGTACATCACAGTGATGTAGCAGGACAGTACATCACAGTGATGTAGCAGGACAGTGGATCACAGTGATGTAGCAGGACAGTACATCACAGTGATGTAGCAGGACAGTACATCACAGTGATGTAGCAGGACAGTGCAGGACAGTGATGTAGCAGGACAGTGGATCACAGTGATGTAGCAGGACAGTGGATCACAGTGATGTAGCAGGACAGTACATCACAGTGATGTAGCAGGACAGTGGATCACAGTGATGTAGCAGGACAGTGGATCACAGTGATGTAGCAGGACAGTGGATCACAGTGATGTAGCAGGACAGTACATCACAGTGATGTAGCAGGACAGTGGATCACAGTGATGTAGCAGGACAGTGGATCACAGTGATGTAGCAGGACAGTGGATCACAGTGATGTAGCAGGACAGTGGATCACAGTGATGTAGCAGGACAGTGCAGGACAGTGATGTAGCAGGACAGTGGATCACAGTGATGTAGCAGGACAGTGGATCACAGTGATGTAGCAGGACAGTGGATCACAGTGATGTAGCAGGACAGTGGATCACAGTGATGTAGCAGGACAGTACATCACAGTGATGTAGCAGGACAGTGGATCACAGTGATGTAGCAGGACAGTGGATCACAGTGATGTAGCAGGACAGTGGATCACAGTGATGTAGCAGGACAGTGGATCACAGTGATTCAACAGTAGCAGGACAGTGGATCACAGTGATGTAGCAGGACAGTGGATCACAGTGATGTAGCAGGACAGTGGATCACAGTGATGTAGCAGGACAGTGGATCACAGTGATGTAGCAGGACAGTGGATCACAGTGATGTAGCAGGACAGTGGATCACAGTGATGTAGCAGGACATTATACAACGGCATGCACATTTCTAGATTCTGATTTGCTGAAACAGTCCATTTACACGTATGTATTGGGAACACTCCACGCTGCTGGTCCCAGGACCCGCCCACAACCGAATCACATCACATCACTCCGCCGGATCACAAGATGGCGGACAATAATCTTTAACAAATGGATATGTTGATAGCGTCATAACGATAAATATCAAGCGATTCTGTCACGGCGAATGTCTTAGTCTCTTACACAATGTTGGATTGTGTAATCTATGGGTCATGAATCATTGTGTAACAAAAGAAAAATCGCGGATTGATTGATTGATTAATTATCAATTTTTTTTCAATTTTTTTTCCTTCTCCCTGACTGCAGCCCTCACTCTCACACTGTCCGATGCTGGCTCTCCACCCACCCCCACACACACACACACACACACACACACACACACACACACACACACACACACACACACACACACACACACACACACACACACACACACACACACACACACACACACACACACACACACACACACTCCTGTCTGCAACGTGGGGGAGAGTCAGACTGAGAGAGAGCTGGGTGCTGCGCTGTTCTAAGTGAGCATGGCCTATTGAGTTGATTGATTGATTGATTGATTGATTGATTGCTAATTTTATTACTGTACGCTTGGTTTCCAACTGGTTAAGTTTAGGCCCTCTAGAGTAGGTTTAAAAAAATAAATAAAAAAATAGGGCGAAGAAAACTTTTTTTTCCTATAGGGCAAAGAAAACTCTTTAATTTGTTTTACCTACTTTCTATAGAAGCATCTAAGAATGAAGTTCTATAGAAAGTAGGTCTGCATCCCCTTAACAATTGTGTGTATTGAGCCGTACTGTATTGTACCCATTCTGCATCTGGTAATAAAGTTTTCAATCAATCAATCAATCAATCATTCCAATAACAACCACTAACTTCATAATTAAAAACTAAAGAAAAGTTGGATGTGTTAGTTGGTTGGATGTCTTAGTTGAAAGGCAGTTGGATGTGTTAGTTGGTTGGATGTCTTAGTTGAAAGACAGTTGGATGTGTTAGTTGGTTGGATGTCTTAGTTGAAAGACAGTTGGATGTGTTAGTTGGTTGGATGTCTTAGTTGAAAGGCAGTTGGATTCCAATAACACACAGTTGGATGTGTTAGTTGGTTGGATGCACTTCTGAGCTGCTTCCACATGGAGGCAATTTCTCTTTTTTGTTGTTGTGGGAACTACTTTTTCTGGCGGATGGTTTTTTCAATAAATCTTCGATTAATGTGTGTTTATTGTATAGCAATAAGGTTGGATGAATGTGGCAGTTGTATAAAAGCATTACACCACTTGCAGTCGTGATTTGTGAACAATAAACCATGCCTAGGGGGGTCTAACGACCACCCCTAGGCATGGTTTATTGTTCACAAACCACTCCTGCGCGTGATGTAATTAAGCATTACATCACACGCAGGAGTGGTTTGTGACCAATAAACCATGCCTAGGGGTGGTTGTTAGGCCCGAGGCGCAGCCGAGGGTCGTTAGACCCCCCTAGGCATGGTTTATTGGTCACAAATCACGACTGCACGTGGTGTAAAGCTTTTATACAACTGCCAGATTCATCCAACCTTATTTCTATACAATAAACACACATTAATCGAAGATTTATTGAAAAAACCATCCGCCAGAAAAAGTAGTTCCCACAACTCCATGTGGAAGCAGCTTGAAGTGCATCCAACCAAACTAACACATCCAACTGTGTATTATTGGAATGATTGAGAGAAGTTGCCTCATGTGGAAGCAGCTTGAAGTGCATCCAACCAACTAACACATCCAACTGTGTATTATTGGAATGATTGATTGAAAATTTTATTACCAGATGCAGAATGGGTACAATACAGTACGGCTCAATACACACAATTGTTAAGGGAATGCATAGGAAAAAAACGTTTTCTTCGCCCTATTTTTTTATTTATTTCTTTTAGCCTAAACTTAACCAGTTGGAAACCAGGGGTACAGTAATAAAATTAGCAATCAACCAATCAATCAATTCAATAGACCATGCTCACTTAAAACAGCGCTGCTTCTCTCTCAGTCTGACTCCCCCGCTGTTGCAGACAGGAGTGTGTGTGTGTGTGTGTGCGTGTGTGTGTGTGTGTGTGTGTGTCACAGTGTGTGTGTGCGTGTGTGTGTGTATGTGTGTGTGTGTGTGTGTGTGTGTGTGTGTGTGTGTGTATGTGTGTGTGTGTGTTTGTGGGTACGCCAGCGTCGGACAGTGAGAGAGAACGCTGCAGTCAGTAGCAAGAAGGAAGTAGAAATTTAAATCAATCAATTAATCTATCAATCAAACCGCGATTTTTCTTTTGTTCTAGATTGCCTCAAGACCCATCAATTACATCATCCAACATTGTTTAAAGGGCTAACACATTCCCCTTGACAGAATCGCTTCATATTTAGTCGTTTAGTCGCCATTAACATATCCATTTGTAAATATTATTGGCCACCTTCTTGTGATCCGGCGGAGTGATGTGATGTGGGTCGGTTGTGGGCGGGTCCTGGGCCAGCAGCGTGGATTGTTGCCAATAAAGACGTGTAAAATGACTGTTTCAGCCAATCAGAATCGAGAAATTTGCATGCCGTTGTATAATGCTTAAGTACATCACAGTGATGTAGCAGGACAGTGGATCACAGTGATGTAGCAGGACAGTGGATCACAGTGATGTAGCAGGACAGTGGATCATAGTGATGTAGCAGGACAGTGGATCACAGTGATGTAGCAGGACAGTGGATCACAGTGATGTAGCAGGACAGTGGATCACAGTGATGTAGCAGGACAGTACATCACAGTGATGTAGCAGGACAGTGCAGGACAGTGATGTAGCAGGACAGTGCAGGACAGTACATCACAGTGATGTAGCAGGACAGTGGATCACAGTGATGTAGCAGGACAGTGGATCACAGTGATGTAGCAGGACAGTACATCACAGTGATGTAGCAGGACAGTGGATCACATTGATGTAGCAGGACAGTGGATCACAGTGATGTAGCAGGACAGTACATCACAGTGATGTAGCAGGACAGTGGATCACAGTGATGTAGCAGGACAGTGGATCACAGTGATGTAGCAGGACAGTACATCACAGTGATGTAGGAGGACAGTGGATCACAGTGATGTAGCAGGACAGTGGATCACAGTGATGTAGCAGGACAGTGGATCACAGTGATGTAGCAGGACAGTGGATCACAGTGATGTAGCAGGACAGTACATCACAGTGATGTAGCAGGACAGTGGATCACAGTGATGTAGCAGGACAGTGGATCACAGTGATGTAGCAGGGCAGTGGATCACAGTGATGTAGCAGGACAGTGGATCACAGTGATGTAGCAGGACAGTACATCACAGTGATGTAGCAGGACAGTGGATCACAGTGATGTAGCAGGACAGTACATCACAGTGATGTAGCAGGACAGTGATGTAGCAGGACAGTTAAAGGTGTATTCCACCCAAATGGTTAGCAGGACAGTGGACAGTGGTAAAATGGCTGCAGGACAGTTAAAGGTGTATTCCACCCAAATAGAGTTAAAGGTTATAACCCAAATGTGTCCTCCCTGAATGATTTTGAAGGTGTATTCCACCCAAATTGTTTTAAAGGTTATAATAGAGTAGCAGGACAGTGGATCACAGTGATGCAACAGTAGCAGGACAGTTAAAAGTGTATTCCACCCAAATGGTTAGCAGGACAGCCCCATCACAATGTGCAGGAGGTGTGTACAGTAGCAGTACAGTAGGTGTACAGTAGCAGTACAGTAGGTGTACAGTAGGTATACAGTAGGTGTAGCAGTACAGTAGGTGTACAGTAGCAGTACATTAGCAGTACAGTAGGTGTACAGTAGCAGTACAGTAGGTGTACAGTACATTTACATTTACATTTAGTCATTTAGCTGATGCTTTTATCCAAAGCGACTTACAAGTTCTGTACGACAAGCCATCAGGAAGAGCACAACTCTATCAGCTGAGTAACAATGTTCATCAAAGTGTTGAGTGCTACAGTGTAGGTTAGTTTATTAGGACAAGTGCATGACAGTATGGTTAGTTAGGGTTAGATTTTTTTTTTTTTTTTTAATTCAGATAATGGTTGAAGAAGTGCGTCTTTAGTCGACGGCGAAAGATTGGACGTGTTTCGGCTGTCCTAACTGGGGTGGGTAGTTCATTCCACCATTGTGGGGCAAGGACTGAGAATAGGCGACTTCTCTTTGATGACCCTCCCGGAGCTTGGATAGGAGTAGGTCTGAGGCGGCCAGAAGATGCAGAGCGTAGGGGTCTTGAGGGTGTGTAGTTAGAGACCATTGACCGGAGGTAGGCGGGAGCAGTTCCCTTTGCCGCACGGTATGCTAGGTCGAGGGCCTTGAAGCGGATTCGTGCAGCAATGGGGAGCCAGTGCAGGTCCCTAAGAAGTGGGGTGACATGGGCCGACTTCGGTAGGTTTGAGATCAGGCGGGCCGCTGCGTTCTGAATGAGTTGAAGAGGCTTAGTGGCAGTGGCCGGGAGGCCAGCGAGCAGTGCGTTGCAGTAGTCGAGGCGGGAGATGACTGTTGATTGGACGAGGAGTTGGGTGGCTTCTTTTGTCAGGAAGGGGCGTATCCTTCTGACGTTGCTCAGGAGGAATCGGCAGGTTCTGGTTGTCGCTGCGATGTGAGCAGAGAAGTTCAACTGGTCGTCGAGGACAACACCAAGGTTCTTGGCGGTCGGGGACGCGGTCACAGCTGCATTCTCGACTGTGATGGAAAGGTCGGTCAGGGGGGAGGATTTGGCCGGCAGGTGGAGCAATTCTGTTTAGCTTAGGTTCAGTTTGAGGTGGTTGGTCGTCATCCAGGCGGAGATGTCGGACAGACAGGCCGAGATCCGCTCAGAGACGTGGATATCTGAGGGAGGGAAGGAGAGGAAGAGTTGAGTATCGTCGGCATAACAGTGGTAGGAGAAGCCATGAGACGTGATAATGTTACCCAGTGATTTAGTGTAGAGGGAGAAGAGAAGGGGTCCTAAAACCGAGCCCTGGCAGTAGCAGTACAGTAGCAGTACAGTAGGTGTACATTAGCAGTACAGTGGCAGTACAGTAGGTGTGCAGTGGCAGTACAGTAGCAGTACAGTAGGTGTACAGTAGCAGTAGCAGTACAGTAGGTGTGCAGTAGCAGTACAGTAGCAGTACAGTATCTGTACAGTAGCAGTACAGTAGGTGTACAGTAGCAGTGCGTGCACAGTAGCAGTACAGTAGGTGTACAGTAGCAGTGCAGTAGCAGTACAGTATGTGTACAGTAGGTGTGCATTAGCAGTACAGTAGCAGTACAGTAGGTGTACAGTAGCAGTACAGTAGCAGTACATTAGGTGTACAGTAGCAGTACAGTAGGTGTACAGTCACAGTACAGTAGGTGTACAGTAGCAGTGTAGTAGCAGTACAGTAGCAGTACAGTAGGTGTACATTAGCAGTACAGTAGGTGTACATTAGCAGTACAGCAGCAGTACAGTAGGTGTACAGTAGCAGTACAGTAGAAGTACAGTAGGTGTACAGTAGCAGTACAGTAGGTGTACAGTCACAGTACAGTAGGTGTACATTATCAGTACAGTAGCAGTACAGTAGGTGTACATTAGCAGTACAGTAGGTGTACAGTCACAGTACAGTATGTGTACAGTAGCAGTACAGTAGCAGTACAGTAGGTGTACAGTCACAGTACAGTCGGTGTACATTAGCAGTACAGTAGCAGTACAGTATGTGTACAGTAGCAGTACAGTAGGTGTACAGTCACAGTACAGTAGGTGTACAGTAGCAGTACAGTAACAGTACAGTAGGTGTACAATAGCAGTACAGTAGGTGTACAGTCACAGTACAGTAGGTGTACAGTAGCAGTACAGTAGGTGTACAGTAGGTGTACATTAGCAGTACAGTAGCAGTACAGTAGATGCACAGTGTCAGTACAGTAGGTGTACAGTAGCAGTACAGTATCAGTACAGTAGGTGTACAGTAGGTGTACATTAGCAGTACAGTAGCAGTACAGTAGGTGTACAGTAGCAGTACATTAGCAGTACAGTAGGTGTACAGTAGCAGTACAGTATAAGTACAGTAGGTGTACAGTCACAGGGCAGTTAAAGGTGTATTCCACCCAAATGGTTAGCAGGACAGTACATCACAGTGATTCAACAGTAGCAGGACAGTTAAAGGTGTATTCCACCCAAATGGTTAGCAGGACAGTACATCACAGTGATTCAACAGTAGCAGGACAGTTAAAGGTGTATTCCACACAAATGGTTAGCAGGACAGTACATCACAGTGATTCAACAGTAGCAGGACAGTTAAAGGTGTATTCCACCCAAATGGTTAGCAGGACAATGGATCACAGTGATGCAACAGTAGCAGGACAGTGGATCACAGTGATGCAACAGTAGCAGGACAGTGGATCACAGTGATTCAACAGTAGCAGGACAGTTAAAGGTGTATTCCACACTCTCAGGACCCATACGAGGCTCCTCCCACTAAGACACGCTCAGGACCCTCGCTCCCATTGGCTGATTTGGGTCACGTGACCATCACAGGGTCACGTGATCGTCCCACCCAATGGCTGAATTGGAGTATTGCACTGCGGGATTGATTGATTGATTGAAAACTTTATTAACAGATTGCAGAATGGGTACAGTACAGCTCAATACACACAATTGTTAAGGGGATGCAGACCAGAGAAAAACCTCAATACAGTACTGTTACATTTGTGACCAGGCACGTGCACACATAGAGGCCATGGGGTGCTTGAGCACCTGCCTTTTTCAGCCTCATCCAAAAAGTGCCCTTTTTGAAATAAATAAAATACATTTTTTTTACCGTTACGCATATAAATCAAATCAAATCAAATCAAATTTATTTATAGGGCCCGACAACACACGTTAATGTCCCCATGGGCCGTACAGGTCTTCTTTAAACAAGTCAAGAAGAAAACATAACAATAAGTCAAGAACAGAACAAGAACACCATAAGGTCCAAACATTTTTAGATGAATGCAAATAAATGAAAGAATGCAAGCACTCCCAGACATACCCCACGCGAAGGTAAGGAAAAACTCACTAAAACCTATCAATAGGGAAAAAAGCTCCACAGGCAGTGTGGAGGAGAGAAACCTTAGAAGGGCCATTCAAGGGGGGATCTCCCTTCTTAGATGTTAGTGATAGTAGTGTTGCAGACGGACAGTTGGTAAGCATGCACTCATGTGTGTGGTGAAACACAGATGAGTGCATGCAATAGCAACTGTACATTTTGAAAGATTAAAGATAGAGCTAATAGCGATAGCAACTGAACATTTTGAAAGATTAAAGATAGAGTTGATAGCGGATCTATTTGAGGCACAGGGGTGGTGCAAAGAGGGTCACGTCCTCCCCGTCTTAGTCACGGGACATTCAACACTCCGGTCGTTGCTCAGGGACAGCCGGAGACAGGGAGATAGGGGGTGGCGCAGAGAGGGTCGCGAACTCCCCGACATCATCGCGGGACATCCGGCACTCCGGTCACCACTACGAGACCTCCGGAGACAGGGGGGCACGCAGAGGGGGTCGCAATCTCCCGGCCTTCGTCACGGGACGTCCAACACTCCGGTCAACACTCCAGGACAGCAAGTCATAGTAGGGCTGGGCGATATGACCAAAAACGTTATCGCGATAAAATTATAAAATTATTTCCATATAATTCGATATCGATAATTATCGTCGATATAATGTCCGTCAAGTTTAATTAACTTCTTATGCTGCTGCGAATGTCTCAAGTCTGCGCACGTTAGCCGACAAGCGGAGTATCTCATGACAATAAATATGACACTAAAATACTCTCTTCCGCCACAATATATTGAAACGACGTCCACTGTATATCCCACACTACCATAAACGTGGCCTCAGAATTCAAAACACACACATACTCGGCACGTAAATATATAAAACAGTGCCGTGCAAGCTAGTTATCCTAGCCAGCCTGTTGGTTCTAAGCGGTGGATTCCATGACAATGTGCTAAATATGACACTAAAATACTCTCTTCCGCCACAATATATTGAAACGACGTCCACTGTATATCCCACACTACCATAAACGTGGCCTCAGAATTCAAAACACACACATACTCGGCACGTAAATATATAAAACAACGCCGTGCAAGCTAATTAGCCTAGCAAGCCTTGTTGTTGAGTGAGTCCTACCTCCTTCCGGGTCTCGGCCATCTCCTTCACTGATTGGTTGTTAGCTGTTGTGCGTAAGCACGTCATCACGTAACGCTGGTTGTTGTGAGTGAGTGTGCTGAGCCGAGGCTGAACGGAGCCAAGCTTGGAAAATCGATATATCGAAACTTTGCGACCACGTTTCATGTTTATTTCGAGGAAATAATTTATCGCGATAGTTATCGTTATCGTTTTATCGCCCAGCCCTAAGTCATAGGGAGACAGGGAGACGGGACAGGCGTTAGACAGCTCATGAGATTGTAGTAGGCGGACATAGCAATAGATACAAGTGGTAGGCATATATGTGAATGGAGTAGATATATGAAGTAAGTGTATTATGTGAATAGAATAGAAGTACTTAACCCAGCAATGAAACCGCGTTGACTGTTAATCTGTTAACAGTCTGTTAATACTGTTAATCAGTTGACAGGACCACGGACAGACGGCGGTGAATAACTGATCCAAGGCCTCGGAGGTGCATGTAGAGCAGTTACTACAATCTTGGCCAAGACCCAGAGGCATCCATCACCTTAGTCAGCGCCAGGAGACGGGCACTCAGAGAGAAGGGGGAGGGAGGGGGGGGAGAGGGAGGGGGGGGGGGAAAGAGGGGGGGGGGAAGAGTTAGAGAGTTCCCATGTTTGTGGTGCTGCAAAGGAGCAGACATGTAGTACCCTGTAGTGCCATGTAGTACCCTGTAGTGCCATGTAGTACCCTATAGTACCCCGTAGTGCCATGTAGTACCCCGTAGTACCCTGTAGTACCCTGTAGTGCCATGTAGTACCCTGTAGTGCCCTGTGGTAGACTGCCCTTCCAACTGAAAAATGTCAGGATAGAATAAAAATATTAGGTAAAGAGAGAGAGATGCCCCATATTCCATTGCAGTTTGCACAGCCTCCTCAGCGTGCCTCTCCGCAGACCTATATATTTTATGCATAGCGTGGGTGGTGATGATGATGATGATAGAAACCGCTGTGGCCCATACAGTTGAATGCTGGTATTACACTCATTGAGGGACACGAAGAAGTCAAGTCCGATGGGATTTAGGAATCTCAAATACAAATCGGGATTGGAATACAAATTGCATTTATATTAAACAATACAGAATATACAGCACTTCTTGGGGTCTGTAGGGTAAGCACTTATTCCCTCCCCCCTGAACATTTATGGAGATGTATGGGCCTTTTAAGTCAGTGATAAAAGTGTCTTTCAAGGATAAGTGAGCTCCTGCACTGATTATTATAGTTCAATATTCAATATTTGATCACCAAAACCCCCCAAAAAGCATAAAAAGGGCCCCCCCGCCCGAAAAGGGCCCTTAAAAATATATATACACAAGTGTAGTGCCCTTTTCAGCCTTTGAGCACCTGCCCCTCTAAAGTCCTGTGCACGTCCCTATTTGTGACATACAGTAAATATATACAAAGGTGAGGCTTGGTCTCTCTGTGTTCTCTCTCTCTCTTTCTTTCTCTCTCTCTCTCTCTCTCTGTCTCTCTCTCTCTCTCTCTCTTTCTCTCTCTCTCTCCCACGTCTCCCACGGGCCGAATATTACCCCGATCCTTGCGAGATTAAATCCACGGGTACCTCTCGGTGTGCCGAAGCTTTTGCTAAATCACTTCCATCATCGAAAACGAGGGGAAAAGGTCGGCTTGCGACCCTGAAAATGTCGCGTGATTTTAAAAACGCTGTATTAAGTGAGCCTATTATAGGCTCCATGCAAGCTTTTTACCGTGGGTACATCTGGGCGTCCCGCAACTTTTACCCATTCACATGTAGCCCCGAAAACGCTTAGAAAAGGAAAGTTGAAAGCGTGGAATAAACTCGCCGAAACGGTAAAGTGTCCCACGGGCGCGCCGTGATTCCGATCCGTGTGAAAATATTCACGGCCATAGAGGAGACCGTGGGACACCTTTTTGCAACCGAATATGTGTCTCGAATTTGCACCCACGCGGCGCGCAAAGTCGCGCGCCCAGCCTAGTGAATGAGAAAAGCCTGCCCCTAGTGGAGCAGGACAGTCCCTACACAATTACAACAGTACAGGACACAAAATGATTTAACTCCTACTGGATTTTTTTGCAATCCGACCTCAGTCTGAACAGTCATGCGACTTTCATGTCACTCTAGATTTTCCTAAATGTTCTATGTCCATCTTTATTGTTCATTTCCACATGCAGGTTAGTTCAGGAGTGTGTTCAGAATGAGGTTGTTTTGTTTACAGATGAAAGACTTTCACCGATGGCAGCTAAATGTATGATAAAGATGTAAGCCTAATCGTTACTGTTACAAAGGATGAGATTAAACCGAATATATATATTTATTGATTGATATATATTGCATAGTATTTGTATATCGTTTGATATCCCTTGTATATTCCTTGTACATATACACGGAATATCCCTTTAGCCTAGTACGGACCATGATATTTCATTCTCCTATTGGACAGCGGTCCACAGGCGCCGGGGCCATGCCTCCAGAGTCAGGTTCAAGGCTACCGTCAAGACATGTCTGTACATGCCCGGCCTTGCCCAGGAATACGAGACAGAAATGAGGTTGGCACTAGATTGTTCGCCGTGCATATAAATATGGCGCAGGTGAATACAGAAGTAGAGTTACCCAATAAGTTGAAGCCTCACCCACGATACTCCGTGCGGTGAAGTATGGCCTGTTTGGCCCCAAATAGAGCATTGAGACCGCGTGCGAATTAATAACTGAATTGTCAGAGTTTGGCGCTATACCGTAGAGTGCGACATATTTCTATTAAGTCAGTAATAGTCTATTTGTGTATAGTGTATCGTGCGGCTAAAGTTCTACAGTGACCAGCATCACCAACGCTTCCTCGTATCAGCTAGAGTGCTTATCCAGGCTGGGCTGCTTTCATGGCGCTTTCACCCGAGGAGACCTAGACGAGAACCGTGTGGACATGTACACTGGATTAATCTACCCGACGCCTACACGTGTGGGATTTACCCTGTGAGGAGCCACGTCGAGTCTGCGCCTCAGAGAGCCTGAGGCCGGCTAGCTTTCTTCACTGTGGAGCTACAGTCTACGGAGAACAGCTGTATTCGTCTGTGGATCAAGAGACTATTGCACCGTCTCCTGTACTTGGAGTCTCCTTAGTCATCGTTGACCAGACTCTCTACTACCGACAGATCCTCTACCCCTGCTGGCTTACAACCGGGGGGACCCTTCCAGTATCTCCCGCTATATATTACTAGTGTACCATAGATATAATTCCCTAAGATTCAGGTTGTATAATTACCTCCTGCGTAACCAGAGAATGGACATTCATTATTGATTTGCCTACGCACATTCCTTTGCCTTATAAGCGCATCCAAAGTAAAATAGAGAAGTATATTATGTACCTTTTGCTGCAATAAATACTTAATTACCACTTTGTGTGGAACCGATTCATTGTGGGAAGTGTTCATCATATTTATATATCATGTACTGTATGGCCAGTAATTAAAGTACATAAAGCGGTAGTGGTTTAATGATACCATACTTATCAATACAGTCAGGGAATTGTACCCCTCAGTTACAATTGGTCCTTCGATCCGGAGGGTAACTAGTGTAATATTAATATAGTGGTATTAATATTGACATGGCCAATGATGAACACTCCACAAAACGGTTCTCCTAAAGTAGATCGCCCGCAGCGTAGACGGCAGACACCTCAGTACTTAGAGGATTACGTTGCCAATATACTACCTAGCTTTCTACAGACGGTAAACGCGGAAAAAGTAGATAGTAAAATTATGTCCGACCCTATCGACCAGGCTACCGCGCCAATAGAGGCCCTAGTGGGTTCTAACGTAACTGACCAAGCTCACGGTAGGGACCAGGAGGGACCCGACATGACTTTACCCCCCGCCAAGACCGAAGAAGTAGTCCCCGGAGAGCTCCAGGATAAAGACAGCCCTCCAGGGATGGAACTCTACCCGCTACAAGAAGAGGAGAGCACCCCGGAGATGGATCTCCAGGACTCGCCACAGGAGAACAGATCTCCAACGAGTACTGCCAGGAGCGGATCACCTCAACCAACGTCTTCCCCCAGCGAGGCGGACAAGATGCTGGCACAGGCATTCCTCGCCAGCCTAGCAGCCTCAACAGAGCGTGATCGACTCCAAGCACAGACGCTTAGTGAGCGCGAACATTCTTCCATGGAAAGAGAACGCCTTCAGGCGCAGCAACGGAGCGACGAAGATCGTATACGTCTAGAGATTAGACGCCTTCAGACGGAAGAGAATATGGTAAGGGACCGGGCCGAAGCCCAGCGCGCCGCCGCCGAAGCCCAGCGCGCCGCTGCCGGTGCCCAAAGAGAAGCAGAGCGCGACCTCTCTCTCACCAAGCGCGAAGCCGAGCGCGACCGATTACAAGCGCAGATAATGGAGCAGCTGATCACCAGGGCAACACCCCCTCCCTCCGCACGGGGTTCCAGGGCCTCGTCAAGACAAGGGTCAAGGGCACCCTCCCCTACCCGATCAAGCGACCCTGAGCCCGACCACCAGAGAGAGCCTATACCCCCCTCCGAACCCCTTCCCCGACCGGTCCAAGTGAGACCCAGCTACAAGGAAGAAACGGTCTACACCGCGGAGAGGCTAAATAGACGACTACAGGATCTAGAGGACCTGCCAGAGGAAGAAGAAGAGGGAGAGGAGGAGAGTCAAGCCCGACAGCAGCACAGTACTCCACAGGACCAGGAGGTCCAGTACAGCCCAGGCTCTACCCCCGCGGCTCTGCGCTACAGACCCCCGACTCAATTCACGGGTGAGCTTGACGCACGACCAGCCCCGAGGAACAGCACCTGGATACGCGGGCCATGGTACCCAGCAGGTACCAGCCCACCAAGAGGCGTAAGAGGAGACTCGCCTAGGAGGCCTCTCTTCCAACGCTCACCGATGTGCCAGCCATCCATGGCATCATACATTGGCACACCGACGTTTCCGGACTTCACCCACGAGAACAGAGCACAGTACACGGAGCTACGAATGTGCTTAGAGACAATGATGTCCGATGTAGCTGATGAACCGTACAAGTATGCTATCCTACTGAAGCACCTCAAGGTGCCCCGAGCGCACAATATAGCGCTGGCCTATGCCACCTCTACTACCCCATACACAGCGGCTCTAGCAGCACTCGACCAAAGATATGGACGCATATGGGACTACGTAATACAAGAGATAAGGCATATTGACCGCCTACCCCCAGCCACAGACAATCGCTCACTAGATGACCTGTCTATCAAGGTACAATCCCTGGTAGGGATGCTGGGGGCGCAAAGAGAAAAGGGTATGCACGAACTGTACGCAAACTCTAATGTCGAGAGGATTTTAGAGAAGCTTCCGCCCGCCCGACAAGAGCGCTTCAGGCGGCAAAGAGACCACCGTGATCCTAACGGTCCCGAGCCATCCCTCCTAGACCTAGCCGACTTCCTGGCGAGAGAAGTCAACAGCCTACGGTTGGATACGTTCATGCGGAGCACCCCAAGCTCCAGAGAGGGACCTAGGAGAGCAAACGATGGCCGCAGATTGGTGACCGTCATGCACCAATCAGAATCAGTACCGAGCAGCAAGAACCACAGTACCCCCTCGATGAAAGAGAAGTGGAAGATGGTGTGCCCGTACTGCGAAAAGGAACACTGGTTGTCACAATGTGACACATTCAAGAAGATGACCGCCGACGAGGTGAGTCAATGGATAAAGTCCAACCGACGCTGTTACCGATGTGCGCGCAGTCACATGGCAGCCGATTGCCGCTTAAAGAAGAGGTGTAATCGGTGTGACGGAGCCCACCTAGATGTCCTACACGACAGTAACAGAAGAAAGCCTGCACCCTCAAGCAGCACAAAGGCAAGTGTTATGTACATTGACCCCGCCAGCAGCGGGGGCGCCCGGGTGCTCTTAAAGGTGGTCCGCGTAACACTGAGTTACCAAGACAAGGTCATGGACACTTACGCCGTCCTTGACGACGGGTCAGAGAAGACCCTTCTCCTCGCGTCCGCTGCGGCCCAGCTGGGGCTGCGGGGGAGCGAAAACCAGATGACGATTCGGACAATAAGAAGAGATCTAAAGACGATAAAGGGCGAGAATGTCTCCTTCACTATCGCAGCAAGCGGGCAGCCAGAGAGACGGTATAGGATTACTAATGCTTTCACCAGCCAAGAAATAGGCCTGTCGCAGTACACCTATCCCATCGCCAAGCTGATGGATAAATATGTGCACCTGCGTCAACTACCTATACCGCTCATAGACGGTGCCACCCCGACCCTGCTGATAGGCTCCGACCATGCAGACCTCATCGTCCCGATTGACCGGGTCCACACAGGGCCCAGAGGCTGTCCTGCAGCAGTCGAGACCCGCCTAGGATGGACATTACAAGGCCCCCTCGCTAAGTCTCTTAACCGAACAGCAGCCACTAACTGCCTCCACTCCAGAGTGACAGAAGAAGACACCACCCTCCTACAGCATGTCGAGAGGCTATGGACACTAGAGACAATGCCCTTTAAGAACGAAAAGAAAGACATTCGTTCCAAGGAAGACATTTACGCTATAGCCCTCCTCGAGCAGGGGACAAAGAGAGTCAAAGTCAACGGAGTGATGAGATACGCAACTCCACTCCTGAGGCGAGAGGGTATGCCTACCTTCCACGCCCCAAAAGAAGCGACGGAGCGGTATCTATTGAACACAGAGCGGCGCCTAGCCAGAGACCCCGCTCAAGAGACGGTGTACCGCGCTGAGATTAACAAGCTAATCACAGCGGGACACATAAAGAAAATTGACATTAAAGAGGCCGATCAGACGACCGAATCATGGTACGTGCCGCACCACAAAGTCCACCACAACGGCAAGGATCGTATTGTGTTCAACTGCAGCTACCAGATCGGATCACAAAATCTGAATAAAGAGCTCTTGCCCGGCCCAACACTCGGCCCCTCTCTACTAGGCGTGTTACTACGTTTCCGCCAAGACAAGGTGGCCATCAGCGGCGACATCGAAGGGATGTTCCTGCAGGTGAGACTAGTGGAGGAGGACAAGCCCCTGCTGCGGTTCCTATGGAGAGAGAGGATCGGGGATGAGCAACCAGCCATCTATCAATGGGAAGTCCTCCCTTTCGGAACCACATGCAGCCCATGCTGTGCTACGTTTGCACTGCAAAAACACGTCGCAGAGGACCCAGCAGCTGATGAAGAGGTCCGACAAAGTGTAGGAAATAGTTTCTACGTGGACAACTGTCTGAAAAGCGTCTCGACGCCAGAAGAAGCCGAGGCCCTTCTACTCAAGCTCTGCGCCTCCCTGATCAAAGGCGGCTTTGATCTCAGGCAGTGGGCCAGCAGCGACCCGCAAGTATTGCGCAGCCTCTCCCCCGAGGACAAGGCAGCAAGCAGCGAGACCTGGATGGCGACCATCCCAGGAGAAGCCCAAGAAATGACATTAGGACTAGTCTGGCGCTTCAAAACAGACTCGCTCCATTATAAACACACACCCCTGACCAAGGAGCAGGGAAGGTCGACTGCACTACCGACCACCAGACGGAGTGTATACAGAACACTCGCCAGACAATATGACCCGTTGGGATGTATTCTACCTTACACCACCAGGGCAAAGATGATTGTAAGAGCGTTATGGGACAAGGACCTGGGCTGGGACGACCCCATACCCGAACACCTTGCATCCATATGGAGAGAGTGGGAGACGGAACTCAGCTCACTCCCAGGTGTCAACATACGCCGCAGCTACTTCCCACCCACAGTGAGGCCGGAGACGTGCCAGATGGACCTGCACGTCTTCAGCGACGCCTCCGAAGTAGCCTACGGTTCGGTGGCCTACTTACGTGCCCGAGAGGAGGGAGGAGAAATACATACTGCTTTCATCCTGGCTCGCTCAAGAATAGCCCCACGAAAGCAACAATCTATCCCGCCCTAGCAGGAGCACAACTCGCCACGTTAATCCAACGTGAACTCACCATTCCGGTGCAAAGAACAATCTTGTGGTCAGACTCCACGACAGTACTCACATGGATCCGGTCTGATTCGTGCAGATACAAGGTCTTCGTGGGAGTCAGAGTCACAGAGATTCAAGATTTAACAGAAGTAGCAAGCTGGAGGTATGTGGACACAAAACACAACCCAGCTGACGTCATCACCCGGGGAATGTCCCTGGATGACCTCACCCGTCACAACCTATACAGTGACGGGCCAGAGTTCCTCAAGCTCCCGGAAGAAGAGTGGCCTACACCCACCCCACGGGAAGCGAGTAAAGAGGAGGCCGAAAACAAGAAATCTATGTTCTGTGGATTGAACACACTCGTCTCCACAGACCCCGACATAGACGATTGCCTCACC
The DNA here is from genome assembly GCF_963971535.1 of Notolepis coatsorum. NCBI lineage: Eukaryota > Metazoa > Chordata > Actinopteri > Aulopiformes > Paralepididae > Notolepis > Notolepis coatsorum. The sequence goes on along the minus strand of NC_140169.1, from coordinate 102,975,541 downwards.
CTAGAGAGTGCGCAGCTAAAGACATTCCTGTGGCACCACCCAGAGGTTCAGCTCACTATTGACATTACAGCAGCTGACTACGAAGAAGCAGAACTTCTTCTACTACAACGAGCCCAGAGAGACTCGTTCCCCGATGAGCTAGACTGTCTACAGGGAGCAAAGCCCGTCCCATCAGACAGCAGACTGCTCCACCTAGCCCCCGAGAGCGACGCCCATGGTCTCATCAGAGTGGGTGGTCGTCTGCGGAGAGCTCCAGACTTACCGGATGACGTCAAGTACCCGATAGTCTTAAACAGCCGACACAAGGTCACAGAGCTGATCATAAAGAAATACGACGAGGATGTGCATCACGCCGGGGCAGAGAGAGTCTTCGCGGAGATCAGACGTCGTTATTGGATACTGCAAGGGAGAGAAGCAGTGCGGCGCTTCCAGCGAACCTGTCTAGACTGTCGTAAGTGGCGAGCGCAGCCCAGTATACCCCGGATGGCTGACCTACCTCCCTGTCGCCTCCGACTCGGCGACAAGCCTTTTCACTCCACCGGTATGGACTGTTTCGGCCCGCTGTATATAAAGAAAGGAAGAGGAACCGAGAAGCGGTGGGGTATTGTATTCAAATGCATGACCACCCGAGCGATGCATATAGAACTCCTTCCAACCATGAGCACAGACTCATTCCTTATGGCCTTCCGAAGATTCACATCGCGGAAAGGCAAATCACGGGACAAACTTCAAAGGCGGAGAAAGAGAGCTGAGAGAGAGCTTCCAAGCTATGGGCCCAGAACTTAAGACCCACCTCGCTCCATCCCAGATTGACTTCCAGTTTAATCCCCCGAACGCACCTCACTTCGGTGGAACTTGGGAACGAGAAGTACGTTCAATAAAGACAGCCCTGTACGCCGTGCTTGGGGCCCAGACCGTGGCGGAAGAAGTCCTAATGACAGTCCTCACGGAGATCGAGGGAGTATTGAACTCAAAGCCCCTCGGTTACGTCTCAAGTGATGTAGCAGATGTCGACCCAGTCACCCCCAACACACTCTTGATGGGGCGGCTGGACCCTGCGCTACCACAGACAATGTACAGGCCTGAAGAAGCGAACGGCCGAAGAATGTGGAGGTACAGTCAAGTATTGGCTGACAAGTTTTGGAACAGCTTCCTACTCCACTATCTACCGTCTCTACAGACCCGCCAGAAATGGGTGAAAGAGAGAGACAATTTGACAGAAGGAACAGTCGTCATGATTATCGACCAGTCACTACCCCGAGCTATGTGGCCGGCTGGCCGCGTAAGCAAAGTGATCACCGGTGCCGACGGAAAGGTCCGAGCAGCCGAAGTGCTCGTCCAAGGACGGATCTACACCCGACCCGTGGCGAGGCTAATAGAACTGCCAAGGCTCCCCGATACTATCGATGACGACCATGACCCCATGACTTTGTGAACTGCCCGACCCCTCACAACAGACATTGAGTAGTGGACAGTGCGGTTAATCTGTCTCTGCTTAGCTAATTAGGTGGGACTAATTAGGAGGCGGCTGTTACAAAGGATCAGATTAAACCGAATATATATATTTATTGATTGATATATATTGCATAGTATTTGTATATCGTTTGATATCCTTTGTATATTCCTTGTACATATACACGGAATATCCCTTTAGCCTAGTACGGACCATGATATTTCATTCTCCTATTGGACAGCGGTCCACAGGCGCCGGGGCCATGCCTCCAGAGTCAGGTTCAAGGCTACCGTCAAGACATGTCTGTACATGCCCGGCCTTGCCCAGGAATACGAGACAGAAATGAGGTTGGCACTAGATTGTTCGCCGTGCATATAAATATGGCGCAGGTGAATACAGAAGTAGAGTTACCCAATAAGTTGAAGCCTCACCCACGATACTCCGTGCGGTGAAGTATGGCCTGTTTGGCCCCAAATAGAGCATTGAGACCGCGTGCGAATTAATAACTGAATTGTCAGAGTTTGGCGCTATACCGTCGAGTGCGACATATTTCTATTAAGTCAGTAATAGTCTATTTGTGTATAGTGTATCGTGCGGCTAAAGTTCTACAGTGACCAGCATCACCAACGCTTCCTCGTATCAGCTAGAGTGCTTATCCAGGCTGGGCTGCTTTCATGGCGCTTTCACCCGAGGAGACCTAGACGAGAACCGTGTGGACATGTACACTGGATTAATCTACCCGACGCCTACACGTGTGGGATTTACCCTGTGAGGAGCCACGTCGAGTCTGCGCCTCAGAGAGCCTGAGGCCGGCTAGCTTTCTTCACTGTGGAGCTACAGTCTACGGAGAACAGCTGTATTCATCTGTGGATCAAGAGACTATTGCACCGTCTCCTGTACTTGGAGTCTCCTTAGTCATCGTTGACCAGACTCTCTACTACCGACAGATCCTCTACCCCTGCTGGCTTACAACCGGGGGGACCCTTCCAGTATCTCCCGCTATATATTACTAGTGTACCATAGATATAATTCCCTAAGATTCAGGTTGTATAATTACCTCCTGCGTAACCAGAGAATGGACATTCATTATTGATTTGCCTACGCACATTCCTTTGCCTTATAAGCGCATCCAAAGTAAAATAGAGAAGTATATTATGTACCTTTTGCTGCAATAAATACTTAATTACCACTTTGTGTGGAACCGATTCATTGTGGGAAGTGTTCATCATATTTATATATCATGTACTGTATGGCCAGTAATTAAAGTACATAAAGCGGTAGTGGTTTAATGATACCATACTTATCAATACAGTCAGGGAATTGTACCCCTCAGTTACAGTTACACTATACAGTATTTGCAGTACAACCAAGCAAATCCCATTTTCATGTCAGTTGCATGTCTCGGTTTGGATCCTGAAAAGCTGAAAAACACAAACGCAAGTTTAGAACACTATCATGTGCCATCGCTGTCTGGCATTATATGTGGTTTGACATGGTCCTACAGGTTATTGAACATTTTTCTACACGAGATCATTTCAGTTACAGTTAAAACTAAGGAAAAAGTCTGAAAGACTGAAGATTGAAGACACCTGTATTATCAGGCGTTTAATCTTGGTTTGACTCCCTACTCATTTGTGGTCGTCAAGGTGTGTGTGTGTGTGTGTGTGTGTGTGTGTGTGTGTGTGTGTGTGTGTGTGTGTGTGTGTGTGTGTGTGTGTGGGTGTGTGGGTGTGTGGGTGTGTGTGTGTGTGTGTGTGTGTGTGTGTGTGTGTGTGTGTGTGTGTGTGTGTGTGTGTGTGTGTGTGTGTGTGTGTGTGTGTGGTCCAGACATACGTAAGGTAATCATATCCCAAACGAGGCTGCATCTGAATACAGTGGGAGGGCTGTTGCCATGGCACCCACACCCCTTCTGGGAGAGGCAATCACTCATCTTGGATGTCTGACAGTTAATTTATTCCATTCGTCGTTTTGGGGAGAGCATAGTAGAGGCACAAACAGTTAGACACTGGAGATTTCCATGACTTGGTCTCTGTCAAGGGCAAGGTTTCTTCTACAAGGTGAAGACCTGGTGAACATCTTTCTGTGTTGGTTTTTTTCAAGTGTTTCCATTGTGCATTAGTTATCCACATTGGCACAGTGCACACATTCGCTTTGTCAATCCAGGGTGCGTTTGCTTTGTCAATCCGGGGGCCTGTTACCCGGCAGTCAATCAATTGAAAAGGATGAAACATAGCTAAGCTTATGAACAGGAGAAGCCTATTTTTAAATTAACTTTATGGATAAATAGTGAGAAACTGTACACACACACACAGAAGCAGATTTTCTTTCCGTTTGTGTGTCCCAAAATAAACCACGACTGCCGGTGTTGGTGTGGATACAGTGAAGATTTATGACAGACCGAAAAGGAAAATTCCTTGATTACTTTTTATTTACGGAATATACCTTTGATCTGTGTTCACTTCATCTTTCATCAGTGAGACAACATGCAGCAGTCTGTGTTGTTTATTCAGGTAGTAGGGAAGCTGTGAGCACCCTAGCTGGTTTATTTATAGTCTGCAAGGACAAGTAAGTAAGTATACAGTACATCCTGGTTCAGGGGAAAGCGATGGGAGGAAGCTTGCAGGCTTTTAAAAAGTTCAGGTTGGATCTCTGAACATTCGTCATCTCACCTTCACAGTCGCTACCTGGTGGAAATATGATAGTAGGACTGGGCTGTAATGGAGAGGGGAGGGGTCACACATTTTGAGTAAGGAACTTTTCACGTCAATATATTAGGGATGTGGGGGAAATCGATTCAGCTATATTTTGCGTGCCGATATTATATCGATATATTTGATATTCTTTTTTTTTTATCCACTTTTTCTCCTTTATTTTTGTATTTTTTTTCCCATCCCAATTTCGTATCGCCAATTCTCCCCTTCAATTCTCCCCTCCCCTGTTCTGAACGTTGCTAGACTATGCCTCCCACTGGTCGGCTGTAGTGAGGAGCCTTGCATCACGTGTCCCCTTTGGTACACGAGGAGGCAGCCTGTCGCATCTTTTCACCAGACAGTGCGGTCTCTCAGTGGCGAGGAGTAACGTGTGGGAGGCTCACGCTGCCCTCGATACTTCCTGACTGCTGTACAGGCGTCACTCAACCGACCTGTAGGAGTCGCTGTCCACAACGTCCAATCCCCACCCATCGACTTTCCACCCGCTACCTCTGCCAATTGAGATAGTATGACGACTGGCCCAAGCCGCAGGCAACGCTGACTCGGGGAGTCGAGACCGGAGTCTCTTGCATTGGTGACGAGCGCGATGTCCGCTACGCCACCCAGCCGCCATGATATATTTGATATTCTCAAATATTTCCTCAGTCATTTTCTGAGAAATCGGAACAAAATTGACTATCATGTTTCAGTGGTGTGTATTTATATGTGAGCAGGAGGATCTTGACGGTATAACCAATGGTCACTGCTTTCTGCACTCGTCCTCCGACTTAAACCAAACCACAAACGCTCCACTCACCCGCAACAAGTGACCACAGAAAGATTCATATCACAGTCTTACCTCTTCTGCCACGTGAAAAGGATCAAATTCAGGTAGCGAAGTGTATGTGGGTATTTAAACTTGGGTTCTGTATCGTATTAGCTCTCGCTCGGCGTCACTCTCTGCACTGTCCTCGCACACGTGCACACGCACTGAATAAAGACCACAATGTACCTTTAATCCCAATATTTGTCTGACCACACCCATATCAGTTTACCCATATAAGCAGGGGTGGGGCCACCCACTCGCCTCCTTCTCGCTTTCACCACAAGGAAGTGCCTCGGTAGATCCCCACACTTGAAGTGATGTGATGGTAGGAGAAGAGTTGGAAAACAAGGATAATTTGACATCATATCTTTATTTTCTCTCTCACTATTTTCGAGAAAATACGGTGATATTGTCTTCGTACTGGAGTGTCTGGAAGATGATGATCATTCTAAAAATCCTCCACCGGTTTTCGTATTGGGAGTTCGCGCCGCTACATGCTTTTCCAACTGCAGTCCTTGCTGTGTGCTGGTTGCGGTAAAGACACAGCTGGGCTGTAGGACGCGCCGCTGTTGTGAGAAGCGGTGGGTTCCTGGTTTTGGTGAGTTATGTTTGCTGGCAGGCTCCACTTGTCTGTTAGTGCTATGGGGGCTAATTGACAATGTTTATGAAAACCGGCCCCAGGCTAGGGTCCTTTGTTCAGCCTCTTAGGCGACAGAAGACCTTGGTCTGAAGCCCATTATAGTTTTAACTAGTGGGCCGCAACCATTAACACTGGTGATCCCTGTGTTTTCTGGACGAGTGGATATCTCTCTGTCACCGTGTAGCCCCTTCTTTCATATCCAAATGAGAGTATTCCTTCACGAGGAGATATGGGCATAGATGTTCGATAGCGGAAGATCTATGTTCAAGTCAGCTACACAGGCCAGTTTGGGTATTGTGCTGGCTCCGTCGGGTGTTGGTAAAATCACCGTTGTAAAGCTGTGTTGACATCTTGTTTCTCTTTTCTCTTAAAAAGTGAGGAGGGTTTCAGAACGGCGGCCTGTCTGGGTGAGTGTTATATCATTGTGTACAAGTTCAGGTGATAGCTGCTTAGCTTACGGTTAGCCAGTCAGCTGTTAGCTGCGGTGTTAGCCTGCTGTGATCACTGCGTGGCCTACATAGGTTGGGCCTACTGTTAGCCAGTCAGCTGTTAGCTGCGGCGCTAGCCTGCTGTGATCACTAGGAAACATTAGCTTGCTGCTATCGGCCAAGGCCCAGCGCGGGGTAGCTCCGGCTCCTCGCGCGCCGCCGCAAGCTCCCCTCTGGTCGCGTGCGCCGTTCGCTCAGCGTCTCGCGGGCAGGGGCAGTAGCGACCGACGGTTGGAGCGGCCGTTAGCTTAATGCTACTCTGTTGAACGTGCTTTGATTATAACATGTTTTAAACACTCTTGACTACGACGTCATCTTTGACAGAGGATGTTCGTCGAACCTGCCCTGGGCCAGGACGGCAAAGCTTGCGTCAACAAAGGGGACCGTAGCGACGGGTTGGAGCGGCGACGCTGCCCAGATCGAACAACACAGGACGGCTGTGTTTTCTACGGGGCCTTGAGACTGCACTTCGTTGATCTACGCTCCGGGTAGGACAAGGTTTGGCCAGACCTTATACACGTCTTCTGGCTTTACCTTCTAAATGTTTTGTAAATAACGATGTTTTCCAAAAACGTGTGTTGCTGCAATGCATTTAGGATACGACGCGAGTTATGTGTGAATTGTCTTGTCACTGGTAATTAGCTTCTCCGTGCAAATCGGGTTGTTGTTACAGATGTGAAAATGATCTGGTTGTTGTGTGAGAAACATCATGTGTGTTTATATGTACCGTGTACTCACAACTAAGGGGGTTAACTAACCTATGAAGCTATGCTTAGTCACAAATGAGTAAAGAATGGTTCTTTTCTCAGCCTGTAATGACAATAAACTGTGTGTTCACATATTAACAGGTTTTCCTGTTTTAACTGGCCGTATTAAGGGTAAAGTAGGAGGATTGTGTTTTTCCCCCCGGTTCCCTGGGGACTTCTTCATCCTCCTATCAGAGTGGACATGTTGTTGCACTACATTGTGTCAATGTGTGGTAGGGATACGATGTAACCCTTAGCTTGATTGCTGAGGTTGTGCTAAATCTGCTGGAGAACCTTTATTTTCCTAAAAGAAAAGATTGTTGGTCGCTTTCGTGTGTGCTTAGCAAGGCCTGTGGCCAATACTAATCGAGAATTATGTATTCTCTCATTATGAAAAACGGTGTTCCTCTGTAGAGTGTTTTTGCCATTTTTTGTAGGTGATGATGGGTTGTGTGTGTCATGTGACCTACAACTGGGTTGGACTGGCCACAGAAGCACATGTGTAAGTTTGGACCGGGGCTCTTAGAGAGCCCTCTCTATTCTGTGTTTTTTCCTTAGTAAAAATCAGATAGCAGGTTAGCTCATGCGCTGTGTGAAGCTGTCAAACGCTTCATAGAGCTGACTATGACTGTGTCATACTCTCTTTTTTGTCATTACATCGTATCATGGGTGTGGGGTCGTAAAGGGGTGAACTGGTAACCTTTCCTCTCCCCCTTTTTTCTGTTGGTCAGGGGTACACCCCCTGTCCTTCAAGGTTCCTGTCACGTTGCGGTTCGGCACGTTACGGGGTGAGGGGGGGGGGGGGGGGGGGGGAGGGAGTTTCCTGGTCCCACGGCCTGGAATATTGGGCGTGTGCACCGCAGAAATTCCCCCGCCATAGAGTACGTCACCGTGCGCGTCTCTGTTGGTAGGACTTCCGTGTGCTGTTCAGGTCCATGTGATGGATCTGTTTTCGGGGGGTGGTCAGGGCTCCTCCTCACCAAGCGCCTATTCGGGCCTTCTGTGAGTTCGGACTCCTCCTTCCATGTGAGGGAGCCTCCTTCAGAGTACAGAGCCTCCTCCTCAGATTGTCAAGGTGAGTGGACCCTCTAGAAGGTGTCCTATTCTATTGTGTATGTATTCGATTCAATTCGATTATTGAGTGTGTATGGGTTCAGTGCCTCTTCCCCGGAGAGCCCTAAAACCAATTTTTTACATGGCTCAAGGTGCAATATATTCTTTTCAATCTGTACAGTTCGCATGGGAAGTCTCTCTGGGGATTCCCGTCTCCTTCCTATGGGAGGGTGGTGGGATGTAAAAATGTGAATTTTTTTTACCCCCGGCTGTGTAGACTGGGATACATACTGTTGGTGCTTCCTTCTTTTCTATAAAAAAAGAGTTGGAGTTAGGAAGTGTCACACCCCTCTTGTCGTTCCCCTGGGCGCCTTGGGGATTCAATGACAGGTCTAAATAGCCTGTTCATTGATGTGGGTGTGTCCCGACGCACGTATAGTGCTAGCTCGCTGTAAACAGGCGACTGACTGGCACGCCTTGGTTGCTTGAGGTTAAAACGCCGTTTTTATAAAGCAACTGGGATGGAGGTTTTTCCTCTTCCGACGACCACATCCCACGACCTGGGTTGGTTATCGACGGATTCTCGTTCATGAATGGATCTGAACATATGTAGAGGGGTCTCACGCCCTGGGGGTGGGCCACCGGGCGCGGTTCGCCCGAACGTCTGGGTGGCGCCTTCTTTTCATGTTAAGATCAACACGCATATCTGCCCTTTCTCCTGGAGTAGGCATGTCGGCGTGGTTAGGGCACGGGACTGGTTCTAGTCACGCTGGTCCGGATCAGTTGAACCCGTTGTCCGCCGGGGATGCAGATCTGCTGTTCTGGTACCCTGAGGGACTTGGGCTTTTTTCAGGGGGAAAAATGCCAGGTCGGTCCGGGTGTCACGGGGTTAAGCGCTATGGAGACCCTGGTTGGGTAAATTTTTTACTCAGCACTGTCGTAATGGCTTATGGCCATGCCAACCTGTACACGCTCGATCTCGTCGGATCTCGGCCGCTACACAGGTTGGTCCTGGTTAGTACTTGGTTGAGAGACCGCCTGGGAATACCTAGTACGGTGTGCTTGGGGCTGGTTCTCCATTCTTTTTCGCTCTTCTCTCACGCATGGCGAAGAGGGGCCTGTTGGGGTGGTCTTTGACCTCCTCTGGTGACCCTGTGCTTCCCGTATCGCCAGGCCCGGTCCGAAGTAATGTTTCATCGACCCGTAGGCCTGGGTTAACCCTTTTTTGAAAACTGAAACACTTGTACTGCGGTATAGCCGGTGTATACCCGCAGGTGTGTTTTGGAGTTTTTTCTTGAGGGGTTATAGGAACAACCACCGCATTGGGTAACGCCAAGGTGGTTGATTCCCTGGTGTGTTGGAGCAGTGTCAACTCCCGGGTTCACCGTTTGAGGGTGCCCCTGCATGTTCATGACGTCTGCCAATCGTGTCAGCCTTCTCTGCCTCAACCCCTCTGGGTGGGGGTTTTTAAATGGAGGCTTGGTCATGCAACAACGCCAGCATACGCCCCTTCCGCCCGGGCGGCTGTGTTCAGCTGTCCCCTCTGGCGCCTGTCTCATCCGCAGTCTCCAGGCTAGGGTTAACAGCCTGTTGCCTGGTTTTTCCCCGGTGCGCTGCCTGCTTCCGTTGGTTAACCTTTTTTGTGTGCTTACGGCCATGCTGACTGCCTGTTCTGCAGGGTCAGTGTGCCAGGCGGTGTACTATTGGGGGGACAGGGCCCGCTCGGCTGAGGGGCCTTTGTCCGAATACGCTGGCGATGTGGGGGGCGGGGTCACTAAGTGCCCACCTGGTGGGGTCTTGATGCTGGCATCATGGACTTCTCCGGGCCCCCGTTCCAGGGGGTCCAGTCCCTTTGGTGGGTCTGGGTCTTCCTTCGCGCTCCGCTGCTACGGCCTTGCCACGGGGTTGGGTTGCCCTTGACCCCGTGATTCTGGGGGCAGTAACGAGGTTGTTTCCTCCGTTCGTTCCCGGGTGGCATGCGGGTTGTGCGTGTGTGTAGTCGTGGGGTCAAGCCACGGTCTGCTCACCCTGTGCGTTGAGTTGCTTGAGTGCCTCTTCGCACGGTCGGGTCCGTCGCCCTCCCGTGAAGCCCCCAATAGGGGGGGTGCCCTCCATTAGGGTGGGTCGGGGGGGCTCGGCCCTCCCTGTTCTGATGGTTGTGGGGGGCTTTCAGCGGGGTGTATTTGTCGGCCGATGGCTCTCGCTCGGCCTCCCTTGTGCAGAGAGTGACGCAGAGCGAGAGCTAATACGATACAGAACGTTAGGTTATGACTATAACCAAGTTCTGTTAGTATAGCGACGCTCGGCGTCCGACGCCGCTGCAGCCCTTGATCTCGCCTTGTGGTGAAAGCTTGGGAAGGAGGCGAGTGGGTGGCCCCACCCCTGCTTATATGGGTAAGCTGATAGGGGTGTGGTCAGACAAATATTGGGATTAAAGGTACATTGTGGTCTTTATTCAGTGCGTGTGCACATGTGCGAGGACAGTGCAGAGAGTGACGCAGAGCGTCGCTATACTAACAGAACTTGGTTATAGTCATAACCTAACGTTTTCTTATGTGGTTTTTTCAACCTTGTTATATAAGGTACTCACAGTTGCACAAGGGTCTTGGACAGAGAAACGCAATGGTTTGAAAGCTTGGCGTTGCTAATAAACATTTTAAATACATTTTGTATTGTGTAAACAGCGAAGAACGTAATGGCTGCTCTCCCCCGAACACCGCAATGAGGAGTAGGGTATATCTGCAGAGCCACACTGCCGTCTCGGTCATGTTTACACGTTTATAAAAAAATATTTAAAATGTTTATTAGCAACGCCGAGCTTTCAAACCATTGCGTTTCTCTGTCCAAGACCCTCGTGCAACTGTGAGTACCTTTGAAATTTCTCTGCGATACTTGTATAACGAACGTGTCGCGTCGGACCAGTTCTTCAGAGTTAATATAGGGTGGTTTCCTATGGGGGAGCGAGGGACTGTGGATTCACTCTGCCAAACCTTGTTGGCGTGCATCACAGTCACAAAAGGGCCCCCCCCCCCTCAAACCCACCACCACACAGCCCACAGCTCTGTTCACACATCCCACTGTTCCTGGAATCGAAAAAAGACAAATATCTCCTCTGACCGGTAAATCAAAAGCTTGTTAAAGGTAATCGATAAAGCGATTTTGTGTGAAAAAAATCTATTATTGATTAGAGAAAACCTTCCCACAGCCCCCCTCCGTAAAGCAGTTGGTATGGATGCTCTTTTTCAGCTACGCCCTTTTTCACACTCACACAGTTCCACACATCCACACCATAGGAGCTGCCCAGTACAACCACAGGCTGACACCGTTAACCATAGGAGCTGCCCAGTACAACCACAGGCTGACACCGTTGACCACTAGGAGCTGCCCGGTACAACCACAGGCTGACACCGTTAACCATAGGAGCTGCCCAGTACAACCACAGGCTGACACCGTTAACCATAGGAGCTGCCCAGTACAACCACAGGCTGACACCGTTAACCATAGGAGCTGCCCAGTACAACCACAGGCTGACACTGTTAACCATAGGAGCTGCCCAGTACAACCACAGGCTGACACTGTTAACCATAGGAGCTGCCCAGTACAACCACAGGCTGACACTGTTAACCATAGGAGCTGCCCAGTACAACCACAGGCTGACACTGTTACCACAAGGAGCTGCCCAGTACAACCACAGGCTGACACCGTTGACCACTAGGAGCTTCCCAGTACAACCACAGGCTGACACCGTTGACCACTAGGAGCTGCCCAGTACAACCACGGGCTGACACCATTGACCACTAGGAGCTGCCCAGTACAACCACGGGCTGACACCGTTGATCAATGAGCAGCTCCATTGGCACAGTCGGAGAATGAATGCACGCTTACTTAACAACAAAGCTCATTATGAATAATTTGCCGCAGTCATACATATCCTGGTATTTGTTTGCCGTCATCCCAGCCTGATGAGCTTTTAATGATTGGTGACGATGCCACTGTAGATGTCAGCTGATGCTAGAGGAAGCCACATTGGATGCTAATAAGTAAAGCTCAAATTAGTGTCTCTGATTTACACTGTGGTTGATGTGGCTGACGTTTCGAGCAGGGGCGGAGCTAGGGGGTGGCTACCTGGGCTCAAGTCCCGGATGTATTCTGAAAAGCCCCGAATCTATTTAAAAAAAAAAAAAAATAATAATAATAATAAAAAAAAAAAAAAAAGATTTGTTCCTTTTTTTTTTTTTTTTTTTTTTTTTTTTTATACAATTCATCATTGTTACATGAAAATATGTTTGCACCAGATTTAGCAGAAGCTAATTTCCATCTGTGGTCTATCCAGCTGCTAACTGTATTTGAGTGAGTTAAGTCTTGGTGTTATGGTAGACTCAGACCTAAGCTTTAAATCACAATCAACAAGTTGACAAAAACTTAATTCTTCCACCTTAGAAACATAGCTAAAGTACGGCCATTTATAAATCAAAAGGACGCTGAAAACCAGATCCATGCCTTTATCTCAAGCCAACTCGACTACTGTAATGCACTCCTTACCGGCCTCCCGAAAAAATACGATGATAACTATTTTATTGCAATGCACTATTGCATTATTTTATTCTATTTGACTAACTATTTTATTGCACTGCACTATTTTACTTTGTATCAGTGAATCATAGACGCCTGGCCATAAGAGCATTCGGAGCATCTCTCCTCTCCCACTATTGAACTTGGGGGAGCAAAGGTATGATCTTGCTCCACCACTTTTTGATTATATGAAAAATATGATATATCCCCCCCCAATATATAAATTGAGTTTTATAGTGAAAAGAGCAGCTTTATTGGTCAAGATTGAAGGCTCTATATTGCAGGAAATTGCACGTACAGGTTCATTAAATTCAAAAAAAATCTGTCATGGAGGGGATCGTGCCTGACACCCTCCAAACCACCCCTTGCCTGCCGAATAAAAAAAAATATAACAATAAAAAAAAATATATATATATATAAAAAAAAAATAAAAAAAAGGGGGGGGGGGCCCTCTGGGCTAAGCCCCGGATCTCCTACAATCCTAAATCCGCCCCTGGTTTCGAGGACCGATAAAGCTGGAGCTGGCGAGTATAAGAATATAGCTTGTACTGTTGTTGGTGTACAGAAAATGTTGTTGGTAATCAGTGAGCATTACAATCCTCTTACCCAAGCTAAAATGGCATTTGTTCATCGGTGAGGCAGTTTGAAAACTAAATCTTTTCTCATTGAATATGTGTGATACTTCAAATGGGCATAGTTATGTATAGGGATGTCCGATATTATCGGCCTACCGATATTGGCATTAAAATGTAAAATCGGAAATTATCGGTATCAGTTTAAAAAAAAGTAATTTTTTTTAACCAGGCAAGCAAGTAAGAACAAATTATTAGTTTCAAGTTCAAGTTTCTTTATTAGTTGTCATACAGAATACTTTTATACAAAATGCTTCTTTCTGTTTCGCTCCAGAGACTGTGCTAGGCAAAAATAGATAATAAAATAAGTATAGCAAGTATAAAATAGAAGTCAAGTACGTAGACAAACATTTTCAGTATATACATATATACAATGCTCTATGTAGAGTAGAAGTAACTGAGTTACCATACAATATACTATACAGTGCAAAGCAGAAGTGGGATGAGGTACAATTTAGGTACAAAATAATTTACAGTAAGGTGTAATGAGGTATGGGTTGTAGTGCAAATTCTTTACCGATAAATATAAAGTGTGATATTGGTATCGGAAATTAACACATTGAGTGCCGCGCCCCTTTGACCATATATGGCAGTTCCGTGCCAGCGCTGAAGTCAATGGGAGAACGGGGAAATTTGAAAACGCTTAAACTATATCTTAAATTATGGCTATGGGTCTAATACACCTGTCGCTTATCAATGACTTGCTTGCAGTCAACATGTATGAAACGGATTGTTTTTTCATTGGTACATTTCCGTTTTATACCGTTTTGAATACGAGTATAGTTTTGAAGATTTCTAGTGATTCCAGATAAATCTGCGATGATAGCTCTTTAGTGGAATACAGAAAACACGTTGTCATTTTTCGGCTGATTTATGAATAGTTTTCAAATTGTAACTGAGGGGTACAATTCCCTGACTGTATTACTAGATATGATACTTACTACCACTACCTTTGTACTTTATATTCGGCCACCCAGTACTCGGCATAAATATATTATGATAAACACTCTCACGTAGATGAAACGGATCCAACACAAATGTACGAAGTCGAAGTATGTATTTATTCCTACACAGCAATGGTGTGTAGAGCAAGCACTTAATCACTTAATTACATTTATGAATTGAAATAGTATGCACTTTTATGGCAAAGAGTATTCGTTGGTATATCAATAGAGAATGTCCAATCTCTGGTGGCGCAGGCGGTAAATATACGACCTGGAATAGTTAAGGAATAACAGCAATGATACTTTAATGATTATAAGACTGGATACACTAAGGGGGGTAATCCGGTCGCTTGTAAGACAACAGGAGTAGGAGGGGGGGGGGGGGGTAGAGTCTGGCTGCCTCGTCCGGCCAAGGGTATCCTGGGTGAACCCACAGTTGTGCAGTTCGGTGCGCCAGCGATCCTTGGACCACAGATGAAAGCAGTTGGACTCTCTGTGAGCCGGCTCTCTCCGGTCCACGGGGGAGAGACGTGAAGCGACCTCGTCTTGCAGAGCGTCTCCTCACCTTGCGTCCTCTCCAGGGGGGGGGGTTCCAACACACGGCAGTGTCGGGGGTCTTTATCCATGGAATAATCACTGTACACAAAGCATAATCCGTGCCTGGGAAGGCGGGCTGTCGTCGGTAGAATAATCCGGTATACAGGTCCACTCGCTCGTCGGCTCTGGGGCTCCTCGGATGCAGTCTCACATGGGGTCGACCATCCTGGATAAGCAGCCAGTTCTCTGCCCGAAACGATGGGGTACTGACTACGGTAGTATTCTCACCGCACGAAGCACTATATATTAACAGACTATTATTAGCTTAATAGACTACGTCCAACTCGACGATATAGTGCCAAATATGACTATTCAAATATTAATATACACGATGTCTCAATACCGATGGTAGGCCGAACTTGGCCTTACTCCCACACGTGGCGTCGCGGGGAGGCTTTACGTCTGTCACTCTATTGGAGGGTAAGAAACTGGACTGAAAAGGAAGTCCTACTTTAGTAGCGCAGTATATATACGCACTATGAACAAATAGTACCGTTAGTGGTGCGGTAGCCAGATTCCTACGCGGAACTAGGACTTGTTCGTACATGTTGAGCGGTACGTTTGAACTGGGTCTGGGGGGTATGGCAGCCTGGCACCAAGGTCTCGACCAATAGTAGAATGGAGACTATTATGGGATGTTCAGTAGGCTAGAATGGATATTCAATGCATATTGTACAAGGAATATACAAGGGATATCAGGGAATATTAGAGAATATACAAATACAATTAAATATATATATATAAATAAATATATATATTCGGTTTAATCTGGCCCTTCACAACAGCCACCCCCTGATTGGTCCCAGACCTAATCAGTTAAGCAGAGACAGATTAATCGCGTTGTCTATTTACTAGTGCTGTCAGGCGATTAAAAAAATTAATCTAATTAATTACAGGATTTGTAATTAATTAATCTAATTAATCGCATTTTAATCGCATAACCATTTTATGCCTGATATTCTATATTCTATAATCATATTTCAAATTGCATGTGTCCGGATGGCAGAATTCAGTACTGTATCTACAAAACCTTCTGTTTGATCATCTTCCATCTATTAATTTGCTTAGATTTTTCAGGTCTGGTCAATTTGAGCATGGTGTTATTCACAGTCAAAGATAACAAAAAAATATTGATATTCTCATTTGGTTCATTACAATTTACTCAAAATAAAATTTTCATTCAATCAATCACAGCGCAGATTGAGTGATTGAATGAAAATGTTATTAACAGATTGCAGAATGGGTACAATACAGTACGGCTCAATACACACAATTGTTAAGGGGATGCAGATCAGAGAAAGACTTTCGTCTTGTTTACATCAGGGTCCCCCATTTTCAATTCATAATGAATTGTAAGTAAGGGTGCAACTTGCACTGTGCAATTCATTCTTTGTGGATCTAGCCCACAGTATTTCTGACACTGGGAATACATTCCCTGAGATTCATAGATGTCCCTAGAATCAGATACCAAGAACATGCAAATGGACCATATTAAAAAACATCTGTAAATGTGTATTCTACATTCTTATGGAATGAATGAGATACAAAAAAAATATTATATATAAAAAAAAAAAAAAAAAAATTGTAATTAATTTTGAGTTAATTTTCATAACGCGATAATT
Organism: Notolepis coatsorum; assembly: GCF_963971535.1. Classification (NCBI taxonomy): domain Eukaryota; kingdom Metazoa; phylum Chordata; class Actinopteri; order Aulopiformes; family Paralepididae; genus Notolepis; species Notolepis coatsorum. Next base: position 102,959,278 of record NC_140169.1, on the reverse strand, counting down.
TGCTGTGTAATTAATTAATCTAATTAACGCGATAAACTGACAGCCCTACTATTTACACATAAGGGTTTGCTGTAGGGGTCAGTCAACTTCACAAAGTCATAGGGTTATAGGGTCATGGTCATCATCGATTGTGTCTGGGAGTCGGGGCAGTTCTATGAGCCTCGCCACGGGACGGGTGTAAGTGCGACCCTGGACAAGCACTTCAGCTGCTCGGACCTTGCCGTCGGCACCGGTGATCACTTTGCCTACGCGGCCGGCCGGCCACATAGCTCTGGGCAGTGATTGATCAATAATCATGACGACTGTTCCTTCTGTCAAATTGTCTCTCTCCTTTACCCACTTCTGGCGGGTCTGTAGAGACGGTAGGTAGTGCAGTAGGAAACTGCTCCAAAACTTGTCGGCTAATACTTGGCTGTACCTCCACATTCGTCGGCCGTTCGCTTCTTCAGGCCGGTACATTGTCTGGGGTAACGCGGGATCTAGCCGCCCCATCAGGAGTGTGTTGGGGGTAACTGGGTCGATATCCGCCACATCGCTGGAGACGTAGCCGAGGGGCTTAGAGTTCAATACTCCCTCAATCTCCGTGAGGACTGTCATTAGGACTTCTTCCGCCACAGTCTGGGCCCCAAGTACTGCGTACAGGGCTGTCTTTATGGAACGCACTTCCCGTTCCCAAGTACCACCGAAGTGGGGTGCGTTTGGGGGGTTGAATTGGAAGTCAATCTGTGCTGGAGCGAGGTGGGTCTTAAGTTCTGGGCCCATAGCTTGGAAGCTCTCTCTCAGCTCTCTTTCGCCGCCTTTGAAGTTTGTCCCATGATCGGACAATAGTGTAGACGGTCTTCCTTTCCGTGATGTGAATCTACGGAAGGCCATAAGGAATGAGTCTGTGCTCATGGTCGGGAGAAGCTCGATGTGTATCGCTCTGGTGGTCATGCATTTGAATACAATACCCCACCGCTTCTCAGTTCCTCTTCCTTTCTTTATGTGCAGCGGGCCAAAGCAGTCCATACCCGTTGAGTGGAATGGCTTGTCACCGATTCGGAGGCGACATGGAGGAAGGTCAGCCATCCTTGGTATGCTGGGCTGCGCGCGCCACTTGCGGCAGTCTAGACATGTTCGCTGGAAGCGTCGTACCGCCTCTCTTCCTTGTAGGATCCAGTAACGACGTCTGATTTCCGCGAAGACTCTTTCTGCTCCTGCGTGATGTACATCCTCATCGTATTTCTTTATAATCAGCTCTGTGACCTTGTGTCGGCTGTTCAATACGATCGGGTATTTAATGTCATCCGGTAGATTGGGGGCTCTGCGTAGGCGACCACCCACTCTGATGAGGGTATGAGCGTCGCTCTCGGGGGCCAGATGAATTAATCTGCTGTCGGATGGGACGGGCTTTCCTCCCTGTAGACAGGCCAATTCATCGGGGAACGAGTCTCTCTGGGCTCGCTGCAGTAGAAGCAATTCTGCTTCCTCGTAGTTAGCTGCTGACATTTCAGCGGGGGACTTACACTCCGGGTGGTGCCGCAGGAATGTCCTTTGTTGTGCACTCTCTATGGTAGTGCAATCATCTATGTTGGGGTCTGCGGAGATAACAGTGCTCAATCCACAGAACACAGGCTTCTTGTTCTCAGCCTCCTCCTGACTGGCTTCCCTCGGGATAGGCGTGGGCCACTCTCCTTCCGGGAGCTTTAGGAATGCTGGGCCGTCACTGTAGACATTGCGACGGGTGAGGTCATCTAGGGGCATTCCCCGGGTGATGACGTCAGCTGGGTTCTGTTTTGTATCAACGTAGCGCCACTCTGTTTCTCCGGTTAACTCTTCGGTTAAGTCTTGAATCTCGGTGACTCTGACTCCCACGAAGACTTTGTACTTGCATGAGTCCGATTTGATCCAGGCGAGTACTGTCGTGGAATCTGACCACAGGATTGTTCTAGACACCGGTATGGTGAGCTCACGTTGGATGAGCGTGGCTAGGTGCGCTCCGGCTAGGGCTGCGCAGTGCTCTAGGCGTGGGATAGATTGTTGCTTGCGTGGGGCTATTCTCGAGCGGGCGAGGACAAATGCTGTGTAGATCTCTCCCCCCTCTTCTTGGGCCCGCAAGTAGGCTACTGATCCGTATGCGACCTCTGAGGCGTCACTGAAGACGTGTAAGTCCATTTTACATGTCTCTGGCCTCACCGTGGGTGGGAAGTAGCTTCGGCGCATATTAACGCCTGGGAGTGAGTGGAGCTCCATCTCCCACTCTCTCCAGGTGGATGCAAGGTGTGCGGGAATGGGGTCGTCCCAGCCCTGGTCCTTGTCCCACAATGCTCGTACAATCATTTTTGCCCTGGTGGTGTACGGTAGAATACATCCTAGCGGGTCATATTGTCGGGCGAGTGTTGTGTACACACTCCGTCTGGTGGTCGGCGCCGCCGCCGGCCTTCCCTGCTCCGTAGTCAGGGGCTTGTGTCTGTAGTGAAGCGAATCTGTTTTGAATCGCCACACCAATCCCAGGGTCATCTCCTGGGCTTCTCCCGGGATTGTAGCCATCCAGGTCTCGCTGCTGGCTGCCTTGTCCTCGGAGGAGAGGCTGCGCAGTACTTGCGGATCGCTGCTGGCCCACTGCCTGAGATCAAAGCCGCCTTTGATCAATGAGGCGCGGAGTTTAATCAGGAGAGCCTCGGCTTCTTCCTGGGTTGAAAGGCTTTGTAGACAGTTGTCTACGTAGAAGCTGTTCTTTACGCTGTGTCGGACCTCTTCGTCCGCTGCTGGGTCCTCTGCTACATGTTTCTGTAGTGCAAATGTAGCACAGCAGGGGCTGCACGTCGTTCCGAAGGGGAGGACTTCCCATTGGTAGATGGCTGGGTGCTCATCTCCTGGCTTCTCTCTCCATAGGAACCGTAACAGGGGCTTGTCCTCCTCTACTAATCTCACCTGCAGGAACATTCCTTTAATGTCCCCGCTGATGGCCACCTTTTCCTGGCGGAAGCGGAGTAGAACGCCGAGTAGGGAGGGGCCGAGTATGGGACCGGGCAGTAACTCTTTATTCAGATTTTGGGATCCGATCTGGTAGCTGCAGTTAAATACTATGCGGTCTTTACCGTTGTGATGGACCTTGTGGTGAGGCACGTACCACGATTCAGTGGTCTGGTCAGCCTCTTTAATGTCCATCTTTGTGACGTGTCCCGCTGTGATGAGCTTCTCAATCTCAGCGCGGTATACACTCTCTTGGGCGGGGTTCTTGGCTAAGCGCCGCTCCGTGTTCAGCAGGTACCGTTCTGTGGCGTCTGTCTTGGCGTGGAAAGTAGGCATTCCTTCTCGCCGCAGGAGTGGCGTGGCGTATCTCAACACGCCGTTGACCGGGACTCTCTTGGTCCCTGTCTCGAGGAGGTGAATGGCGTAAATGTCATCTTTAGAGCGAATGTCTTTCTTTCCGTTCTTAAAGGGCATTTGTTCCAAGGTCCATAACCGCTCTACGTGTTGCAGGAGTGCGGTTTCTCCCTCTGTGACTCGGGAGTGGAGACATCTAGTGGCTGTACTTCGGTTGAGAGATTTGGCGAGCGGGCCTTGGAGAGTCCATCCCAAACGGGTCTCGACTGCTGCAGGACAGCCTCGGGGTCCGGTATGAACCCGGTCTATCGGGACAATGAGGTCTGCATGGTCGGAGCCTATCAACAGGGTCGGCATAGCATTGTCTATGAGCGGGATCGGTAACTTGCGCAGATGTGCATATTTCTCCATCAGCTTGGCGACGGGGTATGTGTACCGCGACAGTCCTATTTCTTGGCTGGTGAAAGCGTCTGTAATCTGGTACCGTCGCTCAGGCTGGCCGCTTGCTGCGATAGAGAATGAGACATTCTCGCCCTTTATCGTCTTCAAATCTCGTCTTATTGTCCGAATTGTCATTTGGGTTTCGCTTCCCCGCAGCCCTAGCTGGGCCGCAGCGGAGGCGAGCAGAAGGGTCTTCTCTGACCCGTCATCGAGGACGGCGTAAGTGTCCAGGACTTTATTCTGGTAGTTTAGTGTCACACGCACTACTTTTAGGAGTACTCGGGCTCCACTGCTGCTGGCGGGATCGATGTACATGACGCTCGCTTTGCTGCTGGATGGTGCGGGTGAAGGGCGCCGTCTGTTACTGTCGTGAAGTATGTCCAGATGGGCTCCATCGCACTTGGTGCACCTTTTCTTTAAGCGGCATTCGGCTGCCATGTGTGAGCGCGCACAGCGAAAACAGCGCTTGTTGGACTTTATCCATTGACTTGCTTCCTCCGCGTTCAGCTTGGGGAAGGAGTCACATTGCGCTAGCCAGTGTTCTTTCTCACAGTAGGGGCACACTATCTTCCACTTCTCCGTTCTGGAGGGGGTACTGTGGCTCCTGCTGCTCGGTACTGACTCCGATTGGTGCATCACAGTCACCGATCTTCTTCCATCATTTAGTCGTCTGGTTCCTTCTCTGGAGCCAGGGGTGCTCCGTCCGAATGTATCTAGCCGTAGGCTGCTGACTTCTCTCGCCAGGAAGTCTGCTAGATCGAGGAGGTTCGGTTCGGGGCCATTCGGGTCTCGGTGGTCTCTCTGCCACCTAAAACGCTCCTGTCGAGCGGGCGGCAGCTTCTCCAAGATCCTTTCCACATTTGAGTTGGCGTAAAGTTCATGCCTCCCCTTCTCTCTCTGCGCTCCCAACATCCCTACCAGGGACTGCACTCTGATGGACAGGTCGTCCAGTGCTCGATTGTCTATTGCTGGGGGTAAGCGGTCGATGTGTCGGATCTCCTGGATCACGTAATCCCATATGCGCCCATACCTCTGGTCCAATGCTACCAGCGCTGCTGTGTATGGGGTGGTGGAAGTCGCGTAGGCGAGCGCTATATTATGTGCGCGGGGTACCTTTAAGTGCTTCAGTAGGATGGCGTATTTATGGCGTTCATCCAATACATCCACCAACATGGTCTCCAGACACATGCGGAGTTCTGTATACTGGGCCCGGTTCTCTTGGGTGAAGTCGGGTACCATAGGCGTGCCAATGTATGACGCTGACTGTGGATACATCGGCGAGCGTTGGGGGAGAGGCCTCCTAGGCGAGTCTCCTCCCGCTCCTTGGTATGGGCTGGTACCGGCAGTGTACCATGGCCCGCTTGTCCAGGTGCTGTTCCTCGGTGCGGGTCATGCGTCGTGCTCACCCGTGTATAGAGTCGGGGGTCTGTAGCGCAGCTCCGCGGGAGTATAGCCTGGGCTGTACCGGACCTCCTGGTCCGGTAGAGTACTGTGCTGTCGTCGGGCGTGGTTCTCCTCCTCTTCCTCTTCGTCTTCAGTTAGGTCATCCAGTGCTTGTAGTCTCTGGTTTAGCCTCTCCACAGGATATGCTGCTCCTTCCCGGTTGCTAGGTCTCGCTTGGACCGGTGGGGGGAGGTGGTCTGTGGGGGGTATAGACCTTGTCTGTTGGTCAAGTTCAGGGTTGTTTACTCGGCTAGGGGATGCCGCCCTGGAGGTGTGTCTAGACGAGTTCCTGGAGCCTCTGGCGGAGGGAGAGGGTGTTGTCCGTCTGATCAGCTGTTCTATTAGTTGCGCTTGCTGTCTGTCGCGCTCTGCGTCCCGTAGAGCACCAGCAGCTGCTCGCTGGCTGTCTGCTCGGTCTCGGGCCACATTCTCTTCCCTCTGAATGCGTCTTATTTCTAGACGTATATGCTCTTCTTCGCTCCGCTGCTGGATCTGCCGTCGGTCGCGTTCAGCAGCGGCGTTCAGGCTGATGAGGAAGGCCTGCTGTAGGGTCCTCTCTGCCTCGCTGGGAGAAGGCGGTTGTATAGGGGGGCCTTCCCTCGGGGTACTCCTTGCGGAGCCTTGGAGCTCTATCTCCACGGTGCTCTCCCCGTCTTCTTCCGTGCCGAGTTCTCTCTCGGTAGCGTTGTATTCCTCCCGGGACTCATCGGGGACTACTTCTTCAGTACTGGCGGGGTGTGAAGTCATGTCTGGTTCCCACTGGTCCCCACCGTGAACTTGGTCAGTTACATTAGAACCCGTAGGGGCCTCTATGGTCGGGGTAGTCTGGGCGTTGGGGTTAGACATACTTTTACTTTCTAGTTTTACCGCGTTTACTGTTAGTAGAAGACTAGGTTGTTGACTGACAGCGTAAGCCTCTAAGTACTGAGGGAGCCGTCGTTCGCGCTGCGGGCGTTGGTTAGGAGGATCGTTTCGTGGAGTGTTCATCATAGGCCATTTCAATATTAATAACACTATATTAATATTACACTAATTACCATCCGGTTCGAAGGACCAATTGTAACTGAGGGGTACAATTCCCTGACTGTATTACTAGATATGATACTTACTACCACTACCTTTGTACTTTATATTCGGCCACCCAGTACTCGGCATAAATATATTATGATAAACACTCTCACGTAGATGAAACGGATCCAACACAAATGTACGAAGTCGAAGTATGTATTTATTCCTACACAGCAATGGTGTGTAGAGCAAGCACTTAATCACTTAATTACATTTATGAATTGAAATAGTATGCACTTTTATGGCAAAGAGTATTCGTTGGTATATCAATAGAGAATGTCCAATCTCTGGTGGCGCAGGCGGTAAATATACGACCTGGAATAGTTAAGGAATAACAGCAATGATACTTTAATGATTATAAGACTGGATACACTAAGGGGGGTAATCCGGTCGCTTGTAAGACAACAGGAGTAGGAGGGGGGGGGGGGTAGAGTCTGGCTGCCTCGTCCGGCCAAGGGTATCCTGGGTGAACCCACAGTTGTGCAGTTCGGTGCGCCAGCGATCCTTGGACCACAGATGAAAGCAGTTGGACTCTCTGTGAGCCGGCTCTCTCCGGTCCACGGGGGAGAGACGTGAAGCGACCTCGTCTTGCAGAGCGTCTCCTCACCTTGCGTCCTCTCCAGGGGGGGGGGTTCCAACACACGGCAGTGTCGGGGGTCTTTATCCATGGAATAATCACTGTACACAAAGCATAATCCGTGCCTGGGAAGGCGGGCTGTCGTCGGTAGAATAATCCGGTATACAGGTCCACTCGCTCGTCGGCTCTGGGGCTCCTCGGATGCAGTCTCACATGGGGTCGACCATCCTGGATAAGCAGCCAGTTCTCTGCCCGAAACGATGGGGTACTGACTACGGTAGTATTCTCACCGCACGAAGCACTATATATTAACAGACTATTATTAGCTTAATAGACTACGTCCAACTCGACGATATAGTGCCAAATATGACTATTCAAATATTAATATACACGATGTCTCAATACCGATGGTAGGCCGAACTTGGCCTTACTCCCACACGTGGCGTCGCGGGGAGGCTTTACGTCTGTCACTCTATTGGAGGGTAAGAAACTGGACTGAAAAGGAAGTCCTACTTTAGTAGCGCAGTATATATACGCACTATGAACAAATAGTACCGTTAGTGGTGCGGTAGCCAGATTCCTACGCGGAACTAGGACTTGTTCGTACATGTTGAGCGGTACGTTTGAACTGGGTCTGGGGGGTATGGCAGCCTGGCACCAAGGTCTCGACCAATAGTAGAATGGAGACTATTATGGGATGTTCAGTAGGCTAGAATGGATATTCAATGCATATTGTACAAGGAATATACAAGGGATATCAGGGAATATTAGAGAATATACAAATACAATTAAATATATATAAATAAATATATATATTCGGTTTAATCTGGCCCTTCACAACACAAATAAACGCTAGATTATCGATAGTATATGTGTACTTATGCACGCTAAAGAAGCAGGCTGAAAAATCTATTATCCATGACCTGGTCAGCGCTAACGTCATATACACACACACACACACAGACACGCTGCGATGGCTGAGAAAAAAACATCTGATTAACCCAATACTGGTAAAATAGAGTCCTTACCTCACATCAGATGCTCTGCAAAAAAATTAATCCAATTCCTGATCGCCATTCCAAATATTGATCGCGTTTTTTGATCCAACGTTATAGTCCGAAACACATAATCGACGCTGCTCTGAGGGTCCTCAGTAAATCTGGTAACACGATACTGCTTGCCAGAGATGGGAAAACCCCGGACCGGACTTTTTTTCTGATGCACATGGCCACCCAATCCAATCCAATGATGTGCATTACCATCCGGGAGATGATAGGCGGCGGTATTTGCCCTTTTCGAGCTCAGACCCATTCACAATGATAACGAGGCTGGATGGATGAAAAATTTATGGATATCACTAATAAAAGAAATAACGATTAAAAGACGAGAAAACTCGCCATTGGCACTCAACGCATGGCGAGTTAGGACGACTAATCTCGTCGTTGGCACTCAAAGTGTTAAGAGTTGGACAATATTGGTATATCGGATATCGGTAAAAAAAAAAAGCCAATATCGAACATCCCTAGTTCTGTATATTCGAAGACTCAAACTTGTGATATCACCAAGTATAAAGTCTGGGAGTGTTCCACAGAACATTGGACTGGGAGACTGATTTGGTGGACCCACATCATGTTTGTTTGAGTTTTTCCACAATGGAGCTTTATTCTAGAACATCTTGGTTCTTAAACAGAAAATGCACCCATATACAGTACTCAGAGCATTCCCCTGGGCGCCTTCAGTGTCATCTTTAACATCTTTTACAATTCACTGTCTATGGAGGAGCTTCAGACTTTATACCTGATGACATCAGAAGTTTGAGATATTCGTTTTCACTTCTATCCTATCTTAGACTTAGACCATAGCTCTGACGTCACACGTCATGAAGACCTTTGAACGACTGGTCCTGCAGCACCTCAAGCCCCTGGTGAGTGACTCCCTGGACCCCCTGCAGTTTGCTTACCAGGCAAACATTGGTGTGGAGGATGCCATCACCTACATGCTCCACAGGGCCTACACACACCAGGAGAGGCCACGCAGCTCAGTGAGGATCATGTTCTTCGACTTGTCCAGCGCATTTAACACCATCCAGCCGCTGCAGCTAGAAGAGAAGCTCACTGGGATGCAGCTGGATCAGGGAATGGTGGCCTGGATCACCGACTACCTCACCAGGACACCAGCAGACCACAGTATGTGAGACTACAGGGCAGCTAATCAGAGGTGCTGGTGAGCAACACCAGCACTACCCAGGGTACCTTGCTGTCACCCTTCTTGTTTACCCTCTACATCTCCGACTTCTGCTACAACATATAAACGATGTGCATCAAGGAAATGTTGTTTTTTACATTTAATTGTCCTTATTCTCGCATAGCCAGACCTCTCTCCACACTACGTTAGCGCTGTGTAGCCAGACCTCTCTCCACACTACGTTAGCGCTGTGTAGCGAGACCTCTCTCCACACTACGTTAGCGCTGTGTAGCCAGACCTCTCTCCACACTACGTTAGCGCTGTGTAGCCAGACCTCTCTTTACACTATGTCAGCGCTGTGTAGCAAGACCTCTCTCCGCACTACGTTAGCGCTGTGTAGCGAGACCTCTCTCCACACTACGTTAGCGCTGTGTAGCCAGACCTCTCTCCACATTACGTTAGTGCTGTGTAGCCAGACCTCTCTCCACACTACGTTAGCGCTGTGTAGCCAGACCTCTCTCCACACTACGTTAGCGCTGTGTAGCCAGACCTCTCTCCACACTACGTTAGCGCTGTGTAGCCAGACCTCTCTCCACACTACGTTAGCGCTGTGTAGCCAGACCTCTCTCCACACTACTTGCCATGAGACTCCGGTATCGCTTGCCTGACCGCAGCAGTTCAAAGACGCAGTTGTTTGGGTGGCTAGAGTCATTTATTATTCTCTTGGCCTTATTCTTACAACGCTTGTTGTAAATGTCTTGGAGAGTGGGAAGCCCACCTCCAATTGTGCGTTCGGCTGAACGGGCCACTCTTTGCAGTCTGCTACGGTCTTGTGCGGTGCTATTCCCAAACCAGGAGGTGATATTGCCAGTCAGGATGCTCTCTATTGTACATGAGTAGAAGTTCTTAAGGATCTTCTGACTGACTTGGAACTTCCTTAGGCGCCTGAGGAAGTAGAGGCGTTGCCGTGCCTTCTTCACAACACTGTCAATGTGTGTGGTCCATATCAAGTCCTCGGATATGTGGACTCCGAGGTACTTAAAACTGTTCACTCTCTCAACTGGTGCCCCGTCGATGCTGAGGGGGCTGTAGTCCCTGACCCCCGACCTCCTAAAGTCCACAATCATCTCCTTTGTTTTGCTGACGTTCAGGGAGAGACTGTTCTCTTGACACCATCCCGCTAGAACCTTGACCTCCTCCAGGTAGGCCCTCTCGTCGTTTGCAGTCAAATTTGATGATTGTGTTGTTGTTCCTCTGTGCCACACAGTCATGTGTGTACAGGGAGTAGAGGAGGGGACTCAGAACACAGCCCTGGGGGGCCCCTATGTTGAGAGTGACGGATGAGGAGGTGCAGTTGCCTGCTCTCACCACCTGGGGTCTGCCCGTCAGGAAGACCCACTGGCAGAGGTCATAGTTCAAGCCCAGGTCCCTGAGCTTGGCTATGAGTTTGGAGGGGACTATGGTATTGAATGCTGAGCTGTAGTCAATGAACAGCATTCTCACATAGTTCCTCTTGTCCAGGTGTGATGCTGCTGTGTGCAGCACATGGGCTATGGCGTCCTCCGTGGACCTGTTGGGGCGGTATGCAAATTGCAGGGGGTCCAGGTTGATGGGGAGGGAGGAGCAGATATAGCCCTTTACTAGCTTCTCAAAGCACTTCATGGCTATGGAGGTGAGAGCTACAGGGCGGTAGTCGTTGAGGCAAGCAGGCTTGGATTTTTTGGGTACAGGGATAATAGTGGACTTCTTCAGACAGGTGGGGATGACAGCCTGTTCCAAGGACAGGTTAAATATGTCAGTGAATACCGGGGCCAGTTGGTTGGCACAGACTTTTAGGACGCGGCCGGGGATACCGTCCGGTCTTGCTGCCTTCCTGATATTCACTTTCTTAAAGGTCCTCCTCACCTCATGTTCTGTTACCCTGAACACTGAGTCTCCATCAGCAGTGTCCCCCCTCTCCATTGCAGTGGTTTGTAGGCTGGTGTTGTTATTCCCAGCCTCAAACCTTGCATAGAAGGTATTGAGATAATTTGCTAAGGAGATGTCACTGTTCAGCTTGAGGGAGGTGCCTTTGTAATCTGTCATCGTTCTGAGGCCCTGCCACATAGCTCTAGAGTCAGCCTGTTCATATTGAAGTTAAATTTTCTCCCTGTAGCGCCTCTTTGCTTCTATTACTGCTCTCCTGACGTTGTATCTCGCCACCTTGTGGTCATTCATGTTGCCTGCCACAAGCCCGGCGTTGTATGCTGAGGTGCGCGCTTTTCAGAACCTCACGGATGGATTTGTCTACCCAGGGCTTTTGGTTTGGGTAAACTCTAATTGTGGTAGTGGGGATTGTTTCTTCCACCAAAGTACAAACAAAGTCCAGCACTGTCTCCGTGTAGTCATGAATGTTATCTGTGTTATCGCGGAACACCCTCCAGTCTGTACATTCAAGTGCAGCCTGGAGCGTTTCCTCTGATTCCACAGACCATTTCTGCACATCTCGCGAGACTACCGGCGCGCGCTTGAGACTTTGTTTATACTGCGGTGAAAGAAAGATGGCGTCATGATCAGATTTGCCGAATCCACTGGCAGCCTGAGACTTGTATCCACACTTAAATTGCGAGTAACAATGGTCTAAAATATTACCGCCTCTGGTGTTACAAGTCACATGCTGGTAGAAGTTTGGCAATACTCTTCTCAGGTTGGCGCTATTGAAATCACCCACAACCACAATAGCAGCGTCAACGTTAGCTGCTTGGATTCTATTTACCTCGTCATGTAGCCTGGAGAGCGCGTCGCCTGTGTTTGCTTGTGGTGGAATATACACTCCGATCAGAATGACGACGTTAACTCTCTCGGGAGAAAGAAAGGCCGGCACTTGATGGATATATACTCCAGGTTGGGGGAGCAGTGGTTTGAAAGTTCCTTCACGTTGCCTGGATCACTCCAATTGATCAATGCTGGGCAATGACGTTCTGTGTCGCCTGGATCTCAGTCGGTTTCGGACGCCGGCTCTCCTTCCTCGTCGCCTGGTTCCGTTGTTGCGTGGGTCGAGGTCTGGTCCCGTTGTCCTCAAGATCTCAGCAGGCCATTGTTGTTGTTCGGTGAGCTGATCCAGAGAGCAATCCAGTTGGTAAGTTTCCCGTAATCCAATGTCTATGAGTGACTGACGGTCATACACATTAAATGCACCAACAGTTGGTACAAACAAAACTCTTAAAACTATAAATATTAACAAAAGTAAGCACAGTCTCGACGGAGCGCACAAATAGGCAGCCGGTCGTAGCAGCGCCATCTTGTCATCTCATGGAGGAATGTGTTACATGAAAAACACAACACCTCTCTGGAGAAAGTTATGCTAGCACTTGTCCTCCTATCAGGCATCACCTGGATCTGACGTGTCATGAGACTCGTATGACAAATGTTTTTCTTCTGCTTGGAAGGTATGTGTATGTCAGGTGTGCTCTTTGGCTGTGCTATTATTTTGACATTATTACTCACTCACTGGCTGAGCAGCAGAGAGACATTTTTGATAGATTGAAATGCTTGGACTCATATTTGCTTCTGAAATGATGAGAGAATACTTTATGTTGTACAATGCATGACTTTGTAAATGTCAAATAATTCAAATGATTATAATTAGCCAGGCTATGGTGAGACTTAAAAGTGGTGGTGATTGTCACTCTGTCTGCTTGGCGGGCGATGGTAGATCTCTCCAGCGTTGGAAAAGGGCAAAGTAGATTTCATGCACAAAAAGGTTGCCCCCCCCCCCCCGTCATAGAGGAAACATCCTCTCCAAAGCATCAAAGGGACCCTTGTTGAATCCAATTATCCAACCATCAAACAACACAGGCTGCAGGTTTCTTTGTGTCTCTCACCTTACTGTGTAATAAATGCGTAATTGCAGCTTCCCATCATATCTGCCTGTTAAATGTCTCCAAGGCTTTGCTGAACAATAGACACCATCACGACTGCTCCGATTTTAGTGTGATTTTAAGTTGTAATTGCAGGACTGGTTGGGTTCGGGACAAATCATGTAAGGCCTTGTCGGAATTAGGGATGATTTCCAACAGGAAATAGCAGGATCATTATGGAGAAGATAAAGATTGTGTAAAATGATTCATTGATTGGAGATGGCATTTAGCATAGTGTGGGTTAAAGACCTTTCTCTAATGGGGCCGAAGTAACAATTCATTAAGTTGGATATTAATTAACAGACTATGTGGTCACTATTAGCTTCTGATACTTCTGGTTTATTAGCTGTGATATTACTACCAAGGCACACACACACACACACACACACACACACACACACACACACACACACACACACACACACACACACACACACACACACACACACACACACACACACACACACACACACACACACACACACACACACACACACACACACACACACACACACACACACACACACACACACACACACACACACACACAGGAGAGATGTTAAGAGAGACAGAATAATGGCAGTGACAGTGTAAGAATAATGAGGAAAAAACTGCTATAATGAGAAATAGTGAACGTCAGAAAAGCTCCATACATCTTAAAGGAAAACTCCAACATTTTGGGAAATTCGCTTATTTGCCAGCTACCCTGGAGTTAGACAAGAAGATGCATACATTTTTCTTCTCTGTACATGCAGTAGGAGTAGGAAGACGTTGGGAACTAAGCTAATGGAGGAACCTACTTCCAGTGACTGACGCTAAGCTAGGCTAACGGTGCACGTCTTCCTACTCCTACTGCATGCACAGAGAAGAAAAAGGTATGTATCTTAACACTCCAACATTTTGGGAACCCTGGAGTTAGACAAGAAGATGCATACCTTTTTCTTCTCTGTGCATGCAGTAGGAGTAGGAAGACGTTGGGAACTAGGCTAATGGAGGAACCTACTTCAGAGAAGAAAAAAGGTATGTATCTTCTTGTCTAACTCCAGGGTAGATGGCAAATAAGCTAATTTCCCAAATTGTTGGAGTTTTCCTTTAATGCTGGAGGGCTTTGCATACCATCAAGGCATATGTCTTATAATTCAGTACCATAATGAAGTTATGGACCCCCTCTACCTCTCTCTACCATACAGTGTGTTGTCCCATACAGACATAATACAGTGCAGTAGTAGTATTGTCTATACAGTACCATCATAATATAAGCACAACATAACTGATTGATTGATTGATTGATTGAAAAGTTTATTAACAGATTGCAGAATGGGTACAGTACAGCTCAATTCATACAATTGTTATGGGGATGCAGACCAGAGAAATACTTTCGTCTTGTTTACATCAGGGTCCCCCATTTTCAATTCATCATAATAGCTTCAATTAGCCTGTAAATCACCCAGCAGGTAAATAAAACGCCATTTGTGCAAATATTTATACAGTGTGCTCTCTCTCTCTCTCGTTCTATCTAACACTGTCAACAGAAGGGCGTTATCATCATCAGTCACCAGAAAGAGAATAAGCTACCTTAATCGCCAAAAACAGCAGCCCATATTAACTCACAGCGTGTGCAATCATGGTGTTCCATGTACTTTTATGATTAGGATTCAGTAAAACACACACACACACCAGCCACTTGTGTGAATCGCCTCAGAGAGGGGTCTTTTATGTTTCGCATGTGGTGTGTTAACGCATTCAATGAATATTGATTAGCACACCCAGAGATTTCCGCGTGATGGCTGTTGTTATGAAAGGTAATTTCCACCCCCTCCCCACCTCGTTTGCTACATCAGCAGGCCTCTCGGGCACCTCTCCACCTCTCCAACGCTTCCCACCCGCGCTCCCATTAAGACCCCCCTACAGGGGCTACAAAACTCATAAATAAAACACTCACCCTGGTGATTACAAACAAGGGCATCTTGGAGAGAAGAGAACAGCAATGCGTGACCGTAAAACTGTGTTGTGGATACGTTGCTCACGGCGGATCGGAAATGCAAGCAAAGGGTGCTTTTTTTGGCAAAGGCAAAATAAATGGATCTTTAAAGTGTCTCGATTCAGTGAAAGATGTTTCAGGGTTTATTTAAGTGCCGCAGAGTTGTTTAACTCCAAGGCCTTTCGAAAGTTGATGTCTCTTGTCTGATCAATGACGAGGAGGCTCTGTAGGAAAGAATGATACTGGTCTTCTGAGTTCCAAATCAACTTTATTACAAGAATAGATTCAATTCACAGAAGTTAAGTCACGTTTGCTCCGGCCTCCTTTTCTCACACACAGAATGTCAGATCATTACAGTATCTTAATGACAGAATGACATCAGGGTAGCAAAAGCAAGGAGAGAGTTTCTCACTCTAAGCAGCAGTTTTATAGTAAAATGAAATCCCTCCTATTTACTTACTGATTGGTTTCCCTATTCTTTCTGCCCACTCAGAACCCAATACATATACTGATCTTACCTCCTGTCTCTAAACTTAGTTATTATGGCTACATGCTACCTTATAAGGAATTGGCCCATGATGAGGCCCCTATTTTTAACAAGATGGCTCCTTGCAGCTGTCTCCTTTTGTTTCCAAAATGGCCTTCTCACAGACTCTTGACACAGACTTTAAACACACACAGTAGTATTAACTGTTAACTAGCCATTAACTGACATCTAACATTCTATCAATGTATTAACTTATAATTCCTTATGAACAGATTAAAATATACCACAAAGTGAACCGAGGAACTGAGAACAGAGAACTTCACTTCTTCATGCTGTAACAGAAGAGGGATGTGTCAAAAAAGCAGATTACGATTCTGATTCCAACGGGATGCAAGAGTCAAATGAATTATTCATCAGTTTGAGAAAGTGTGGTAAGTTCTGGCAGCTGCTCTGGTCTGTGGGAAAGCATTCCAGTCACTCAAACACTACAAAGACAGGATCCTTGTTGTTGTTGTTGTTGTTGTTGTTGTTGTTGTTGTTGTTGTTGTTGTTGTTGTTGTTGTTGTTGTTGTTGCTGTTATTGTTGTTGTTACCTCCACCAAGGAGGTTATTTTTTCTAATTTGACATTTCAAAAGGTAATGGCTAGATTGCCATAAAACTTGCTGTGAACATTCATAAGCCCGAATGGAAGACACCTATTCATTTAAGTAAACCCATGACCTTTCTACTAGCACCGCCATCAGACCAAACTAAAAAGTAATGGCTGGATTGCCAGTCATGACCCCTAGGAAGAAACATAATTGATGTTGATGACCGATGACCTTTCCTCTTGCACCACTATTAGGCCCGTTTTAAAATGAGTGCATCTTCTGACCCATTAGTCATACAGTCACAAAAGCCCCTCTGGACAACACATTTGCCATAAGGACCTATGAAACATACCAGTATTGATGTTCCACCATTTAGATACTTTTTTTAAATCTAATTTTCTTCCCTATTCCAACACTAGATCAATGCTATTTTAAGAGTACCTCCACAGTCGTGTGGTTCTGCTAAATGTTCTGCTTTTGCTTAATTCTAGTTGTCAGTCAAAACAGTCAGTTACCTTGTAATAATTACATTACCCCAGTTATCTCCACTCATGGAAATGTAGATTTTTGGTACAGGATTTGTTCTCTTTGGCTAGTAGTAGTAGTAGTGAAGTGGATTCCCAGGCTGTTTCGGTTCTGCTCTGCTTCAGAACCTGTTGCCTTAGTACTCTGCGTTGTGATTAAATACCTTTAAAGCTGGGATCACTTCTCTTCAAACTGACTGAACAGGCCGAAAGGCAGCAGGAATTAGGAGGAAAATAGTTTAACAGTTGTTTAATAAGAGTTTAAGAATGTATACAAATTACAATAAGAAGATGCTATGGTTGTTGATCACAAACACTATGCCGTAAGATGATACAACCAGCCTAATATTACAGTATAAAGATAAAGTGTTGCTGGTCTTTGTTGTCCTGGCTGACAAAACAAAGCAGTCTGTTTTCAGTATAAAGCTGGTCTTTGTTGTCCTGGCTGACAAAACAAAGCAGTCTGTTTTCAGTATAAAGCTGGTCTTTGTTGTCCTGGCTGACAAAACAAAGCAGTCTGTTTTCAGTATAAAGCTGGTCTTTGTTGTCCTGGCTGACAAAACAAAGAAGTTGGTTTTCCCTCCAAAAAGTCCGTTTGTTCTCGTTCTGCCTTGGCCTCCTTGGTGTTGATGGTGGAGATGGTGAGAGAGGTCTTGTCCTGTGTGGGTTGTTGGTTGTGGTGTGTTCTTCTGTTGTTTTCTTGCTGAGTTTTTCTCCCACCATCACACACCCCTTATTATAGTCCAAGGCCGTGTCTCGGAGTTGATGACATCATCACATTAGTTCCTCCAATCACAGGACTGCTTAAGCTGGCATTTGAAAATAGGGGTTTGGCTTATAGGCCAAACCCTCACATTACTAACAGAGAATATTTTCCCTATAAAATTACTTAAACATTACCTGACTTGTTAATACTTTGATGAATCAAAGTTTATATTGATTACCTAAACACAGATATATTTCTTTATTACTAAGTCTGTTTGACTTTCAGAACATATATCTAACAAATCTAATCTTTCTGTTAGCTTAATAGAATACATTTTAATACCATATAGAACAGGGGTGGGCAACTTTGTATATGGTGAGGGCCACAAAATGTCCACAATCAATCTGGGGGGCCGCATTGTTTATCGGCAGTCCCGCCAGTAGTACCCCATCACTCAAATAGCCCATAATAGTCACAGATGTGATAAATAAGGTATATAAACAATTATAATTTGTTGTAACTTTGTTTTTATTCCATTTCAAATGCATTTAGTAATGCAATTTCAACTTTATGAATTTATAAACAGCTGAATTTAAAAGTATTGCTGTAACCCCAAATATATACAAAAATGATCAATTATCTTTGTATATCTTCTAATAAAATAAATGTATGAACTTAAAGCCCACTGCTCAACAAACACAAAGCAGCATTCCTGCTGCATTTCACTACAACAGTAAATCAAAAGTGCAATAATAAATGATTTTGTTAAATGTATAAACTTTTATCCTGCTACTAAACAAAACATTATAACACTGAAATGCATGTTATGGATATGAAGCACTCAGGAATGTTTTGTTTAGTAGCAGGATACAAGTTTATACATTTAACAAAATCATTTATTATTGCACTTTTGATTTACTGTTGTAGTGAAATGCAGCAGGAATGCTGCTTTGTGTTTGTGTTATTAGTGTTATCTGAACACTACAAAAGTAAACAAGTAAAGTGCAAGTAAAGTAAAGTGCAATACTACATGCCTCCCATTGACCCTTAATCAAACTGGCATGACATTCACCCTCGCCCCACAGTGGGTCAATAATGGTTATAATAATAATAATAATAATGGTCCCCTCTCTACACCTCTCCATCATCCCCCCCCCCTCTCTACACCTCTTCATCATCTCTCCCCCCCCTCTCTACACCTCTTCATCATCTCCTTCCCCCCCTCTACACCTCTTCATCATCTCCTCCCCCCCCTGTCTTTAATGAGACACTTGTGGTCTCTCCATTTGGCGCACAATAGCAGGAATGTCAACTTCAATGTTTGTGCATGCAATCTGTATCAGATGAAATAATGTTTCATCCGACAGCCTGTTTCTCTCCTTTGACTTGATGTGCTTCATGTTTGAGAAATTGCTCTCACGTATGTATGTGCTCCCAAACATACTGGCCATAGAGAGGGCAAAGTCCCTGAGGAGTGGGAAGCGGGGCTCAGGTAGCAGTTTCCAAAACGAAATTCCCCTCTCATTTCTCTTTGCTTGAAAAAAAGGATCTGACTGTAGCTCGCACAGTTCAAGCTGCAACGGTGGGGGCTGCTCTGACACCGTAGCGGTGAGGGGGCCGGCAAACAGCGCTATCCGTGACTGCATGCCGTTGAAATCTTCAAACCGATCATTGAATTGCATTTGCAGTGTTTCAATGTCGCTCCTGTACTTTCCGACGGCTCAGCCATCGGATTTCTGTGTGTAGCTGCAAGTCGCCATAATCAGTGTCCATCTCTTCCAAAAAGGAGACAAACTTTCTATATTTGTATTTGTATTTATTGGTTTAAAATACAGAGACAGTGCATATTAAGGAACATTTGACTGTAAATATGCCAGTTTAGCCAAGTTGGCTAATTTTCAACTGTAGTCTCTGGGGCAGGTGACATGAGCACAACAATAATTAAAACATAGTACAATAATTAAAACACAGTAGGAATCAATATAGGTTACAATACACTAAAATACATACAAATAAATACATTAAAATACAACCCCTCAGTTAAAAAACATAGTACAATAATTAAAACACAGTAGGAATCAGTATAGGTTACAATACACTAAAATACATACATTAAAATACAACCCCTCAGTTAAAATGGTCGCACACTTGACCATCTCTCAACCATGATTTTAAGTGGTTTAGTGACCTGTTGCCTCCACGAATTAGATTGGTAACCTTGGTAACCAAATCCATAACATGGCTGTATTCAAGCTTCTTGGCACAGAGAGCCTCCTATATCAGATAAAAAAAAGAAAAACGATTTAACGACTCTCGCATATAATTTGACTACACTCGACTCGCATTGGTCATTATAGTGACGCACAATAGATGGAAATTATGTTAGCGAACTTACCTGATGTATAATGCAGTGCAGCATTGGACACTCAACGCCACTCTGCCTTAGAAGCCCGGCGAATCCATCGGTAACAACAGCCGACAGTTTATCAAAACCCCCATATTGCTGCACGGCACTTTCAACAGCGTTGAATATGTGCACACTAGGGCTGACCCCTATTAGTCAAATAGTCGACTAATCGATCGAAAGGAGTCATAGTTGACTGCCAACTCTTCTTAGTCGAATACAATACAAAAAAATTAAAAAATTAAAAAAATAAAAAAAATATTTTTTTTTTTTTTTTTTTTTTTTTTTAATATTGGCCTGGGGCCGCATGGAACGTCGGTGAGGGCCGCATGCGGCCCGCGGGCCGCCAGTTGCCCCTCCCTGATATAGAACATTGCTTAACAGATTGCAGAATGTGTAACAATCAATTAATCATACTGAACATTAATTGAAAATAGCACAGACACATTAACTAATTGTAGACATTTTAGTATGACCAAACACTAATTATATTTTAACTTACTTATTCAAATTACTATTTTAACAATATACCAGGAAATAGTTAGTTTGGAGATCTTCTGTGTGAGTGTGTGTGTGTGTGTGTGTGAATGTGTGGGTGTGTGTGTGTGTGTGTGTGTGAATGTGTGTGAGTGTGTGTGTGTGTGTCTCTGTGTGTGTGAGTGTGTGTGTGGATGTGTATTCGAAAATGTGTGTGTGTTAGTATGTGTGTGTGTCTGTCTGTGTCCCCAGGCCGTAACACTTCATGGGCGCTTTGATCACTGTGTGTGTGTGTGGATGTGTATGTGTGTGTGTGAGTATGTGAGTGTCTGTGTGTGTGTGTGTGTGGATGTGTATGTGAAAATGTGTGTGTGTGAGTGTCTGTGTGTGTGACAGGATACTCCAGCGAGATAACATGTCTACATAACCTTTTGTCTTTGTTTGATCTTTACAGAGCCCATTGTCCCCGGCCATAGCAGATGGTCCTTGGGTTGCGGTCATAGATAGAATCTTTTGACCACTCAGTTCATGTGTAAATCGACCTGTGTGGCCTACAATGGCAATCACTTCTATGTAACCACACACACATTCATATTTCTTATTGTTTTGAGGCCTAAATATTTCCACACATTAGTTAATCATGAGTCTATGTTTGGGAATTTACTACAGTAGTAGTAGTAGTAGCAGTGTTTGGTCCATGTAGCACAACTAATGTTAACAGTTAGCTAGGGACACAGGAAGGGGGTGCTGAGGGCTGCAGCATCCCCACCTGTTGGCGGGGAGTTGTAACTGCAACACCAAAAGGTTTACTAAACAAATCAATTAAAAACGTTGGACATGTGGACATGGCTTCACTATGTAAGAGAAAGTGATAAGGCGGTGTGCTTCTTGTGTTGCTCGGCTATATCAGGGAGGAGAGAAGTCCCATCGACACACAGAGGCCTTCATAAAACTGGCAGCAAACAAACACAGATTTATGTGCTGCTCTCACAAGCTGTTGCCATAGACAAAAAGACTGCACAGACTGTTTTGGAGCTGGCCTTTCCATCTGTGAATTTCTTAGCCTGTAGGGGCTAACGATGCAAGGCCTGGAGCACCGTGATGGGGTGTTTTGGCAGCTGATGCTGGAGCCCATGTATGAGCAGGAGATTCTGGACTCATGGACATTCATGTTCTCATGAGTTTATTTCCACCACCCCTGAGCGCAAGACCACCTTCAGTGTTTTATTATCTTTCCTGCACCATGCATGCTCACCTGTTTGGTCTTGGTCAAGTTCAAGTTTCAAGTTTGTTTATTATATGTCACAACAAAATACAGAATACTTTATATGAAATGCTTATTTCTGACACAATGTACTGCTGGCGGCTGGCAGGCCCTACATCACTGTCTTAGTACTGAAATGTTTCAGCACCATGGACAGCAATTTATTTTTGTCTGCGTGTAGGGTTGTTGTCACTTCATTCTGTCACAAAAATGTGTAATTGTCACTTGTGCTGACTGTTAGAAGCCTATGATTATTCATGTCTTTAGTTTTAATCTGTTTAATCTCTGTTAACTCTGCATCTGTTAACTCTGCCTAATGTCTAATGTGAGCCGTATGCATGCCCGCCTCTCTTGGCTTAACGTTGAAAATAGATTGTCTTTTAATATACTTGTGCTGTTCAAGTTGGTCATGAGCAGTAAAACTCCAGTTTTTATACATAATCAGATTGTTTTTAGTAATACTGTGCACGAGCATTACACTAGAGGTTCCAGTAGTGGGCAGCTTGAATTTCCAGGTCCTAGAACCAGTGCTTTGGGGAGATCTTTTATTTTTAGAGCATTAACTCTTTGGAATGGCCTGCCTCAGAACCTCTGCTGCATTTACAGTAGATTCACTTTTAAAAAATATCTTAAATTGTTTTTAAATTGTTTTTAACACTGTAAAGTATTTTTTTGTTTTTGTTTTACACTAATGTAATTGTAGCTATCTTAATTGTTGTGTGTACTGAAATTGTGTGTACTGACTTTTAATAATTTTGTTTTTGCAATAGTGATTGTTTTTGTATGTTTTTTTGTGTGTGGACCCCAGGAGGACTAGCTGGTTGCTATCGCACCAGCTAATGGGGATCCCTAATAAAATCAAAAATAAAATCTGCAATATGATCCTGTGCGCTGTGCGGCTGCGTCAATCAACAATAAATAGTCCTCTGATTAGGAAAGGCTTGCTGCATTTCATGAGTGAACTGTCCACATGTTCGTGTTCAAGTTTGCTGTCTGTTGGCGGCTAGGTGGTGTAGTGGGCAAGGCGCTCGCCACCAATGCAGGAGACGCTGGGTTCGAGCCCAGCTCTCCGCATATCAGCTTGGCTGGTCGTTCATACTAACACAATTGGCAGTGTTAGGGGTGGGAAAGCTGATGGGTGGGGATCGGACGTTGTGGACAGCGACTCCTACAGGTCAGTTGGTGCGCCTGCGCAGCAGAATCAGGAAGCGACAGGGGCGGCATGTCCCTCCCACGCAGACCCCCGCCGCTGAGAGATTGCGCTGTGCAGGTGAAAAGATGCGACGGCTGCTTCCTCGAGTACCGGAGGGGACACATGATGTAAGGCTTTGTCCACATTGCAGCCGGCTTGTGGGAGGCATGGCCTAACAGCGTTCGAGACAGGGGAGGGTAGAATTGGATGATACGAAATTGGGATGGGAGAAAAATAGAAAATGGGAGAAAAAAGTTGATAAAAAAAAGGTTTGCTGTCTGTTGTAGTGTATAATTTTCTAAAACTGGTGTAAAATGTTGACCTTTCAAATGAATGGAAATCACAACGTTATTATAAGACTTTTTGCACCGCCAACTCTGACTTCCCAAGTCCCCGCAGTTAGTTACAGTAGCCACAACTTCTGTATAGTCTATGAATGCTAAAGTTGGCGACCTGTTGTTGGCACAATTTAAAATGCACAAACACAAACCACTGTTATCTGTTTTAGCTAGCTGTATTCCAACGCAACAAACTTCTCGCGGTAACGTTTTCTCCTCTCCAACTCTCTCAGGCTTCCACTCTTCAGTCTTCCTGCAACAACCCACGCCTTGTGGGATTTCAGAGCGAGATTTCTGTTTCAGTGGCAATAACAACCACTTTTAGTGGACGTACTTGGTAACAACATTTTCAAAATAAATCAATAAAATCCAGTTTCCTCAAAAACCACTCAAGTTCACTTGAAATGGCGAATACTTGAGTAGAACTGTATGATGATTGAAATGTCTTTATTGGGAATAACCCCTTGAGATGAAACATCTCGTTTTCAAGGGGGTCTGCAAAGACAATAGGCTATACAGAGTTATTTGACAATCTTATATAACAAAAACAACAAATAACAAACAAAAAAGACAAAACGAAACAAAAACAAAAGCAACAAAACAACAGAGTAAGCAACGCCAGCCAAGAAAATAAAATAATCCAAAAATAAAAAGCATACAACAGTAACATGTCAACAACAACAACACAACGACAAGAACATGAACTGCAAAGCAATGGTTAACCTATCTCATATTATGCTATTGAGGTCCAAAGCATAAGCAGATAGTCTCACCGTGAGAGGACAACATATTTTTAAACAATTTAAAAGATGATGTTGAACCGATGTGGACAGGTAGATTGTTCCAGTCGGATGGAGCTTTAAACATAAAAGATTTTTTACCAGCTGATTTAAAAACAGTAAACAAAGTATAGTACCATATTGTCATCTTATGCCCATAGGTCGCTGTTTGACTACCATTACGTCGTTACAGCTATGACTCTAGAGGCATGTGGCAGGGCCTCAGAACAATGACAGATTACAAAGGCACCCCCCTCAAACTGAACAGTGACATCTCCTTAGCAAATGATCTCAATTCCTTCTATGCGAGGTTTGAGGCTGTGAATAACAACACCAGCCTACAAACCACGGCAATGGGGGGGGGGGGGGGGGGGTCTGCTGATGGAGACTCAGTGTTCAGGGTAACAGAGCATGAGGTGAGACGGATCTTTAAAAAAGTGAATATCAGGAAGGCAGCAGGACCGGACGGCATCCCCGGCCGCGTCCTAAAAGTCTGTGCCGACCAACTGGCCCCGGTATTCACTGACATCTTCAACCTGTCCTTGGAACAGGCTGTCATCCCCACCTGTCTGAAGAAGTCCACCATCATCCCTGTACCCAAAAAATCTACGCCCGCTTGCCTCAACGACTACCGCCCTGTAGCCCTCACCTCCATAGCCATGAAGTGCTTTGAGAAGCTAGTGAAGGGCTACATCTGTTCCTCCCTCCCCATCAACCTGGACCCTCTGCAATTTGCATATCGCCCCAACAGGTCCACGGAGGACGCCATAGCCCATGTGCTGCACACAGCAGAATCACACCTGGACAAGAGGCAGGGGAACTATGTGAGAATGCTGTTCATCGACTACAGCTCAGCATTCAATACCATAGTCCCCTCCAAACTCATAGCCAAGCTCAGGGACCTGGGCTTGAACTATGACCTCTGCCAGTGGGTCTTGGACTTCCTGACGGGCAGACCCCAGGTGGTAAGAGCCGGCAACTGCACCTCCTCATCCATCACGCTCAACATAGGGGCCCCCCAGGGCTGTGTTCTGAGCCCCCTCCTCTACTCCCTGTACACACATGACTGCGTAGCACAGCGGAACAACAACACCATCATCAAATTTGCTGATGACACAGTAGTGGTGGGCCTGATCTCTGCCAACGACGAAAGGGCCTACCTGGAAGAGGTAGAGAACCTGTCACAGTGGTGTCAGGAGAACTGCCTCTCCCTGAACGTCAGCAAAACAAAAGAGATGATTGTGGACTTCAGGAGGTCGGGGGTCAAGGACTACAGCCCCCTCAGCATCGACGGGGCACCGGTTGAGAGAGTGAACAGTTTCAAGTACCTCGGAGCCCACATATCCGAGGACTTGACATGGACCACACACATTGACAGTGTTGTGAAGAAGGCACGACACCGCCTCTACTTCCTCAGGCGCCTGAGGAAGTTCCAAGTCAGTCAGAAGATCCTTAGGAACTTCTACTCATGTACAATAGAGAGCATCCTGACCGGCAACATCACCTCCTGGTTTGGGAATAGCACTGCACAAGACCGTAGCAGACTACAAAGAGTGACACGTTCAGCCGAACGCACAATTGGAGGGGGGCTTCCCACCCTCCAGAACATTTACAACAAGCGGTGCAGGGGGAAGGCTAAGAGAATTATTAAGGACTCGAGCCACCCGAACAACTGCCTCTTTGAACTGCTGCGGTCAGGCAAGCGATACCGGAGTCTTAAGGCGAGCACAGAAAGACTCAGAAGAAGCTTCTATCCCCAGGCCATCAGGCTGCTAAACGAACAATAAACACTATGCAACAACCATCAAATGCACACAGCACACACACCCACACGCACACACTCACTCAAACAAACAACACACTGCAGCACCCACTCTCCACACTTTAGATCACACAAACACACTTTACACTTTATATTTATTGATAAAGGATTTGCACTACAACTCGTACACCTACTGTGAATTGTACCTAAATTGCACCTCGTCCCATTTCTGCCTTGCACTATATAGTATTGTATATTAGTACACTGCACAGTATTGTATATTGTATGGTAACTCAACTCAGTTACGTCTATTCTGCATCGAACATTGTACATATGTCTAAACTGAACACTGTGACCTCATTTTTTTTACTTCTAATTTTACTATGTTATTTTATTTCATACTTATCTTGTCTTGCACAGTCTCTGGAGCGTAACAGTAAGAAGCATTTTGTATAAAAGTATTCTGTACTTCTGTATGACAACTATTAAAGAAACTTGAAACTTGAGAAACTTGACTCCTCCTCATTCACTGGCGGTGGCTAAACATTGCATTTTGTGTGTCATGATTCTCAGAACCAAACCATGTATAGCTAGATTCACTTGGTTCTCAGGCCATCTCATTATCACAATTTCTTTGGAATTACTCATCGATAGAAATCTGCAATGACATTTACATTTATAATTTAGCACTGGCCCGTGTTCAGGTTTGTCTGTAAAGCATTCAGATTCTGAAACAATTGTGTCACTAAACCAAACTGCATGGCAAAACAGATTATTTGTGGGGCCACAGTGGAGTGTAGTACATACAGTCAGTCACCCAGATGAGTGAAAACCGCTCATGCTTTCAGATAATCGCTAACTATATATCACAGCTTAGTCGTGAAGCGTTAACAACTAGCTAAATTCATCCATTTACTGTAGAGGGGGGAGGATAGGCTAACAGCTGTCTCACTTCCTTTCCAGCCATGCCTGTTGTTTTTCAGCATGCTGTTGCTCATCATAATGACCTATATAGGTCTTCTTTGGTTCATCAGGCGTCCGGGAAATGAGACAGTGACATTTTGAAAAGGTACTCTCTGGTAAATGGAGCGACAGACTCACAGGGAGGGGCAGAGGGAGGACAGTACAGACTCACAGGGAGGGACAGAGGGAGGACAGTACAGACTCACAGGGAGGGACAGAGGGAGGACAGTACAGACTCACAGCGAGGGGTGGAGGGAGGACAGTACAGACTCACAGGGAGGGGTGGAGTGAGTGTCACCAGACCCCCACGGGAAGTATCCAGTGGTCTAAGGCTAAGGTGTGCAAATGCACGGATACACTTCCCAAAGGGGTCAGCCGACCTACAGATGAAGCTTTTAGTTTTCATGGGCGCTTTGCCGCGACGCGCGCACAGTGATATCACGTCGTTGAAATGAATTAGGAACCCAGGCTGCTGTTCTATTTTATGCCACCAGGAGGCGCAAAGTCATTAGATGGACGCTATAACGTCCTACACAGTATACTGTATAACGATCTGTATATGTTTTGTTGTCTAAAATAAATACCATACCATATGTCTAAAGCAATGTTGCTGAATAAAATAATTAACCAGTTAAAACCTGTCGAATGGAGCAGTCAAAGGGATATATAATGGATATATTTTGTCTAGTACCGTGGTGTAATGGTTTATGCCCATTCCTTTCAAGCCGACGCTCGGGGTTTGAATCCCACCGTGTCTAATATATATATTCTTTTTATTTATAAAATGAAATTGCCCGCAACGATGTGCATAATACAATAGTAATAATATATAATAAGAATCCAACCAATAGAGCGACATTGTGCAATAAACAAGTAAACAAAGTAGGGCATATCGGTATTTGTACACGAGTTATTCTCGAGTCAACTTATTGTCTGTTGTTGCTACGCAACTTCACTTGACTTGAAAAGACTTGATACTGTACCTCCCCCCATGCCCAACGATTAAAAATTAACGTTATTAAATGTATATATATAAATTAATTCATTTTGCGCGAATCCACACTTCATTTCCCAGATCCACTTTGAAACAACCAATCACGTTGCACGATAGCACGAGCGATCCACAGTCAGGAAGTAATGTTACAGCTGAGTTCACTCATTCAGAACGGCGAAATGTAAAATGCTACCCAGGATTGTTGCGTTTCGTTATAAAAACTATGCGGTGATAAACAAAAAACGAATCGCAGTATGCAAAACGTGCGGTTCGAGGATCACAGATGGAGATTCAACGTCCAACTTCGTTCGACACTTGAACTAAGAAGGTGCACAAAGATCGGTAAGTGAATGAACGAATGAATGAAAACTTTATTTAACAGATTGCAGAATGGGTACAATACAGTACAGCTCAATATACACAATTGTTAAGGGGATGCAGACCAGAGAAAGACTTTCGTCTTGTTTACATCAGGGTCCCCCATAGTAACTTGGCTTGCTACAGTAGCTACAGTTAAATCAATGTTATATATGAGAGTATATAACGTTATCATATACTCTCTTTTTTAGACTATTTTTGTATCACAAACAGTACTGTATTTGTAAATCTGGTATGTCATAAATGTATAGATGTAGCAGTACTGTATCTGTATGTCATGTATGTCATGTTATGATGAATTGAAAATGGGGGACCCTGATGTAAACAAGACGAAAGACTTTCTCTGGTCTGCATCCCTTTAACAATTGTGTTTATTGAGCTGTACTGTATTGTACCCATTCTGCAATCTGTTAATTTTCTTTCAATCAATCAATCAATCAATCATTACATCCAAGATACACGGCTGCTGTAGTCTTGTCTTATAAAATACATAAACAATCAGCAATGTCTCGCTTGATGAATGGCCAGCAGTAGCCTAATTAATATTAATAAAAGTATTATCATTTTAATAATTGCGAAACGTGTTTAGTCCCTTGTTTGAGCCGAATCTGGGTTGAACATGATTTGTGGAACTCCCTCTGGTGTTGTGGTCGTGGTATTCACTGACCTTTGGGAAGTATTTCGACATGTACATGGGTATCTTAGTGGTGTAGTGTACAGTATCTTGTAGACCAGGCCCATTGCAAGTTGCTGTACTCTGTCGTCTACTCTAAGCCATCCTATGTAGTCAAAGTGGGCAGGGGTGAGGTGGGTTCTAGGAGTAAGGTCAAGCAGTAGTCTGACCAGTTTGTTTTGTGATGTTTGTAATTTAGTTTTTAGCACTTTTGAGGTGCTTTGGTACCATGAGGTGCAAGCATAGTCGTAGTACCCTTGAATGAGTGCTCCTGCCAGAGTCTTCAGGGTATTCTTGTTTACCAGAGAGGAGATCCGGTACAATAATCTTGTTCGTTGGTTGACTTTTTTTTATTACATTGGTTGCCATTTTGTCACAGGAAAGATTTGCCTCTAGGATGGAACCCAGGTAGGTAATTTCATCTTTCCTTGTGACAATATTGTCACCCACTGTAACAGAGAAGCCGTTGGCCTTGCTGAGTTTGTTATTTGATCCAAGAGAGAGAGAGAGAACTCGCATGGGGGACCCTGATGTAAACAAGACGAAAGTCTTTCTCTGGTCTGCATCCCCTTAACAATTGTGTGTATTGAGCCGTACTGTATTGTACCCATTCTGCAATCTGTTAATAACGTTTTCATTCATTCATTCAGGAGCAAAGGTCAATGACCAAACACACCCAGACTACATACCATCTGTATTCCCTTCAACATCACAGTCTACACCATCTACGTCAACAAACATCAGTCGCCATGAGCGGCGTGAAAAATGGTGACCAACAGAGAACCAAGGTCGAGTCAAGCTCCTTGACCGCTTCATCTGTGGACAGCAACGACACCAAATGCAAGATGATGACAGGTGTTACCTGGCCAGTGCTTCAGCACTTGTTTTCTTTCTTGCACACAGAGAAGACAAGGAGCACCATAATTTCCCCAAGACCACAAACAGACACGGGAGAATGCTCCGAGAATCAGTAAGAAAGCTTTTATTGTAGGAAAAATAGATATCTAATACAATGGTTATACTTTACATAAATAATTAGTAGTTAGCCTATTTAAAAGACCCACGCCTCCTAGGCCTAGGGTAGTTAAAAGGAGGAAGCGCTCAATGCCCTGTCAACCCACCCCCAGGCTGTTGCTCCCACCCACGCTACCTATCCCCGCCCCTGAGGCACTACACACGTGAATAAAAGGGTTTGGCCTGCACACAGGTCTATGACTATCACACACTAGTCTAGAATCACACCACACCTCAAAACACGGTTCACTGCAAATAGCCTAAAATAGGTATCGATATCATACCATCTCTCGGGGAGCCACGGCAAATGGTTATAGGGAACATAGGTTATGTAAATACACACTAAGTGTCACACAGCAACTAAGGGGGCTGGGATAAAATAGTGGGGGCTGCTCACCGCTAGGGGTGGTGACTAGGCCTAGAATACTCCTCTCATATCCTAACCTAGGTTTGGGCAGTGGAAGCGCTGAGTTTACAAACACTACAAAAAAGGGTTTAGTTATGACCGGGGCCCAAAGGTGAGGGCCGGAAGGACGCCACCCCCTTCCGCTCCCGTAGCCCCTCACGCCTTCGGGCTAAAACCGTTCTGTCCGTACTGGGGTGTTTTAGTATACTCCAAGCACCAGCCGTATAATAATGTCCTCCCGCCTGTAATGGAAGGCAAAGTCAGTAATAGCAAGGTCCCCCCGTTCCCGGGTTGGTCACAATGCACAAATTAGATATTCTCCATATGATACAACAAAGAGAGAGAGGTAGTTCACAGAGGATGGAGTGCCCAAAATACTGGGTTCAAATCTTCTACAGTTTTACTGGCTTACTGCATGCCGTTCTGATAATCTTCAGCTCCACGCTACTAATAATATTCCTAATTCCAATGCAGTCACTGTTCTTCTATTTCTTCATTTACCACTCGGGAAACAGTTCGCTTGTCAGGCGCGTATTCTGATATCTTGTATCCATTTACTCACGGCGTGCAGTGCTGCGACAATGTCTCTCCTGTCTGAGGCTCCACCCGTTCCACAGCGGGGGGGAACACCGCAGTCGGCAATAGGAAAATGTTCCACTGGAGAAAAGCACAAGACAAAAAGAGTTGCGTGTCCTCGTACTCTTGCAGCTCCGCGTCCTCTCGTGTCGTCCTCTCGACTCCCGTTTCGTTCTGCTACTGTCCACCATTGATCCTCCTTTCAACAGCGCCAGTACTTCCGGGCACCGCCCCGCCACGCCAGCCAGCCAATCCACTTCTTGCTCCCTCCAACGACGCTCCCCAGCTGCGTAAGAAAGAGGGCACACATGTGTAGACTGCATGACGTTAAGTAAGCTACCCCCCCCTGGTGGTCCTGCACTCGCCTGCTGTAGCTGTCTTCTGCACAAAATCACCATCCTCTCCACTCTCCCACCGGGACTTCCTGGACTCCGTCTAGACAAGAAAGCAGGGACAGCATGGTGCAGTACAGTGACGGTGATTCGAATACCCATCATAGGCCGATATACACTTGCCTGTTATATCAGCCAGGTAAGCCTTTAGGTCCTCCTCTTGGGATCCCGCAGGTACATCCACACCCCCATACAGACACCCATATACCCCCACCCGCGACATGAGGACAGTACAGTACAGACTCACAGGGAGGGGTGGAGGGAGGTCAGTACAGACTCACAGGGAGGGGTGGAGGGAGGACAGTACAGACTCACAGGGAGGGGCAGAGGGAGGACAGTACAGACTCACAGGGAGGGGCAGAGGGAGGACAGTACAGACTCACAGGGAGGGGCAGAGGGAGGTCAGTACAGACTCACAGGGAGGGGTGGAGGGAGGACAGTACAGACTCACAGGGAGGGGTGGAGGGAGGACAGTACAGACTCACAGGGAGGGGCAGAGGGAGGACAGTACAGACTCACAGGGAGGGGTGGAGGGAGGACAGTACAGACTCAAAGGGAGGGGTGGAGGGAGGACAGAACAGACTCACAGGGAGGGGCAGAGGGAGGACAGTACAGACTCACAGGGAGGGGTGGAGGGAGGACAGTACAGACTCACAGGGAGGGGTGGAGGGAGGACAGAACAGACTCACAGGGAGGGGCAGAGGGAGGACAGTACAGACTCACAGGGAGGGGTGGAGGGAGGACAGTACAGACTCACAGGGAGGGGCAGAGGGAGGACAGTACAGACTCACAGGGAGGGGTGGAGGGAGGACAGTACAGACTCACAGGGAGGGGCAGAGGGAGGACAGTACAGACTCACAGGGAGGGGTGGAGGGAGGACAGTACAGACTCACAGGGAGGGGCAGAGGGAGGACAGTACAGACTCACAGGGAGGGGTGGAGGGAGGACAGTACAGACTCACAGGGAGGGATGGAGGGAGGACAGTACAGACTCACAGGGAGGGGTGGAGGGAGGACAGTACAGACTCACAGGGAGGGGTAGAGGGAGGACAGTACAGACTCACAGGGAGGGGTGGAGGGAGGACAGTACAGACTCACAGGGAGGGGTGGAGGGAGGACAGTATAGCTACAGTGCACAGCTGCTCTTGGCTGTTTCCATATGGCCATGGAATATGCCTGAAACGGAAAGAGGGACATATTGACATGCACAGACCAACCAGGGGATATGGTATATGGACAGATAGGCAGGCACACAGACTGACTGACTGAAGTGAAGGATAGGTACAGTAGACTGGCTGACTGAGTGAAG
Source organism: Notolepis coatsorum (assembly GCF_963971535.1). Classification (NCBI taxonomy): domain Eukaryota; kingdom Metazoa; phylum Chordata; class Actinopteri; order Aulopiformes; family Paralepididae; genus Notolepis; species Notolepis coatsorum. The sequence goes on along the minus strand of NC_140169.1, from coordinate 102,927,148 downwards.
GATAGGCAGACTGGCTGACTGAAAGATAAACATACTGACTGAAGGTTAAATAGACTGACTGATTGAAATATAAATAAATAAATAAATAAATAAATAAATAAATAAATAAATAAATAAATAAATAAATAAATAAATAAATAAATAAATAAATAAATAAATAAATAAATAAATAAAAATAAATAAATAAATAAATAAATAAATAAATAAATAAATAAATAAATAAATAAATAAATAAATAAATAAATAAATAAATAAATAAATAAATAAATAAATAAATAAATAAATAAATAAATAAATAAATAAATAAATAAATAAATAAATAAATAAATAAATACAAATAATGAGCCAAATAACTTAGTGCTATTTACCACCATTTGACAAAGGTTCTACTGTATAGCACATTTTAAAGATACAGTAGATGCTATATAGCATCAAAAGAGGTTTACCTATGCTTACGAGCCAAATAACCACTTTTATAACTTTTTCTAACAACTTTTCTGGGGGAAATCCTGTAGTGCACACAAACACAAACATACACATCACTGACACACAGGGTCGTGCTTGAGCAGTGACATGATCCATTATATTATACGATGAAGTCCAAAGAGGTGGAAGGAATTAAATCAAGCAGGAGTGACATGAGCTGGGATACACACATCTCTTATAATATATACACTGCACACTGCATTACAATATACACACTGCATTACCTACAGTACACACACTACACAATACATTACCTACACACTATACACAATATATGACCTATAACAGTATACAACACACAACAACACCTACTGCATTACCTACAGTACACACACTACACAATATGTTACCTACACTATACACACTATATTACCTACAGTATACAACACACAACAACACCTACAGTATACACACTGCATTACCTACAGTACACACTACACAATACGTTACCTACACTATACACAATATATTACCTACAGTATACACACTGCATTACCTACAGTACACACACTACACAATACGTTACCTACACTATACCCAATATATTACCTACAGTATACAACACACAACAACTCCTACAGTATACACACTGCACAATACATTACCTACAGTATACACAGTACATTACCTACAGTACACAATATATTACCTACAGTATACACAATATATTACCTATAGTATACACAATACATTACCTACATTATACACAATACATTACCTACAGTATACACAATATATTACCTACAGTATACACAATACATTACCTACAGTATACACAATATATTACCTACAGTACACAATATATTACCTACAGTATACACAATATATTACCTACAGTACACAATATATTACCTACAGTATACACAATATATTACCTATAGTATACACAATACATTACCTACAGTATACACAATACATTACCTACAGTATACACAATATATTACTTACAGTATACACAATACATTACCTACAGTATACACAATATATTACCTACAGTATACACAATATATTACCTACAGTATACACAGTACATTACCTACAGTATAACCAATACATTACCTACAGTATAAACAATACATTACCTACAGTATAAACAATACATTAACTACAGTATACACAATACATTACTGCATTACCTACCAGTACAGTGTATGCCATGGGTGGGCTTTTTGTTCAGTGACCTCTGTGAAACTTAAAATGCCAAAGTAGGCCAAACTATTGATCACTACAACAAATGATTGATGGTTTAGAAATGCCTGCAGTCTCAAATGAGCATACAGGAGGGCTGGCAAGCATAATGATCATTTCGGGTTTGGGTGTAACGTTATAGATTTCTGGGTGTATACTGTAGAAGTATAGCTGTGAATGTTCAATACTGCATTTCTCTTTGGTTGCTAAGAAATATGCACCAAAACATTGAGCCTTAGTTTTCGCATAATTTCCTAATCAGGGATGTAGAGTCCCTTTTTATTTGTGAAATAGAGTTTCCATACCAGCCTTTTTTTAATTTATTTTTAAAAAAATTCTCCGCCTGATTTTCTATGCTTTTTCCTCCCATCCCAATTTAGTCGTTATGCCAATTCCCCCCCTCCCCTACCTGGTCGTTGTGCGCATGTTCCCCCTACTGGTCAGTACAAGGGAACCCTGAAGTCTACCACATGCTTCCTCCAACACATGCAGAGACAGCCAGCGTCTCTCTTTTCACCTGGCAGCGAGGACTCTCATTGGTGAAGTGTAACGTGTGGGAGGTCACGCTGCCATCACCATTTCCTGCCTTTCGCTGAGCAGGCGCCCAGACCTGACCTGTAGGTGTCGCTGTCCACAACACCAGATTACCACCCACGACTTCCCTCCCGCTAACTCAGCCAAACGAGTTAAAAAATTTGGTCACATTTGTGGTGGCCTATTTTGTTTTCAACCAAATGTCAACCAAATGTATGTGACGAATAAATCTCTTGAATCTTGAAATGTTGATGACAGAAATGTTTATGCTCATAAAAGTATCACAACAAAGATTGTCAATCACAAATGTCATCACCTTCAGCAAACTGAAACCTCACTTAGAATTCAGCTCCTCAAAGCACGCTTGGATGATCAGCTGCCTTTGAATGAATGTTTTTTTGTTGTTACCCTAGTGGGAGTATTTATTTTTTAATTACAATTTCATTATGATTTTATGTCCTTTATGTATTTTACAATATAATTAGACATTATAGATGTCTCTGCAATGTGGTTTCTTGTCTTCCTTGTATTATTTTTCATATCCACTAGATGGAGATTGGTAGGATTAAAGCACTGATATTCAGGGTCTAGTAATCTTGAAAAGTCTGAATCTGGATCAGGGTGATCCTATCCTGGATGCGTGTATCACTTCCGCAACGGATTTAGTCGGATTTCGGTTTCCGGGTTCGCCTGATTGGCCACTAAGCCCATGTGACCCTACGCTAGCACGCCCCCCTTGCCCCGCTTACGCCTGAGAACACAGCTAGCGGCAGGCAGAGAGCCTTGCTACTACTAGCTGAGTGATGAATGAAGCTGTATCTGTTTCACCTAACAGCACTATTGCTCCGTGATCATAGCCATCCATCTCTAAAGCTAACCACTATTTGTAAAAGCCACAACCACGTTACCATATGTAATAATGTAAATCATTGTGTCGTTGTACATATTGTGTATACACCGTTAGAAGCTAACGTAGCTTAGCTTGGTTGCTATTGTCGTTCTAACGCCAACCCGACACCCAGCTTGTTAGCCAGCATGAATGCCCGATGTAGAAGGCATAGACGCAGGTCGCTTGTTGGCCGGCATGAGTGCCCAATTTGGGGTGGTTCTCTCCTCTTTGTGTGCCTTTGTCCTTGCGGGTGTTCTGCCGGGGGAGCTTGTGGACCCGACAATAGTGGTGGTTGTAGGGTGTTTGAGCTTGTAGGGCTAGTTAGCTCATAGCTATCGTTAGCTTCTAACGGTGTATACACAATATGTACAACGACACAATGATCAAACACCTTATAAATACTATTGTCATGTCCATAAGTTCCCTGGCAGAATACTTGTGAGGACAAGGGTATATAAGGAGGAGAGAACCATTTTAAATCGGGTATTCATGCTGGCTAAAAAGCTGGGTAGCTATGAGCTAACTAGCGCTACAAGCTCAAACACCCTACAACCACCACTATTGTCGCGTCCACAAGCTCCCCCGGCAGAACACCCGCAAGGACAAAGGCACACAAAGAGGAGAGAACCACCCCAAATCGGGCACTCATGCCGGTCAACAAGCGACCTGCGTCTATGCCTTCTACATCGGGCATTCATGCTGGCTAACAAGCTGGGTGTCGGGATGTTGTTAGCACAACAATAGCTACCAAGCTAAGCTACGTTAGCTTCTAACGGTGTATACACAATATGTACAACGACACAATGATTTACATTATTACATATGGTAACGTGGTTGTGGCTTTTACAAATAGTGGTTAGCTTTAGACAGATACAGCTTCATTCATCACTCGGCTAGTAGTAGCAAGGCTCTCTGGCTGCCGCTAGCTGTGTGTGACTCTCAGGCGTAAGCGGGGTAAGGCGGGCGTGCTAGCGTAGGGTCACGTGGGCTTAGTGGCCAATCAGGCGAACCCGGAAACCGAAATCCGACTAAATCCGTTGCGGAAGTGATACACGCATCCTGCGTTGCTTTGAAATACCGGGACAAAATCTGTCCGAGTTGTCTGATTCTGGATCACAAAAAATGGGATTTAAAAATCTGATCGGATCAGATAGGGATTAAAAGTTTTGAACTCCTGGCCATGAGACTCCAATCAGACTCCAATCTCTCTCCAATCAGGAGAGAGAACCCTAGATAAATATTTATTTCAAGAAATCTTGCCAAACCATATTTGCTTACTGCACTGGCAGATTACTTTACTTTGTTTCAAGCAAATACAGTATTTGATTAAAACTATGCTAGATTTTCCTTTCTCATTTTTGTCAGACAATTTTTGCAGCTAATTGGTGGGAACAGTTTACTGCAGAGCGGAGGAACTGGGAGATTCATGTTACTGACCAAACACTCTACATCAATGATGAAAAGTAATCAAAATTATCAAAAGTAATTAGTTATGTTACTAGCTACGTTACTCATTACTTTCTATTACACCCCCCTCTGGAAAAGTAATGTAGAACCTGTTTAGCTTCTGTTGTTAGATGTCAGCTGTGGTGGAAACAACTCTCCGAGTGTGGCCTTCAAATTAGCTTCCACCATGGCATGTTCTCTCTCTCTCTCTCTCTCTCTCTCTCTCTCTCTCTCTCTCTCTCTCTCTCTCTCTCTCTCTCTCTCTCTCTCTCTCTCTCTCTCTCTCTCTCTCTCTCTCTCTCTCTCTCTCTCTCTCTCTCTCTCTCTCTCTCTCTCTCTCTCTCTCTCTCTCTCTCTCTCTCCCTCTCCCTCTCTCGCCTCCAAATGTCTTTTTCTGTTGGCAGCTTGACATTATTCTTTATAATTCTTAATAGAACAGCTCCACAATGGTTTACCCAGCAACAAGCTTTTTCAGACCTTCTCCACTCATGGGTGGTGTTTGCCCTGATCTTACATCCAGTTTCTATTGTTTGTTTACATCCACCACTGGCTCTGGTAGAGGCCTCCCTGTCAGCATCTGGTAGTTTACAACAGACAGCTATTGAATGTGTAACATTGGTCTCTCTTCCTCACCCTCCATGCTGTTTTTTGGCTAGCAGCCGACGTGACCTTGCTCTGACCTGCCGGCTCTCGCACTCATGTCATCTACAGAGGACCGTGTGTAAACGTAATCTAATGTTATAGGAGGACAAAAAAAGACATTGCATTCTGGCAACGATGTAATGTAGTATCACAGTGTTACTTCGATTACTTGGAAATTGTAAAGCCTTACTTTACTCATTACTGGGAAAGTAATACAATTACAGTAACGTGTAATTTTAGGGTATTTTTGTAATAGTATTTCTTTTTTAAACAACAACATAATGAACATAATGAATAGTTTTGGGGGGATATTGTTGATTATTGAGGTTACAGTCATCATCAACTGGCCTTTGTCGTTTACCCATCTTTTACTTTGCTACTGCATCACTGGTCCAAGTGTCCCTCTGCAACCATTCTGAGCAGCCATGTGGCGCCCAGTAACCATTCTGTTTAATTAAATTAGGGACACAAAATGGTGCATGAGAAAACAACTCATTAGATGTTCTTTACTCACTTACCTGTAAAGGTAACGGTTTTATGGATGATGCAAGTGCCTTCCATTAGTGATTCCTACTATTTGTGACACTGCCTTGGTGGCTGTGTGTTATCTTTACCTCACCTGAGTGCTTCTCAAAGCAGACTTCAAAATTAAAAGAAAAGAACACATGGATCGTTAAGGGGATCAAAATCAATAACAGCCTATTTGAAGCATGCTTTGTCTGCAGTGGCCCTTGGCACGGAAATAGCATGTTCTGCAGTGCCACTGCATCCAGCCAGCCAGCCAGCCCAAGAGTTTGGGAGAGGTATAGGAGTATTATTTCTGGCCATTTTGGTGAGAATACGATAGGCGATCAATTGAAAAGGCTGAGACAAGCTCATTGCTTATCGATCCGAGATGTTTGTTTAGGATTCTAGTTGGGAAAAAAGCCCTTTCCAAGCCTGCTGGTTTGACTTTGTGTGCTGAGAGTTAATGGTATTGTGGCACAAAAATAATCGCTCTTTGGAGGCTTGCTGTACTCAGGTCAGTTCGATGGTTGGACACTAGCAAAACTGGCGTGTCACCCCACTTCTTACCACAGTTAGGACAGCCGAAACCCGACCAATCTTTCACCGTCGACTAAAGACACACTTCTTCAATCTCAAAAAAAATTAAAAAACTTACTGTCATGCACCTAATATACTAACCTACAGTCAGGGCCACCTGGGAGAAATGCAAGGCCCTGTGCGAGATTTAAACGCGAGCCCCCCCCCCCCCCCCCCCCCCCCCCCCCCCAAAAGGTAAAAAGAAAAAAATGCACACACAGCACATGTCGTATCTCCAAATGTTGTGAAGTAACATATGTTTTGCCTGGAAAAAAACATCGTTATTAACAAAACATTCGGGAGGGGAAGGAAGGAAGAGTGGGGTAATGTCATGACATTTTCATTAATCTTACCTGCACCAAGGAACGCAGGGCGAAAGGCCGCAACACAGGTCTCCACGTTGACGAAAGGCCTCTCGCTGGCGGGACAAAAATAAGCTATGGCCAGAGCCTTGTCATGGTGCAGGCCCGACTACATCTTCTGTCAAAGATGATGTCGTAGTCAGAGTGCCAGAACCCCCTGCTATTCTCACGGCTAATGTCAATGGTCGTAGCACAAGCAAACAGCTAACTAGTCTCTAGGCTAACTGATAGCATCAAACGAACGTTCCCAGCCGAGCGCAGCCGGCAGCTAACGTCGTAGCTAAACAGCTAACTGGCTAACAGTTAGCTCAACCAGGCTATCGCTAACCATTAGCTAACGCAGAAGCAAGCTATGCGGCTACATACAGGTGCTGACACCAGGCCACACACCGTTAGCTACTAGTAGTACTACAACAGCTAGTCGGCCAGTTTGGCTCCAGAGAGAGAGAGAGAGAGAGAGAGAGAGAGATATCCACGGCGGGAATAGAATAGAGTTAATAGAATAGGTTAAAAACTCACCAAACGTCCAAGAGGATGGAGACAACCGCGTGGAGTTGACGAAGTTCATCTGCCAAACGACCATCCTCTTCATCTTGGCTGCATGCGCTGTCTCTAGGTTAGCTAACGCTAGTTAGCCTTTAGCTAAGCTAGCTACTAGCCGACATCATCATGGCTATATCCCGACTGCACCATGACAAGGCTCCGGCCATTTGTCCCGCCAGCGAGAGGCCTTTCGTCAACGTTCCTTGGTGACCGACCGACTGATAATGACCGACCTCTTCGTCTTGGCTGGCATAACTAAGCATAATAGTCAAAAGCTGCACGCGCGAAATAGTCAAACGCAGCTGACGCACGCCGGCGTATTACACATGATGTAAGTAACCACTCCCTTCGTTGAAACCAATAGTATGTCTGCTGCAGAGCCCCAGAGCTCCAATAGTGAGTATGTCTGCAGACCCAGGAACAAGTCAGACACATTCTACAAACGTGTCTAATGTGAAATATATAAGCATATAAGCAAAACTAGATTTGAGGTCTGTGATGAAAAAGGGCCTCGCGGGAAGGGGGGCCTCAAAAAAAAAAAAAAAATAACAAATAAAACGATTTTTTTTTATTTTTTTTATTTTTTTTGTGCGAGGCCCCCCTTCCCGCGAGGCCCTGTGCGACCGCACTGCTCGCACACCCCCTGAGGCGGCCCTGCCTACAGTACACTGTAGCACTCAACACTTTAATGAAAATTGTTACTCAGCTGATAGAGTTGTACCCTTCCTGCTGACTTGTCAAACAAAACTTTGGATAAAAGCGTCAGCTAAATGATTAAATGTAATGTAAATGTATGACGTGAAGACATGCTAGTGAGTGTCAAACAGTAACATTGTTGACATTTACAAAAACTAGACCATTTCTAAATGTAACCTACTGACTATAGGCTACAGAGCATCCACAGTAGTTCATTCATATTCATTGTGAATATATACCCACATTTGCTCCACCACGTCTGGGGAATTTCCCCCTACGTCTGTTCACCTCCATTCACATCTTTCAATTGCATGTATTTGCGCTGCCTCTAAATTAAATTGTATTTCAACGTACCATTAGACTCTCTCACACACATATCTACGGACACACACACACACACACACACACACACACACACACACACACACACACACACACACACGCACACACACGCACGCACACACACACACACACACACACACACACACACACACACACACACACACACACACACACACACACACACACACACACACACACACACACACACACACACACACACACACAACATGGCATATTATGACATAATATTATTCTTCAATCCAAAGATCAAGGGAACACAGCTGCGGTGTGATTGCGAACCAACAAACTGCGCTGTGCATGTAGAGTAGGAGGAGGAGGAGGGGGAGGCCCGGGGCATCACTCTGACACGTCCTGACGGCCGTAGTGTTTGGAGCACCGCTCTGCTGTGTTGCCAGATACACCCCCAGCCAGGGCTAATTGGATGAGGAAATGTGAAATGTAACTAGGAGTGATGATGGTGGCAGCAGCAGAGAGGCTCTCGGAGGAACCAGGCCACCAGAGGAGCCACTGGTGTGGTCGTCTGTAATTATTACCCACCAGACTGGTAGACAAGGAGAGAAAATTGGCCCTAGATTCACTTGTCGCCAATGTGCTAGGGTCTAGCTAAGGGATCCCTCACTGCCAACACGCTCTTCTGTCAGATAGGCTTGCCGGGGTAGTTGGTGTTGCTGTAAAACACCAGTGTTGCAGTAACTCTGTGTTCAGGCATCCATCGAGTATATTATTTACCCACTGCCCCCACTGGTGTATGCTTTTTTTTAATAAATATATATATATAAATAAAACCCATTTAGTTAATTTTCGCATTTCAGTGCCCACATCCAACCAATAAAAAAAACTCTAATTTGTAAAATACTAAGTGTGTTATCAATCAATACAAAGTGTAAGCAGTACTTAGTCACACAACATTATAAACTGAAAGTGTCTGCACGGTCGACAGCAGAGCTATTTTTAGGTTTGTGCCGCAGGTTAAGTTTCACTTTAACTTTGAGAGTAGACTTAACCTCCATGTGAAGGAAAGAAAGAAGGCTCTAGAGGCGACATGACAGGTTACACAAATTGAGGCTGCAGCTACATTAATCCGTCAATGAACAAATAGAAAATTGACAGAAGGTATTACTGTCCGTTAGTTACTTTTTTTATTAGAACCTAACATCAACTCTGTCTGTCCAACAAAAACAGACATAGGCGGACAGAAACAGCAGATCAATGTAGCCGAATAACATTAAAGATCAATGTAAGCAATCTACTGATAATGAGCATAATTTTGGAAAATGTCCAGTATCACCGGTAATACAGTTACAGTGGGTGACAATATTGTCACAAGGAAAGGAGAAATTACCTACCTGGGTTCCATCTTAGAGGCTAATCTTTCCTGTGACAAAATGGCATCCAATGTAATAAAAAAAGTCAACCAACGAACTCGATTCTTGTACCGGATCTCCTCACTGGTAAACAAGAATACCCTGAAGACTCTGGCAGGAGCACTCATTCAAGGGTACTACGACTATGCTTGCACCTAATGGTACCAAAGCACCTCAAAGGCGCTAAAAACAAAATTACAAACATCTCAAAACAAACTGGTCAGACTACTGCTTGACCTGACTCCTAGAACCCACCTCACCCCTGCCCACTTTGACAACCTAGGATGGGTTAGAGTAGACGACAGAGTACAGCAACTTGCAATGGGCCTGGTCTACAAGATACACTACACGACCAAGGTACCCATGTACATGTCAAAATACTTCCCAAAGGTCAGTGAATACCACGATCACAACACCAGAGGCAGCTCCACAAATCATGTTAAACCCAGATTCGGCTCAAACAAGGGACTAAACACGTTTCGCAATTATGCCACATCAATGTGGAACGCCCTACCCAAAGCTGTAAAGGAATGTGAATCACTACCCACTTTCAAAAACACTCTCAAAGAACACCTACGGGAGACTGCAATTCGAAACTGGCCCCTGTAAATGTCCTAACCCAACCCCCTCCAATGTACAGTAAATTACCAAGTATGGTTGTCAATATTCCAATGTACAGTTTTGCTTGTACAGTTGTACAGTGTCCCCCACCCACCCCTCCTACCCAACCCCCCCCATGAACTTTGCTTCATATGTTTCAATGCCATCACATTTAGCATGGGAGGGTGTCACGAAGCCAAGTGTGATACCATGGAAATTTCACACGTTAAATAAGTAAATCAGAGTTTACAAAACACCTTGGAAATTCATTTGATAACACAACGTTCAATGGTCAACGTTTTAGCCATTGGTGTAAACAGAACACGAGCAAGGTTGACACAAGGTTTTACTACACAATAAAAATAATGAGTCTCCTCCGTCTGCTTGGTATTCTCCTGGACATTCATGACTGATGGGCAGGTTTACAGGTCAACGTCTCTGATCTCTGGTGTCTCTGATCGCCGTTGTTTGTTAAAACATATTCCTGCTCCTGTCATGTTCAATTTGCAGCCTGTGCTGTGAGATGTTCAGATTGGAAAATGTTCCTGAAATTTCACGAATCAATGTTGTTGCGATTGAAAGCAGGAAATGATTGGATTGGTCACAGTAAGGAGTGCGGTAAACATTTCAACAAGGCTCTTTCACCGTTTTTGAGGGGTTGTATCGACTGCAGCCAAGCAGGCAAGTTAGTCACGACTGCAAGTTTGTTCTAAAAATTTAAACTCTACGTTAACCAGGCCAGTACTCAATTTCACAGCAACTAATAACTAATTTACTGTAATAACCTGAAAGAGTAGTTGCTGAGGCAGGGGAGGTTAATCACTGGAATATCCTCCTTGTGGGTGTAAACACAATCTTGTAAACATGAAGTGTGTGCAACTTCCCTGCACATCCTGCATTCTTTTGGAGCCTTGGTTGTGCGCATCCGTGCACAAATTAGTGCTATGCGTCTGGAAGATGCAGGCAGGTCAGCAGCAGACTGACCAAACAACAACAACAATGGCAGAACGTTTTGAAGAGAAACTAATATAACTAATAGTCTGCTAATCAAATCAAATCAAATGTATTTGTAAGGCCCAACAACACACGTCAATGTCCCCATGGGCCGGACACGTCTTCTTTAAACAAGTCAAGAAGAAACATCACAATAAATCAAGAACAAAACAAAAACACCATGAAATCCAAAATAAAATGTAAAGTAATAAATAAATGCAACACTCCCAGACATACCCCACGTGAAGGTAAGGAAAAACTCACTAAAAACCTTGCAATAGGAAAAAAGCACCACAGGCAATGTGGAGGAGAGAAAGCTTAGAAGGGCCGTTGGGGGGGATCTCCCTTCTTAGATGTTGTGATAGTAGTGTTCTTATAAAACAGGCGAAACAGTTGGTAAGCATGTACATATAGGTGTAATGAAACACAAATAAGTACATGCAATAGCAACTGGGGTACATAAGAATATTTTGAAAGATTGAAAATAGAGCTGATGACGGATCCATTTGGGGTATTGCATCCTCCCGGCCATCACCATGGGACGTCCACCACTCCGGTCATCACCAGGAGACATCCACTCACAGGGAGACAGGGACAGGCGCGGTTCGGTGCAAACAGCGGGGGGGGGGGGCACTCTCTCATTGACAGAACACAGTGTGAGAAGAGCATTTATGCGGGTGAACACCAGAAAAGCAGCTGGGATAACAGGACGGATACTTAAGTCCTGTGCTAACCAGTGTTCACCACAGTGGACCGACGAATCAGAGGCCACGCTCAAGGACGTGCTTGCAGACACGGATTGGGATATGTTCATAGGAAGCGCCAGTGACGTCAGTGAACTAGCAGACACAGTGGTGTGCTACATAACAACAATAGCTGATGGTATTGTCCTCAGGAAAACGGTGCGGATTTTCCCAAACCAGAAACCGTGGGTGGATAGCACTATTAGAGCAGCTCTGAACTCTCGTACCACCGCCTACAACCTGGGTAGAGAGTCAGGAAACATGGAGGAGTATAAGGCTTCAGTCTATACTCTACGCAAAGCTGTCAAACTTGCTAAGAGGACATATGCTGATAAACTGGAGACACAAATGGCACAAAACGACACAAGAGGATTATGGCAGGGACTGAAGACAATAACTGACTATAAAGTCAGCGCCCCCTCAATGGGGAGCGACGACGCCTCCCTCGCGGACAAGCTCAACACCTTCTACGCTCGGTTTGGTGTAGACAGTGGCGCTGCTGGCTCTCCGGCTAGTGACGTCACTGGCACGCCGGCTGTTGTGGAGGGGGGGGGGCAACCGCGAGGGGGGGGGGACGCTCTCTCGTTGTCGGAACACAGTGTGAGAAGAGCATTTATGCAGGTGAACACCAGGAAGGCTGCTGGCCCAGATGGCATAACAGGACGTATACTCAAGACCTGTGCCAACCAGCTGGCCCCTGTGTTCACCGCCATATTTAATCAATCACTGGCGGAGTCAGTGGTCCCTGCCTGCTTCAAGATGTCTACCATCATCCCTGTGCCGAAGAAACCCTCCCCAGCATGTCCAAATGACTACAGACCGGTGGCACTCACCTCTGTGGTCATGAAATGTTTCGAGAGGCTGGTCAAGGACCACATTTGTGCCTCCCTCCCCAGTGATATGGACCCTATGCAATTTGCATACAGGACAAACAGGTCCACGGACGACGCGGTCTCCCAGGTACTGCACAGCACCCTCTCGCACCTTGACCATCAGAAGGGGGGCTATGTGAGACTGTTGTTCATTGACTACAGCTCAGCGTTCAACACCATAGTCCCCACCAGACTGGTGGACAAGCTGATCGAGCTAGGTCTGAGCTCCGCCCTGAGCGCCTGGGTACTGGACTTTCTGAGCGAAAGACCCCAGGCGGTCAGGGTGGGGGGTCAGACCTCCAACACCATCACCCTGAGCATCGGGTCCCCCCAGGGCTGTGTTCTGAGCCCCCTGCTGTACTCACTCTACACACACGACTGTGTGGCCAAGTTCAGCTCCAACTCCATAGTGAAGTTCGCAGATGACACGGTGGTGGTGGGGCTGATCTCGGACAACGACGAGAAGGCCTACCGGGAGGAGGTTGAGGTACTGGAACGCTGGTGCCAGGACAACAGCCTGCTCCTGAACATTGGCAAAACCAAGGAACTGATCGTGGATTATAGGAGAGGACAGCAGGAGACACACACACCACTGATGATAAACGGGGCTACCGTGGACAGGGTGAGCAGCTTCAAGTACCTGGGGGTCCACATCTCAGAGGACCTGACATGGTCAACACACATAAACACAGTAGTAAAGAAGGCGAAACAGCGTCTCTACCACCTGAGACAGTTAAGGAAGTTCAGAGTATCGGGGAAGATACTCCAGTCCTTCTACTCAGGAGCTGTAGAGAGCATCCTGACCGGAAACATCACTGCCTGGTATGGAAACAGCACGGCACAGGACAAGAAGGCCCTACAGAAAGTGGTGCGCTCAGCCGAGCGTACCACGGGTATTGCACTACCCCCCCTGCAGGTTCTATACAACAAGAGGTGCAAATCCAGAGCCTGCAGGATAATGAAAGACCCTCACCACCCCAATAACAGCCTGTTTCAGCTGCTGAGGTCAGGCAGACGCCTGCGAACCCCAGCTACTAGGACAGAGCGGCTTAGGCTCAGCTTCTTCCCCCAGGCCATCAGAGCCATGAACAATGAACATTGAGTGCTCAGAACATTGAACTGTCCACACACAAGCACACATGAACACACACACGACACGCACACTGTGCACGCTCACACACGAGCAGCCACTTAACACTTTAACATGAGCGGGCACACACTCATGTCGCACACACGCACACTTATGGCCAAAGGAAAGGACACTTTAAATTAGAATAACAGGAACAGTGTATTGCACTACCAAAGCTAACTAGCATGTCACACATGCTCTGTAAATAACTATGTACAGATACCGAGATGTCACTCCATGTTACCTGCTACCTGTTACTGCACAATGTTGTTTTCTTCTTTTGATTCTATTATATGTACCACTGTATTGCACATCGTTGCGGGCAAGACCACCCGCATTTCACTGTATACCTGTATGCCGTGACAATTAAAACTCTTGACTTGACTTGACTTGACATATTTAATCTATCCCTGGCTGAGTCCGTGGTCCCTGCCTGCTTCAAGGTGTCCACTATAATCCCGGTACCAAAAAAATTCTCCCCAGCAGGTCTTAATGACTACAGACCGGTGGCACTCACCTCTGTGGTCATGACATGTTTTGAGAGGCTGGTTAAGGATTACATTTGTGCCTCCCTCCCCAGTGATATGGACCCTTTGCAATTTGCATACAGGCCAAACAGGTCCACTGACGATGCGGTCTCTCAGGTACTACACATCACCCTCTCTCACCTAGACAGCCAGAAGGGGGGCTATGTGAGACTGTTGTTCATTGACTATAGCTCAGCGTTCAACACCATAGTCCCCACCAGACTGGTGGACAAGCTGATCGAGCTGGGTCTGAGCTCCGCTCTGAGCGCCTGTGTAACGGAGGTACCGCATGTCTATCCACAGTCACGAGGGACTTGTATAGTGAAGTGACTGTGGACGTTAAGCGGTACTGCAAGTCATCTCACTCCCCAGAGGCATCCAGACCCAGTACTTAAAAGTGAATTCACCTCTTGGTACAGTGGTCTGTGATGCCACCCACGGCGCAGGAGACCGGGGTTCAACTCCCACTCAGGGCGATCCCTTAACAGGGCTCAAATCGAAACACAATGCAGAGCGAGATCACATCGTCACACCTGGATACTGGACTTTCTGAGTGAAAGGCCTCAGGCGGTCAGGGTGGGGGGTCAGACCTCCAACACCATCACCCTGAGTATCGGGTCCCCCCAGGGCTGTGTTCTGAGCCCCCTGCTGTATTCACTCTACACACATGACTGTGTGGCCAATTTCAGCTCCAACTCCATAGTGAAGTTTGCGGACGACACAGTGGTGGTGGGGCTGATCTCTGACAACGACGAGAAGGCCTACCGGGAGGAGGTTGATGCACTGGCACGCTGGTGTCAGGACAACAGCCTGCTCCTGAACATTGGTAAAACCTCAGAGGACCTGACATGTACGACACACATAGACTCAGTCGTAAAAAAGGCGAAGTTCAAAGTTAAGGAAGTTCAAAGTATCGGGGAAGATACTCCAGTCCTTCTACTCCGGAGCTGTAGAGAGCATCTTGACTGGAAACATCACTGCCTGGTATGGAAACAGCAAGGCACAGGACAAGAAGGCCCTACAGAGAGTGGTGCGCTCAGTGGAGCGTACCACGGGTATTGCACTACCACCCCTGCAGGTCTTATATAACAAGAGGTGTAAATCCAGAGCCTGCAGAATAATTAAAGACCCTCACCACTCCAACAACAGCCTGTTCAAGCTACTGCGGTCAGGCAAATGCCTGCGAACACCAGCAACTAGGACAGAGAGACTTCGGCTCAGCTTCTTTCCCCAGGCCATCAGAGTCTTGAACACTGAACTCTCCACACACAAGCAGACATGAGCACACACACAAAACACATACTACTGTATACGCTCACACACTAACAGTCACTTTAGCATGAACACACACACACACATGCTGCACACGCTCACACTCAACGGTCACTTTACACAATGAAAAGGTCACTTAAAAGGCGGCTTGGTGGCGTAGCGGAGATTGCGCTCGTCACCAATGCAAGAGACTCCGGTCTTGAATCCCGGTGTCAGCATTGCCTGCGGCTTGGGCCAGTCGTCATACTATCTCAATTGGCAGAGGTAGCGGGTGGAAGTCGATGGGTGGGGATTGGACGTTGTGGACGGCACCTCCTACAGGCCGCTTGGGTGACGCCTGCACAGCAGAGACAGGAAGTATCGGGGGCAGCGTGAGCCTCCCACGCGTTACTCCTCGCCACTGAGAGTCCGCGCTGTCTGGTGAAAAGATGCGACAGGCTGCCTCCTCGTGTACCGGAGGGGACACGTAATGCAAGGCTTCTATCCTCACTACAGACGACCAGTGGGAGGCATAGTCTAGCAACGTTCAAAACAGGGGAGGGGAGAATTGGCTATACGAAATTGGGATGGGAGAAAAATAGAAAAACAAGGAGAAAAAGTGGATACAAAAAATAAAATCACTTAATTTTTTCTTTTTTAAAGAACGGGAGTGGTTCTTGTATAGTAAATAGATAGATATAGCAAGATAGCATAAAGATATATAGTATAACTGTAGATTGTATAGTATAGTATTGTATAGTAGTGTACATAAGACCCAGTGCCTCATCCGTGGCTAACATTGTATTGCACTATCGCAGGACCTTAGCATGTCTTTACCATGCTTTTTGTAAACTTTATGTACATTATACCTGTTATGTCTTATTCTTATTACTTGTATTATTGCACAAATGTCTTATTCTTATTACTTGTATTATTGCACAATCGCTGCGGGCATGACCTCCTGCATTTCACTGTATGCTTGTATGCCGTGACAAATAAAACTCTTGACTTGACTTGACTAGACAGTTTGCATGTTTGTGATGGGCGGACATAGCAATAGATACATGTAGTAAGCATATATGTGAATATAATAGATACATGTAGTAAGCATATATGTGAATAGAATAGAAGTACTTAACCCAGCAATGAACTAGAACAGGCATGGTTTAGACGTTGTAGGTCAGAAGACGGTATGAAGCTGATCCATGACCTCAATGGTGCACATAACCAATGTGGGGGTAGAACAGTCACTGCAATCTTGGCCATCACCCCGAGACATCCACCACCTTGGTCAACACTACAAGACAACCACTCAGAGAGATGGGGGCAGGGGTTATAGAGTTCCCATGTTTGTAGTGGGCGGAGTTGGAGCAATAAATACATGTAGTGGGCATATGCATACATGGTGACAATAGAATCAAAGTATATAAGAGAATTGTGAAATTAAGTAATGGGTAGAACTAAGAACTACTGCAAGCGTATATAAACAGGATGAGATACAAGACGATAGCTCAGGGCCATATGCCCCGGGGGGGGGGGGCAGGAGAAACCACTCAGAATAGGTCAAGGCAGAGCAGGTAAGGATCAAAGCCAGGCCAGCAATTAGCTGCATTAGTAGGATGTCTCCACCCAAATATGCTATGATGTCTATAATGGGCCGGAGGCTGCTCCGTCAGGAGGCTGATCGTAGGTTTAATTGATAGATTGAAAATTGTATTAACAGATTGCAGAATGGGTACAATACAGTACGGTTCAATACACACAATTGTTAAGGGGATGCAGACCAGAGAAAGACTTTCGTCTTGTTTACATCAGGGTCCCCCATTTTCAATTCATCATGACATTTATGACATACACGACATACAAATATACAGTACTGTTTAACAGAGATCCTAAAAGACAATATATACATTCGAGGGGGAATAAACTGTACATTAGGAGAGGGGGGGGGGCTGTTTGGACATTTACGGAGGCCAGTTTCGAATTGCAGCCTCCCGTAGGTGCTCTTTGAGGGCGGTTTTGAAGGTGGGTAGGGCTAACAGAGTCTTGTCCCCCTTTCAGAGCTACGGTTAGAGATTAGATCTTTTGTGAAAGGTCCCCTTTCCTTTCCCTTCTCTTATCCAATCCCCGCTGAGCGCACCTGCACAGGAGCGCACAGCTCCATGTGCATCCTCCCCAAGCCATCTGCATCAGGGTGTTGTATCGTTGCTAATAAACTATTAATTTCTATGGAATCCGTTAAACGTATACTTTGTGTCTGTTGTCATTTGTGTGGGCTGAACTCGTGAACAATACCAGTGCCATCTCTGAAAAGTACGGATGTTCAGTGGTCTTAACTTTGATGATTGAGTAGAAGTAAATATAGTACTTCATTACAGTCGTTTTTGGGAGGATCTATACTTTACTTTAAAGTGACATTTTGTTTAAAGCGATTGCAGGATGTGTGTGTGTGTGTGTGTGTGTGTGTGTGTGTGTGTGTGTGTGTGTGTGTGTGTGTGTGTGTGTGTGTGTGTGTGTGTGTGTGTGTGTGTGTGTGTGTGTGTGTGTGTGTGTGTGTGTGCTCATGTGTACTTGTGTGTGGAGAGTTCAGTGTTCTGATGGCCTGGGGGAAGAAGCTGAGCCGGAGCCTCTCTGTTCTCGCAGCGTGTGTACATAGGCACTTGCCTGACCACAGTAGCTTGAACAGGCTATTGTTGGGGTGGTGGGGGTCTTTCATTATTCTGCAGGCTCTGGATTTGCACCTCCTGTTATATAAGTCCTACAGGGGTGGTACCTGTAGTACGCTCTGCTGAGTGCACCACTCTCTGGAGGGCCTTCCTGTCCTGTGCCGTGCTGTTTCCAAACAAACCAGGCAGTAATGTTTCCAGTCAGAATGCTCTCTACAGCCCCGGAATTGAAGGAGTGGAGTATCTTCCCCGAAACTCTGGGCTTGATAAACTAAATAAAAATAACTAAATAAAATAAATCTTCGTGCGGAAATTAAGATTTCTGTTCTGAAAGACGCGACACCGGAGTCTCCCAAGCTGATGCCTGCTTGATCCTGTTCTGGACCTCACTGTCAATGCTGTTGTATTCAGAGAGAATGCTCCCCAGGTATTTTAATGATGGAACAATAGACAGTTGTTCACCAGTAACAGTGAAGATAGGTGGTATAGATGGGATGTTGGTTATCCATTGGCAAACTACCTCTGTTTTAATTATGTTAATGGTCAGTCCCATCCTGTTGTACGCTCTCACCGCAGCATTAAGAACAGACTGGAGATCTTGTGGGCTATGAGCTACAAGAGCATAGTCGTCTGCATACTGCAGTTCAAGGACTCTCTCCCTTTGCAGTTTGCTGGTTGCCTGGAGCATCCTTATATTAACAGCTTGAGTGCCAGCAGGGGGCGCAGGATTTAGCACTTTAGTTCCAGCGCTCTATTCAATGAGAGGGCGAGCACATTTGCGAACGCATAAACTATATCTTAAATTATGGCTATGTGTCTAATACGCCCGTCGCTTATCAATGACTTGCTTGCAGTCAACATTGTCGAAACAGATTGTTTTTTTATCTGTACATTTCCATACACCACCGTTTTATACCATTTTGAAAAACGCTCGTTTTACGAAATTTCCAGAAAAGAAAAGTGATTCTGCAGGAATCGCCCTTTACTGGAATACACATAAAACGTTGTAATTTTTCGGCCTATTTATGAATCGTTTTCAAATAAATGCTAGATTATCGATAGTATATGTGTACTGATGCATGCTAGAGAAGCAGGCTGAAAAATCGATTATCTTATTTCCTGATCAGCGCTAACGTCATACACGCACACACACACACAGACACGTTGATATATCTGTGAAAAAAGCTCTGATTATCCCAAGACTAGTAAAATAGATTCCTTACCTCAGTTCAGATGTTCTCCAAAAAGATGATTCCAATTCCTGATCGCCATTCCAAATATCGATCGCGTTTATTGATCCAACGCTGGGTGCTTGAAACACATATTCCACGCTGTTATATAGCGTACTTGCATCGCGTCCCGCTCTTAAGCCATACCGAGATATACCTCATCTCATGTACCTATTGTACTCCATCAACGAATAAAAACAAATACACCCACCACCTGCCAGGCCCCGCCCCTTTAGTGGCGTACTATAAAGTACTAGGCGTGGTCACCACTCACTCTTCCTCTATTTTCGTTTCCATCATAGCGGATGCAAGACGCCCTATGCAACTAGTGATATGAAAAGATTAGAGAAATTGCGTAATATTGAATGCTTACCGGAGGTTTGTTTACCCCTGGAATCTTCGGGGCATGTTTCAACAACACGTCGGGCCTATTCTGATGTTTCCTCATCTTGTGGCAGCAGATCGAGGAGCAGCATGCAAGGTTTGGCTATCGAGCCGGCTTGCACACAGGTAGGCCCTGTGTCATCAGGCATTGATGTTAGTGTTAGTAATGCTGTGAAGTGTGTGTCGGCGCCAGGGGCGGGATGGCTTGGTGAACGTTCCCCTGAAGTGGACGGTTTCCGGGCGATCCTGGAGCATGCTGCTAACACTAATGCTACTGCTAATGCTAATGCTGAAATGGGTCACTGTTCTAATGTTCCCCGCCGTGGGATGTTGCCGCTTTTCCCTCCTCTTGCCCGGTTCATTAATGAAGGTCAGTCGGTAGCTAATGTGGGGGGTTTTGCTGAGTCCTATTTACCCTTTTTACGGGTAAATGGGTTGACAACAGGGTGCAGGCCGGGTGTACCGTGGCTAAGTAGCTAGGTAGCTTTGATCCTGTGCCCCGGCGGGGATGAACGATGTCCCACCCGGCCGATGCTTGAGAGCGAATCGGCTCGGAGGGTGGCAGTATGGACGGATGATAGTTATACTGCTGCAGGATGGTATTTAGCGGCGGCCAGTGTTATGGCTCAGCTGACTATTTTCCTGTCCACATTAGCGTCGGGTAGTGGGGCTACGGGACCAGCCGACACTGAAAACATTTTGCGTGTTTGTGGTGTTATAGAGATCTTGACTCAGTCGCAAGCTATAACTGCGGGGATGATTAGGATGCTATCAACGTTTGTTAATAGGCATATCTGGTTGGAGCAATCTCCTCTTGGGGAAGAAGATAGATTTTCTCTCCTCACGGCTCCTTTTTCCACAGAAGGACTTTTTGGACGTTCTGCGGAGGCGCAGGCGGTTGTTGATCTGGGTCCCACACCGCCTCACGCTATGCAGCCAGAGGTTGGAGCACGGCCTCGTCAGCGACTGTGGCGAGGCCCTCGACAGGCGGCCATGTTTCCCCCGCCAGTGGTACCCTGGGCGGAGAGTCAACAGGGATCCACAAGGCCGACAGCTCTTAGCATGCTCTGAGTTCCCTTGGGGAATACGTTTTTTCCGAGGAAGAGTGAGTGGTGACCACGCCTAGTACTTTATAGTACGCCACTAAAGGGGCGGGCCTGGCAGGTGGTGGGTGTATTTGTTTTTATTCGTTGATGGAGTACAATAGGTACATGAGATGAGGTATATCTCGGTATGGCTTAAGAGCGGGACGCTTAGCCAGTACTCATATAACTAGGTTATATACATAACCTGTCGTTATGAGGGACCACAAAGACTGCAATCGGCTCGGCATGCCTGACAAGTAAAATGTGGATTCCGGATTTTCTTTTCCCCATGCGTTTTCATTCAGTCCAATCCAAAGGGTTGTAAACAGCGACTCCTACAGTTCGGTCGGGACACCTGCACAGCGAGGGAAGGATTTGGAGGGAGGTAGTGTGACCTTCCACACGTTACACTCCCAGTGAGAGTCCGCGCTGCCGGGTGAAAAGAAGTGGTGGGCTGGGTACACATGTGTCGGAGGAAGCATGTGATAGTCTCCGCCCTCCCAGACCGGCGGTAGGGGGTAGAGTGTGCAACGACCAGGAAGGGGATTGGGAATTGGCATAATGACTAACATTGGGAGGGGAGAAAAACGGAAAAAGAAGGGGGGGAAAGATAAAAAAAATAAAATAAAAAAATATATCTTTTTGAACTTTGACATAATTTATACACCACTGAAAGTATGGTATTTGCAGTATGATGGTTCAGTATCTTACCTTTATGACGGTTTAGTAGCAGTAGTCTTTTTTTGTTTAACCTTTATTTACCCAGGGTAGGTTCGCTGAGCACAGATGCTCTTTTTCAGCTACGCCCTGCTTCACATTCACACAGTTCCATTCATACCTGGGCTGCCCAGTACAACCACAGTCTGACACCATTGGCCACTGAGCAACTCCACTGGAGCAGTTGGGGGTTAAGTGCCTTGCTCAAGGGCACTTCAGCGGCAGATTTTTCCTGCCGGTCCCGGGGATCGAACCGGCGACCTTCCGGTCACAAACCAGCTTCTCTAACCATTAGGCCACCGCTTTTCAGTACAAAGGTTCAGTATCTTAACTTTATCATGGTTTAGTACTGTAGCAGTACAGTCTTTTCAGTACGGAGGTTCAGTATTTTAACTTTATGATGGTTTCGTAGCAGTACAGTACGATGGTTCAGTATCTTAGCTTTATGATGGGTGTGTAGAAGTATCATGGTCTATTCAGTATGGTTCAGGAGTCTTAACTTTGATGGTACCCCATCAGATGTCTACTGTCTTTCAGGATTTATCATTTACTCCCAACGATTACAACAGGCCTTACTTCACTGACATACTCAGTACTCACACTACATAATAAATAATCATGGAAGTGGCCAATTTAAACCCCCATGTCGACAATGTGCCTTTCAAGTGTTAAGTAGATTAACGATAGGTTATGTAGATAACCTAGTTATATTAGTATTGGCTGAGCGTCCCGCTCTGAGCCTTATGAGATACCCCTTATCTCCTATGATACCTATTGTATCTCCAACGAAAACAACTACATGCACCCCACCTGTATGGGGCCCCGCCCCTATGGTGGCACCGCCCATATAACCGTGACTCTGGTCACCAAAACACCCTTCCTCGCCAAATCCCGTCCCAGGAAAAGATCCCTCAAGAGGGAACTCAGGGCCGCGCAGAGCGGGACGCTCAGCCAATACTAATATAACTATCGTTATATATCGTATTTGCTTTTGCGTCCCGCTCTGAGCCTTATGAGATATGGGGAAGAGCGGACGCGAGACCCGACAAATGTACCCCCTGAGGACCCGTAAGCCCACATCAAGGGGTGCGGGGAGCCCTGTCACCCCATCTTTCCTAATGAAGGGGGGGCGCAGTCAACTCCACCTGAATGCGAACAAGAGGGAACTAGAACCCCTTGAACACACCGTACAGGCGGAACCACGTGTGACTCAACACACTGTGGCCCATACCCATACACTCCTGCTACCCGACCAAAGGACGGGAAGCAGGAAAGGCCACAGACCCCAGAACCGCCTGGGAGACAGAACCCCCGGTCATGTCCATGAGGTAAAACCTTACAAAGGGACCCGGGGAGGACCATGAAGCTGCAGCACAGTTGTCCTCCACCGAGGCCCCACCCAGGAGAGCGGCAGAAGCAGCCACCCCACGAGTGGAGTGCGCCCTGACGCCCCCGCCTTACACCACACTTGGAACATACGTCATCTGCCCGCGTAAGCGCGACAGTGGAGGGAGCATGCGCATTCCAGATGGTAACACCATCAGGATCAAGAACCTGCGCCCCTCAACGTACCCGTCCCAACAACTGACCTAACAGATGTATGGGGAAGAATCCCTGGCGGCACGGCATCGGTCCCAGACCCGCCTGGCCATGTCCAGACGTAATCCTCACCCGTCAGGATGAGGACCGCCCCGCGACAGTACACCTGCACCCACATTCTCCCTGCCGGGGACGTGGGGAGCCCTCAGGCCGCGCAGATGGAGGACGCCCATAGCCAGCCGCCCGCCGCCTGGTGCAGACAGGGGAAGCGTACTCCTCCCTGTCTGTCGATACACGACACTGACGTCGTATCGTCCGTCCTGATCAACACCATTTGTGGACCAGAAGGACCGCTTTCAACACCAACACATTGAACGTAGCGCAGACCGGGCAGCATGGTTTGCCAGCTGCCCCCTACTGCGTTGGCCCGACCCGTCACCAGCGAGGGAGGCGTCGGTGAAAACGCGACGTGAGACAGCGCCGTAACCGTCCTAGGACGGAACCTCCCGAGCGTGTTGACAACACGCTCTGAGATGGATGCCCATAGCCCTCCAACCGTTGACTGGGAAGAGGAGTACTCTACATCCAGTCTACAGCAACCCCAGGCTGGTAGAGACCTGCCTGGTACGAGACCTGACGATCCACCTTGACCGCGAAGGACCAGAACGTCATCAGGGCAGAACACTCCGTAACCCCTGACGACGCAGAGGCCCCAGTGCGGCCTCCACGCACTTGGTGAAGATGCGGGGAGCCAGAGAAAACCGAACGGCAGCCTCTGGTACTCATACGCTAACCCTGCAAAGGAAGCATAGGTAAGCCCTAGGATGAAAGATCAGAGATGCGCATACGCATCCTACAGGTCTATGGAGGAGAACCAGACCCTCACCTGACAGTGTTCAACAGGTAGGAGATGATCCAAAAAATGCTGAACCTTCCCATGGGACAGGTCCAGCCTGGGTCTTACACCCCTCCCTCCCGACTTCTCAGGCAGAGAACACCGGGAGGAGAATGCCACGACTCCCTTAGAACAGGCTGTCATCCCCACCTGCCTGAAGAAGTCCACTATTATCCCTGTACCCAAAAAATCCAAGCCTGCTTGCCTCAACGACTACCGCCCTGTAACTCTCACCTCCATAGCCATGAAGTGCTTTGAGAAGCTAGTAAAGGGCTACATCTGCTCCTCCCTCCCCATCAACATGGACCCCCTGCTATTTGCATACCGCCCCAACAGGTCCACGGAGGACGCCATATCCCATGTGCTGCACACAGCAGCATCACACCTGGACAAGAGGCAGGGGAACTATGTGAGAATGCTATTCATCGACTACAGCTCGGCATTCAATACCATAGTCCCCTCCATACTCATAGCCAAGCTCAGGGACCTGGGCTTGGGCTATGACCTCTGCCAGTGGGTCTTGGACTTCCTGACTGGCAGACCCCAGGTGGTGAGAGCAGGCAACTGCACCTCCTCATCCATCACCCTCAACATAGGGGCCCCCCAGGGCTGTGTTCTGAGTCCCCTCCTCTACTCCCTGTACACACACGACTGTGTGGCTCAGCGGAGTAGCAATACAATCGTCAAATTTGCTGACGACACAGTGGTGGTGGGCCTGATCTCTGCCAACGACGAGAGGGCCTACCTGGAAGAGGTCAAGGTCCTGGCGGGATGGTGCCAGGAAAACAGCCTCTCCCTGAACGTCAGCAAAACAAAGGAGATGATTGTGGACTTCAGGAGGTCGGGGGTCAAGGACTACAGCCCCCTCAGCATCGACGGGGCACCGGTTGAGAGAGTCAACAGCTTCAAGTACCTCGGAGCCTACATATCCGAGGACTTGACATGGACCACACACATTAACAGTGTGGTGAAGAAGGCACGACAACGCCTCTACTTCCTCAGGCGCCTAAGGAAGTTCCAAGTCAGCCAGAAGATCCTTAAGAACTTCTACTCATGTACAATAGAGAGCATCTTGACCGGCAACATCACCTCCTGGTTTGGGAATAGCACTGCAAAAGACCGAAGCAGACTACAAAGAGTGACACGTTCAGCCGAACGCACAATTGGAGGGGGGCTCCCCACCCTCCAGAACATTTACTACAAGCGTTGCAAGGGCAAGGCTAAGAGAATCATTAAAGACTCCAGTCACCCGAACAACTGCCTCTTTGAACTGCTGCGGTCAGGCAAGCGATACCGGAGTCTCAAGGCGAGCACAGAAAGACTCAGAAGTAGCTTCTATCCCCAGGCCATCAGGCTGCTAAACGAACAATGAATGAACACTACACAACAACAACCACCAAACGCACATAGCACACACATCCACACGCACACACTCACTTTAAACAAACACACTGTAGCACCCACTCCACACACTTTATAGCACACACCCACTTTAAACAAACACACTGTAGCACCCACTCCCCACACTTTATATTTATGGATGAAGGATTGCACTACAACTCGTACACCTTACTGTAAATTGTACCTAAAATTGTACCTCATCCCATTTCTGCTTTGCACTAGATAGTACTGTACATTAGTACACTGCATAGTATTGTGTATTGTATATTATATGGTAACTCAGAACATTGTACATATGTCTATACCGAACACTGTGACCTCATTTTCTTCTTCTAAATTCATGCTATATTATGTTATTATGTTATTTGATACTATCTTGTCTAGCACAGTCTCTGGAGCGTAACAGTAAGAAGCATTTTGTATGAAAGTATTCTGTACTTCTGTATGACAACTATTAAAGAACTTGAACTTGAACTTGAACGATGGCTTGCTTCGTCCACAGAGATTGGATCTCGTTGACCAGAGCTGTCACTGCTGGAGACCCTGACAATAGGGTCTGTACCAAACCTGAAAACGGGTGGGGTTGTGTAAACACAAGTCCCCGCCTCAGCGTTCTCTCCATCCACCTCGACATATGGTACTGCCGTAGTCATATGTGACAACACTCCCAACGCACCCGCCGTCACGTGGCGCAGGTCCGCCAGGAACTGTAGATAGTTGGCCCGGTCCCCCCGCTGTGCGTAGCCAACCCTGGAACCGTGCGAGCAGCGCGTTCCGTGTCGGAACATCTGACCCTGACACCACCCACGAGGCAATCGCACCCAAGGGGGAACCCCGACAGAAAGGGCCGGTCTGATACGGGGGGCTTCCGATGAAAAAAGCCCCCCCACTGAACACCCCTCCAGAACATGCTGAGGAGTTGTTCTGCAGCCGGACATGCAAGGTGTAAGGCCCCCATGGGTTCCTACACACCGTAG
Organism: Notolepis coatsorum; assembly: GCF_963971535.1. NCBI lineage: Eukaryota > Metazoa > Chordata > Actinopteri > Aulopiformes > Paralepididae > Notolepis > Notolepis coatsorum. The sequence continues at coordinate 102,900,544 of NC_140169.1, read as the reverse complement.
CCCTGCAGTGATATTACTACCACCCCAAATCATGTGAGCTGCGACCACTTGCCAATATTTCAGGAGTGGGAGGCACCAACATGATACCTGGCCTGGCGAAGGCGAGGCCGGGGAAGCCCGCACTGTGTGCCTCAAAAGGTTTCGAGCCCCCCTGCTGACAACACTTAAGTTGACAGACGTAACACCAGGCTCAACCAACACAGTTCAAGGTGTGGGAGCCGCTTGACAGCACAACATTCTCACGGACAGACCCAGGCTCAGCCATCAACTGGGTGTCAGCCCCTGTCCCCATGATAAGCGAAAGGGGGGCCGCCCGCGCATCAACGAAGGCACGCGGCCCGCAGCCAAAGGAAACAATCAGAGCCCACTTTTTCCGCTGGTGTTGGGGAAGGGAGTGATCGGAGAGCGGGCTGCTCGCGGCAGGACGGTGACGGCTTGTTTGTTCAAGCCGAACCCATCCTACATGGCCGATCCCTCGGCCGCCAAGGCTGTCGGCCTTGTGGACACCTGTCGAATCAACGCCCAGGATACCTCCGGCGGGGGAAAACATGGCCGCCTGTCGAGGGCCTCGTCATCGCCGCTGACGAGGCCGTGCTCTCTCTTCTTCTGGCTGCGCGGTGTGAGGCGGTGTAGGGCCTAGGACAATACCGCCCGCGCTCCAGCAGAAGACCAAAATCCCCTGCGGAGAGGGGAACCCTGAGCGGTTATAGCTTGCGGCTGGGTCAAAGCTAATAACGTCAACAACCTTGCGCGATGTGTCGACGTCGGCTGGCCCTCAAGGCCCCGCCACCAGACACCATTTTTTTTATAGAAAAAAACAGCAATTCGAACACAGTTCTAATCGTTGCCAATTCCATACCGTGGCGGTACAAGCTTTAACAGCCCACCAGCCACTCGCCAGGCCGACCCACCCATGGCGTCGGCCGGACGGGGCACTGTTTCAATATGTCAAAAACAAAGGACTGATGTTAACACGGAGCACCAGTGGTGGTTGCAAACAGCAACCTCCACTGTGGTGTGCACTATGAAAGGGTTAAATGAATAAAAGAACTAAACCACAAAATACTGTAGAATGAGCAAACCCATACACACAACGTTAAGGGGAGGCGGACCAGAGCGAACTAGTCCCGCCTTCATTCAAAATATTCACAACAGCACACCAGCCCTAGCTTAGCCCATTTACCAAAAAAGGTAAACAAAGCCCCCCCCGCACTACTCCCCCAGTATACCGATTGACCGTCAGTATGAATGGTTGAGAGGAGAGAAAACTGTAGCAAGACAGACCTTCTCATAGCAGAGTGACAGAACGAAACAATAGCCCACTACACAGGGCCGCCTCAGGGGGTGGGGGGCCTCGCGTTTAAATTCGCCCAGGGCCTCACATTTCTCCCAGGCGGCCCTGCCCCTATACTACTACAGCCTAGCGTGAGGCGATGTGGGACCCAGATCGACAACGCCTGCGCACAGACACGCATGTTTACCATGTCGGCTGGACCCATAGCCCCACTACCCGACGCCAATGTGGATAGGAACTAGCCAGCTGAGCCATAACCCGCCGTTAAGTCCCATCCTGCAGTAATATAGCTCTACTGCTACACCGCCGAGCTCACGCATCGCCCCAGATGGGGACACCGTTCCATAGACCCCGCCGGAACACAAGGTAACATACCTGGCTAGGAAACCTAGCCACGGCCTACCCTGTTGTCAACCCATTTACCCGAAAAAAGGTAAATAGGACTCAGCAAAAAAAACCACAACAGCTACCGACTGACCTTCATTGATGAACCGGGCAAGAGGAGGGAGAAGTGACAACATCTCACGGCGGAGACATTAGAACAGCGCAGCAGTTAGCAGTAGCAATAGCATGTGGCATTAGCGATAGCATGTAGCATAGCATTAGATGTTTAGTAGCACGCCCAAGACAGCTTGGAAACCGTTCCCTGCAGTGAACGTTCACCAAACCATCCTGCCCCCGGCGCCAAGTTGCCAACACACAACATGGTTGTGTAACAAAACAAACCTCCGGTAAGCTTTCAACATTATGACTCTGATCTTTTTCATCCTGCTAGTTAACATATGGTGCACGCAGCCAGTACGCTGGGACGAAAATAGAGGAAGGGTGTTTTGGTGACCAGAGTCACGTGGGGTGGGGTGCATGTAGTTGTTTTCGTTGGAGATACAATAGGTATCATAGGAGATAAGGGGTATCTCATAAGGCTCAGAGCGGGACGCGAAAGCAAATACGATATATAACTGTACACCTTTGTCTGTTCATCGCAAATGATGTAACGCCAAACCAAGTTAGATGCTGCATGTCGCTGCTGTTAATACCAATAACATGTGATCCCCCCCCCCCCCCCCCTATGACACAAGGTGACACGAAAATGGAACTTCCCTACTGCACAGTAGGAGCGGATGCTATACCTACTGGGTGAACCTGCTGAACAGTAGGTTGTGAAAGGACAGTGTGTGAGTGTAGTAGGGTTGGTATACTGTTTATCCATTGAGTTATAACAAAACAATGATCAAAGAGCTGGGGTCAGGGAACGTAATTATACAAGAGGTTAAGTGTCTTATTGATTTTATTTCCAGTCCAGACTGTGCAAAATGATCCCCATTAGCCAGACTTTAAATGGGGGCCATTGGAAATGGTCCAGTAGGTACAGCATCCTGGCAGGCTTGAGTCCAAATTCCATGCCTGGCTAGGATCCTTTTGGCAAGCTCAACCATGTATTATACCTTGTGGACCCTGCACCAGACAGCGGTGGCGGTTGGAGAACGTTTGGATCAATTTGGGATCGGCAGGGAGGAGTAGGCCTACTGTCAAGGGGAAGTTAATGAAGCTGACAAGAAGATGGATATCAATTTAATCTTTATGCATCCAAAAGATTAACTCCAAAACTCCAAAACTGTGTTATTTACACATTGTATCTTTGTGTATTTACCTTGTGTTCTGGCTCTCCTATCGAGATGCATCCAGCTGCAGGCAGACAGCACCCACACTCTCAGGACCCACACTTTAAGGACCCTCGCTTCCATTGGCTGATTTGGGTCACATGACCGTCCCACCCAATGGCTGAATTGGAGTATTGCACTGCGGGATTGATTGATTGAAAACTTTATTAACAGATTGCAGAATGGGTATACGTGACCGTCACAGGCCCGGATTTGGGTCACGTGACCGTCCCACCCAATGGCTGAATTGGCACTGCGGGATTGATTGATTGATGGATTGAAAACCTTATTAACAGATTGCAGAATGGGTACACGTGACCGCCACAGGCCCGGATTGATTGATTGATTGATTGAAAACTTTATTAACAGATTGCAGAATGGGTATACATGACCGTCACGCGTGTAGCTTTATGCCAAGCAAGCAGTGCAAAAATTTACCGTAGTGGCATGCAGTAATGCGCCTTTCATTTTCGCGGAAATAGGCTGTCTATTGCCATTCTCTTTGACAAACTCTAACCTTAACCAGCTCCTTAACAACGCCTAAACTTAACCGTTCTAACCTTAACCAACTCCGAAACAATGCCTAACCTTAACCATGCCTAACCTTAACCATAGAAATTATATTGCCATTCTCTTTGACAAACTCTAACCTTAACCAGCTCCTTAACAGCGCCTAAACTTAACCGTTCTAACTTTAACCAACTCCGAAACAATGCCTAACCTTAATCGGCGAAAGAATACACGTTAAAAAAAAATCACGTTAAAAAATATTTTCGATGGGATTCGAACTCACCAGCAAACAAGCCATAGGATCCACAGCCATGTGTCCTAGCCAATTGAGCTATTTGTTGGATACTGAATAAGGGGCGGTGACTTATATATATTGAGCTCCGCTCGTGTCGCATGCGCGGGCACCTCGCGCGAGCACGCCGGCGCACGCACGCACCTGAGCGAGCACGCCGCCGCCGGTGCACGCACGGTAGCATTTGTCTGAAAAGAAGGGCGCTTTACCGCACTAGCGTGCGGTGACGAATGCGGAAGCATTTTTGCACTGCTTGCTTGGCATTAACGTACAGGCGACCGTCACAGGCCCGGATTTGGGTCACGTGACCGTCCCACCCAATGGCTGAATTGGAGTATTGCACTGCGGGATTGATTGATTGATTGATTGAAAACTTTATTAACAGATTGCAGAATGGGTACACGTGACCGCCACAGGCCCGGATTGATTGATTGATTGATTGAAAACTTTATTAACAGATTGCAGAATGGGTACACGTGACCGTCACAGGCCTGGATTTGGGTCACGTGACCGTCCCACCCAATGGCTGAATTGGAGTATTGCACTGTGGGATTGATTGATTGATTGATTGAAAACTTTATTAACAGATTGCAGAATGGGTACATGTGACCGCCACAGGCCCGGATTGATTGATTGATTGATTGAAAACTTTATTAACAGATTGCAGAATGGGTACAGTACAGCTCAATACACACAATTGTTAAGGGGATGCAGACCATGCAGTGGGTGGGGTGGGGGGGTTGGGCAGGAGGGGTGGGGGGGGGAACACTGTACAACTGTATAAGCAAAACTGTACATTGGAATATTGACAACCATACTTGGTCATTTACTGTACATTGGAGGGGGTTGGGTTAGGACATTTACATGGGCCAGTTTCGAATTGCAGTCTCCCGTAGGTGTTCTTTGAGAGTGTTTTTGAAAGTGGGTAGTGATTCACATTCCTTTACAGCTTTGGGTAGGGCGTTCCACATTGATGTGGCATTATTGCGAAACGTGTTTAGTCCCTTGTTTGAGCCGAATCTGGGTTTAACATGATTTGTGGAGCTCCCTCTGGTGTTGTGATCGTGGTATTCACTGACCTTTGGGAAGTATTTTGACATGTACATGGGTACCTTGGTCATGTAGTGTATCTTGTAGACCAGGCCCATTGCAAGTTGCTGTACTCTGTCGTCTACTCTAAGCCATCCTAGGTTGTCAAAGTGGGCAGGGGTGAGGTGGGTTCTAGGAGTAAGGTCAAGCAGTAGTCTGACCAGTTTGTTTTGAGATGTTTGTAATTTAGTTTTTAGCGCCTTTGAGGTGTTTTGGTACCATGAGGTGCAAGCATAGTCGTAGTACCCTTGTATGAGTGCTCCTGCCAGAGTCTTCAGGGTGTTCTTGTTTACCAGAGAGGAGATCCGGTACAAGAATCGAGTTCGTTGGTTGACTTTTTTTATTACATTGGATGCCATTTTGTCACAGGAAAGATTGGCCTCTAGGATGGAGCCCAGGTAGATAATTTCATCTTTCCTTGTGACAATATTGTCACCCACTGTAACTGAGAAGCCGTCGGTCTTGCTGAGTTTGTTATTTGAACCGAAGAGAATGGACTCTGTTTTGCCCATGTGTAATGATAGTTTGTTATCAGCGAGCCATATGCAGATTTTGCCTAGTTCCGAGCTGAGGTTTTTTTCAACCTGTAACTTGTTCTTGTCAGAGACCAGCAGGGCTGAGTCGTCTGCGAACAAGAACAAGTTTCAGTCACAAGCTGACAACATGTCATTTGCATAAATTAGGAACAGTAGCGGTAGCAGCACAAGCACTCCAGTCTACTGCTTGTGTAAAACAACAACAGAATCAGAGAGCATGGTTGGCTGTGACACCTGTGATGACTGGTTCCATCCCAGGTGTCTAAACCTCAAAAGGCTACCGAAAAGCAAGACATGGTATTGCCCGGAGTGCAGAAAAAATTTAAATAAGTCTAACCCTAACTAAGTTGCTGTACTCTGTCGTCTATTCTAAGCCATCCTAGATTGTCAAAGTGGGCAGCGGTGAGGTGGGTTCTAGGAGTAAGGTCAAGCAGTAGTCTGACCAGTTTGTTTTGTGATGTTTGTAATTTAGTTTTTAGCGCTTTTGAAGTTTTGTTCATAAAATTGTTCTGAATCAAGAAATTCTATGTCTTTATTTAAAGTGTAACTAATTGTCAGAAATTGGTTTAAAAAAAAAATTGGTAAATAAAAACAGCATTTATGTTAATTGTATCCTTTTAAATGTCCTTTTAAAATGAAGAATTGTGCTTAGGAAAGTACTTGAAAGTCCTTGAATTTCATTTTGCAATGTGTGGGAACCCTGACTGTAGCACTCAACACTTTGATGAACATTGTTACTCAGCTGATAGAGGTGTACCCTTCTTGCTGTCTTGTTTTGTACCATAGAAGAGATGGATGTTGACAATACATGTATTTTAGTTACACTTACATTTTATTGTGTATGTTTTTTTTTTGTAAGATAGTCTACTACACTATAACAATATTTACACCCATATCCGAAATGCAAAGTGGTAAGGCTCCTGGAAGAGACGGTATCCCACCAGAAATGTACCTCTCTTGTTGGGACATAATTGGACCCCTATTACTTAATATGATTTTATACTCAGTCAAGGAGGGGAACTTCCATAAGAACGACAATATTGCACTCATAACAGTCCTCCTTAAAAAAGACAAAGACCCCACCGAATGCGGTAGTTATAGACCATTAAGCCTCCTCGGAACTGATATCAAACTGTACTCTAAGGTATTAGCCATCAGACTTCAAAAGCATATGACGTCTTTAGTTCATCCGGATCAAACTGGCTTCATAAGAGGCCGCTTGATCACTGATAACATAAGACGATTACTACACGTACTAGATGCTAACAAGGACGACACCACACCTAAGGCGATGCTGTCCCTGGATGCAATGAAAGCTTTTGACAGGTTGGAATGGTCGTATCTATGGGCAGTATTAGAAAGGATGGGGTTAGGAAAAGGATTCATTGATATGATTAAAGTATTATACAAAGACCCATCGGCCATGATTACAACAGGTATAATCACCTCCGAAATCTTTCCGGTATCACGCTCCTCTAGACAGGGTTGCCCTCTTAGTCCCGGACTATTCGATTTATCATTAGAGCCTTTAGCACAATATATAAGACAATCCCAATCCATAGAACCAATCGTAATTGTGCTGAAGGGTCTGCAATTAGGTAAAATTAGACCTAAAATAATCCCCCTTTAAGTTCACCAACCTGTTTAATATATGGGAGTTAAGTTATTTATTTACCACGTAAAGTTACACTGTCTGCCTACTTATGGCATCTCAGGTTATATGACGGTGCTGCCATCTAGTGGGCCAGAGGTGGTAGTGTTCCCTCGTAAGTGCGTCACTTCCTCTAGGAGCTTGTTGATGTTAGAACTTGACCGGACATGTTAGAGAACAGACGTGCCTCCAGCGTTGCTCTCGTTAACGTTATAGTTTGACGGTGACCAAGGATGTAAAGTTGCTTACCAAGCGGACATTATACCACCAAGAGAGAGTGAGTTTTTAGTACCCAGCTAATTCGATGTTTAGTAAACGTCTGGGATTAGCACATTACAGCGGACTATAGTATTCCCCATTTATCGTTAACAGTTAGCCGAAGCTAGCTAGCTCGGTGCTAATACCTAAAGTAGCTTCAGCTCATGCTTTGATAGCTGCTCTATACTGGACATATCAGTCGATATATAGCACAGACCAGAGGACATTTAGATAGGGTCTGTGTCGAAGGGACGCTGTAAAAGGACACAACTAGCCACTAGCAGTAGCCTGTGGTACAGAGGGGACCAGCGTGTGCCGTGCAGCACCACGGAGCGGAGCGAGACACTCGGATCCACCACAGCGGAGCATCTGGTCTGCAGGAGCAGACTGGTGGCGCCTATCGGACCGGGCAGCGTCTTCCCGCCCTCATCACCACGCAGCGGTCTACTACTCCTCGTTACAGAACCCATCCGGGTTCCTTTTCACCACCAGGATTCCTAACTCTCTCCACCTCTCTCATACTGCAGAGGGAATTGTTCCTCTGACACAGTGGTAACCGCGGCAACGTTTGGCCAGAACACTTTAATAGAACTATTTGGGCGTCCATCTAAATTTAGTGATAGTATTTAATTAGGCATTGTGTAACGTGATAACAATATTTGTATGTATCTTTTACCCCTTTTTTGCTTATATAAATGGCATTATGATTCAAACAGTTTCCTCGCTCTTTCTAGTTTAGGTGACTCCATTTTAAGTTATTCACTCAGTTGTGTATTTGGTACAATTAGTTTAAGAGTTAAGGCATCCTACCACACCCCCTAAGGTGACAATTATATACAGTCCTCTAAGCTCCCGCACAGTAATCAAGGGCATACAACATAAAATTTGTTTATATGCGGACAACGTAATACTGTTCATGCAAAACCCCAACACCGCATTGCCTCATCTTCTCAAGTTGATTGAGGACTTTGGCGATTTATCGGGATTTAAGATAAATTGGCCGAAGTCGGCTTTCCTTCCACTTAACGCCCCTGCAAAAAAATATATAACCCTCCCAGAAGAGATACCGATGGTTAAACACTTTAGATGTTTGGGAGTTGAAGTATTCCCTACCATAAGCCAAACGGTGAAGCACAATTACATAAAAATCCAAAATAAAATCAAATACGACCTTGACAGGTGGTCAAAACTTAAAAACTCAGTACAGGCACGGGTATCAATAGTTAAGATGGACGTCCTACCTAGAATCAACTTCTTCAGCTCAATGCTACTGTTACCCCCTCCAGAGGGTTACTGGAAAAAATTACACTCCTCCGCATACAAATTTATTTGGAAAAACAAACCACCACGTATAAAAAGATCCACCGCACAGAGAAACAAAGCAGACGGTGGTATGGCATTTCCAGATTCTTTCCACTATTTTAAGGCGTACACTTTAAGACCACTGACAACATGGTTTGATCCCCAAGCATCAGTATCCTGGAGAAATTTAGAAGAAAATATAGTAGCTCCACATAGACTGAAGGACATAGTATACACCAAATTATCAATTAAGCAATGCGAACGGAAATTTGGCCCCATAATTACTCATGCGATCCGGATATGGCGTGAAACACAAAAAAAATATATTCTAACCCACATAAATGGCATAATCATACTCCCTTATTCAATAACAATGCACTCCTGATTGGAAAACGACCTATAAGATTCCCTAGATGGGAAAAGCAAGGCATACACACATTAGGAGATGTTTTCAACAAACAGGGTTTTTGTAGTTATGATGAAATACACAAAAAATTTTATCTCACCGATTCCACATATTATTTTTACGCACAGTTATTGTTATGTTTGAAGGCTCACTGTGTTCCATTAAGGATACCAATTGTACACCACAGATACCACAAATTATTCTATGAAAGAGAGACATCGAGAGGTTTTGTATCAGATTTTTATCATCAATTACTAACGTCTTCGTATGAAACCCTCCACCTAGACTCAGTCTGGAGGAGGGATATACCAGACCTGGAAAAAGATTTTGATTGGCAAGAAGCCTGGGCAAATGTTCGACTTGCATCAAGGAACCCGGACCATCAACAAATCAATCTTAACTATATTCACAGGACATACTTGACTCCTATAAGACTGAACAGAATGGGTCTTAAACAAGACTCCAAATGCTCCTTATGTACAAATGGGGACGAGGGGACATTTATGCACATGTACTGGGACTGCCCACCAGTTAAGATATTCTGGAAAGAAGTGACCCAGCAATTATCAAATCTCTTAACTCTGAATATACCTGTACACCCCTCTGTATTACTGCTGAATGATGTTTTTGAGTGTGCAGTAACTATACAGCCAAAGAGATTGGTTTTATCTGGTATCACAGTGGCTAAAAAGCTGATAGCATCACAATGGTTTCAACCGGAAAAATGTGCCGGAAGGTCTGGATTCTTACATATCTCGATGTGATTTATCTAGAAATATATACAGCAAGAATTTTGGGTCTCAATGAATCCAAAATGACAATGTGGTTAGAAGTGGTGGAGAGAATAAAAGCTAGCATATAATGGTAGTGTCTGGTTAGGAGCGAGTGATAATGGGTGGATTATCCAATGGGGGGTCCGGGGGAGGGGGGGGGGGTGCGAGCTAGAGCATATGTGTGTAGGGTATTAGATAGCAGGTATTAGGGGTATATCTTGTATAAGACATTTAACTAAATGGTGATTTCATTGGATGTGCACTGTTGATTAATGCTTGTATATCGTTAGGTTATGACTATAACCAAGTTCTGTTAACACTTAGTGAACGCTCAGCGTTTCATGCATATATCTCGCTTCAGCATATATATACTGAATAATTTCACAAATGTACCTTTAAATGCCAGCATTCATCTGGCCACACCCCCATCCGTTCCTATATAAGCAGGGATGGTGCCACACACTCATCTCCTTCCCAACAAATTTCACCACAATGAAAAATCAAGGGCCGCAGCGGCGTCTAGACGCTGAGCGTTCACTAAGTGTTAACAGAACTTGGTTATAGTCATAACCTAACGTTCTGTATCACACTAGCTCACGCTCAGCGTTTCATGCATAATAGGAGCTGAGCGGGAGCTAGAAGCTCGACAAATGTACCCTGCTGAGGCCCCCCACAACCATCAGATCAGGGAGGGCCGAGCCCCCCCGACCCACCCTAATGGAGGGCACCCCCCCTATTGGTGGCTTCACGGGAGCGCGACGGACCCGACCGTGCGAAGAGGCACTCAAGCAACTCAACGCACAGGGTGAGCAGACCGTGGCTTGACCCCACGACTACACACACGCACAACCCGCATGCCACCCGGGAACGAACGGAGGGATAAACCTCATTACTGCCCCCAGAATCACGGGGTCAAGGGTAAACCCAACCCCGTGGCAAGGCCGTAGCAGCGGAGCGCAAAGGAAGACCCAGACCCACCAAAGGGACTGGACCCCCTGGAACGGGGGCCCGGAGAAGTCCATGATGCCAGCATCAAGACCCCACCAGGTGGGCACTTAGTGACCCCGCCCCCCACATCGCCAGCGTATTCGGACAAAGGCCCCTCAGCCGAGCGGGCCCTGTCCCCCCAATAGTACACCGCCTGGCACACTGACCCTGCAGAACAGGCAGTCAGCATGGCCGTAAGCACACAAAAAAGGTTAACCAACGGAAGCAGGCAGCGCACCGGGGAAAAACCAGGCAACAGGCTATTAACCCTAGCCTGGAGACTGCGGACGAGACAGGCGCCAGAGGGGACAGCTGAACACAGCCGCCCCGGCGGAAGGAGCGTAAGCTGGCGGTGTTGCATGACCAAGCCTCCATTTAAAAACCCCCACCCAGAGGGGTTGAGGCAGAGAAGGCTGACACGATTGGCAGACGTCATGAACGTGCAGGGGCACCCTCAAACGGTGAACCCGGGAGTTGACACTGCTCCAACACACCAGGGAATCAACCACCTTGGCGTTACCCAATGCGGTGGTTGTTCCTATAACCCCTCAAGAAAAAACTCCAAAACACACCTGCGGGTATACACCGGCTATACCGCAGTACAAGTGTTTCAGTTTTCAAAAAAGGGTTAACCCAGGCCTACGGGTCGACGAAACATTACTTCGGACCGGGCCTGGCGATACGGGAAGCACAGGGTCACCAGAGGAGGTCAAAGACCACCCCAACAGGCCCCTCTTCGCCATGCGTGAGAGAGGAGCGAAAAAGAATGGAGAACCAGCCCCTAAGCACACCGTACTTGGTATTCCCAGGCGGTCTCCCAACCAAGTACTAACCAGGACCAACCTGTGTAGCGGCCGAGATCCGACGAGATCGAGCGTGTACAGGTTGGCATGGCCGTAAGCCATTACGACAGTGCTGAGTAAAAACGTACCCAACCAGGGTCTCCATAGTGCTTAACCCTGTGACACCCGGACCGACCTGGCATTTTTCCCCCTGAAAAAAGCCCAAGTCCCTCAGGGTACCAGAACAGCAGATCTGCATCCCCGGCGGACAACGGGTTCAACTGATCCGGACCAGCGTGACCAGAACCAGTCCCGTGCCCTAACCACGCCGACATGCCTACTCCAGGAGAAAGGGCAGATATGCGTGTTGATCTTAACATGAAAAGAAGGCGCCACCCAGACGTTCGGGCGAACCGCGCCCGGTGGCCCACCCCCAGGGCGTGAGACCCCTCTACATATGTTCAGATCCATTCCATCATCATCCCCCAGACATGAACGAGAATCCGTCGATAACCAACCCAGGTCGTGGGATGTGGTCGTCGGAAGAGGAAAAACCTCCATCTCAGTTGCTCTATAAAAACGCCGTTTTAACCTCAAGCAACCAAGGCGTGCCAGTCAGTCGCCTGTTTCTAGCGAGCTAGCACTATACGTGCGTCGGGACACACCCACATCAATGAACAGGCTATTTAGACCTGTCATTGAATCCCCAAGGCGCCCAGGGGAACGACAAGAGGGGTGTGACACTTCCTAACTCCAACTCTTTTTTTAATAGAAAAGAAGGAAGCACCAACAGTATGTATCCCAGTCTACACAGCCGGGGGTAAAACATTTTCACATTCTTACATCCCACCACCCTCCCATAGCAAGGAGACGGGAATCCCCAGAGAGACTTCCCACGCAAGCTGTACAGATTGAAAAGAATATATTGCACCTTGAGCCATGTAAAAAATTGGTTTTTAGGGCTCTCCGGGGAAGAGGCACTGAACCCATACACACTCAATAATCGAATTGAATCGAATACATACACAATAGAATAGGACACCTTCTAGAGGGTCCACTCACTTTGACAATCTGAGGAGGAAGGCTCTGTACTCTGATGGAGGCTCCCTCACATGGAAGGAGGAGTCCGAACTCACAGAAGGCGCGAATAGGCGCTTGGTGAGGAGGAGCCCTGACCACCCCCCCGAAACAGATCCATCACATGGACCTGAACAGCACACGGAAGTCCTACCAACAGAGACGCGCACGGTGACGTACTCTATGGCGGGGGAATTTCTGCGGTGCACACGCCCAATATTCCAGGCCGTGGGACCAGGAAACTCCCTCCCCCCCCCCCCCCCCCTCACCCCGTAACGTGCCGAACCTCAACGTGACAGGAACCTTGAAGGACAGGGGGTGTACCCCTGACCAACAGAAACAAGGGGGAGAGGAAAGGTTACCAGTTCACCCCTTTACGACCCCACACCCATGATACGATGTAATGACAAAAAGAGAATATGACACAGTCATAGTCAGCTCTATGAAGCGTTTGACAGCTTCACACAGCGCATGAGCTAACCTGCTATCTGATTTTTACTAAGGAAAAAACACAGAATAGAGAGGGCTCTCTAAGAGCCCCGGTCCAACATACACATGTGCTTCTGTGGCCAGTCCAACCCAGTTGCAGGTCACATGACACACACAACCCATCATCACCTACAAAAAATGGCAAAAACACTCTACAGAGGAACGCCGTTTTTCATAATGAGAGAATACATAATTCTCGATTAGTATCGGCCACAGGCCTTGCTAAGCACACACGACAGCGACCAAACAATCTTTTCTTTTAGGAAAATAAAGTTTCTCCAGCAGTCATAGCACAACCTCAGCAATCAAGCTAAGGGTTACATCGCATCCCTACCACACAAAGACACAATGTAGTGCAACAACATGTCTGATAGGAGGATGAAGAAGTCCCCAGGGAACCGTGGGGAAAAACACAATCCTCCTACTTTACCCTTAATACGGCCAGTTAAAACAGGAACCTGTTAATATGTGAACACACTGTTCATTGTCATCACAGGCTGAGAAAAGAATATTCTTTCACTCATTTGTCACTAAGCATAGCTTCATAGGTTAGTTACCTTAGTTGTGAGTACACGGTACATAACAACACACATGATGTTTCTCACACAACAACCAGATCATTTTCACATCTGTAACAACAACCCGATTTGCCCGGAGAAGCTAATTACCAGTGACAAGACAGTTCACACAAAACTTGCGTCGTATCCCAAATGCATTGCAGCAACACACGTTTTTGGAAAACAGCGTTATTTACAAAACATGTAGAAGGTAAAGCCGGAAGACGCGTATAAGGTCTGGTCAAACCTTTGTCCTACCCGGAGCGTAGATCAGCGAAGTGCAGTCTCAAGACACCGTAGAAACACAGCCATCCTGTGTTGTTCGATCTGGGCAGCGTCGCCGCTCCTACCGTCGCTACGGTCCCTTTTGTTGACGCAATCCTTGCCGTCCTGGCTCAGGGCAGGGTCGACGAACATCCCCTGTCAAAGATGACGTCGTAGTCAAGAGTGTAAAACATGTTATAATCAAAGCACGTTCAACAGAGTAGCATTAAGCTAACGGCCGCTCCAACCGTCGGTCGCTACTCCCCCTGCTCGCGAGACGCCGAGCGAACGGCGCACGCGACCAGAGGGGAGCTCGCGGCGGCGCGCGAGTAGCCGGAGCTACCCCGCGCTGGCCTTGTCCGATAGCAGCAAGCTAACGTTTCCTAGTGATCACAACAGGCTAGCGCCGCAGCTAACAGCTGACTGGCTAACAGTAGGCCCAACCTCTGTAGGCCACGCAGTGATCCCAGCAGGCTAACGCCGCAGCTAACAGCTGACTGGCTAACCGTAAGCTAAGCAGCTATCACCTGAACTTGTACACAATGATATAACACTCACCCAGACAGGCCGCCGTTCTGAAACCCTCCTCACTTTTTAAGAGAAAAGAGAAACAAGATGTCAACACAGCTTTACAACGGTTGTTCTGAAGGATCAGATTAAACCGAATATATATATTTATTTATATATATATATTTAATTGTATTTGTATATCCCCTGATATCCCTTGTATATTCCTTGTGCAATATGCATTGAATATCCCTTCTAGTCTACTGAACATCCCATAATAGTCTCCATTCTACCATTGGACGAGACCTTGGTGCCAGGTCGCCATACCCCTCAGACCAGGTTCAATCGTACCGCTCAACATGTATGGACAAGTCCTAGTTCCGCGTAGGAATATGTCTACCGCACCACTAATGGTACTATTTGTTCATAGTGCGTATATATACTGCGCTATTAAAGTAGAACTTTCTTTTAGTCCAGTTCCTTACCCTCCAACAGAGTGACAGACGCAAAAGCCTCCCCGCGAACCACGTGTGGGCAGTAAGGCCAATTCGGCCCAGTATCGGCATTGAGACATCGTGTATATTAATATTTGAATAGTCATATTTGGCACTATATCGTCGAGTTGGACGTATTCTATTAAGCTAATAATAGTCTATTCATATATAGTGCCTCGTGCGGTAAGAGTTCTATAGTAATCAGCACCCCCATCGTTTCGGGCATCAGCTGGACGCTTATCCAGGGTGGTTGACCCCACGTGAAGCTGCACCCGAGGAGCTCCAGGCCAAAGAGCGAGTGGACCTGTATATTGGATTATTCTACCGACGACGGCTAGCCTTCCCCGGCTTGGATTATGCTTTGAGTACTTTGATTATTCTATGGATAAAGGCCAACACTGCGGTGTGTTGGAAATACCCCCCCCGGAGAGGACGACAGGTGAGACGGCGCTCTGCACAGTGAGGTCGCCTCACGTCTCTCCGTCGTGGACCGGAGGACGCCGGCCACAGAGGGTCCAACTGCATTCATCTGTGGATCGAGGATCGTTGGGCACCGTGTCGCACAACTGTGGACTCTCCCAAGATACCCTCGGCCAGACGGGATCCAGCCAGTGACTCTCTAACCCCCCCCCCCCCTCCAGCTGTCCTACAAGCAGTCGGAACCTTCCCCTAGTGTATCCAGCTATATAATCATTCAAGTATCATCGCTATTGTTCCCTAAATATTCCAGGTTGTATATTTGCTTCCTGCGCAATCAGAGATTGGACATTCGATATTGATCTACCTACGAATACTCATTTGCCATAAAAGTGCATACTATTTCAAATCATAAATGTAATTAAGTGATCGTTGTACATACCTTTTGCTATGTATTAAAACTCAAACTTTCGATTTGGTACATTTGTGTTGGATCCGTTTATCAGGTGGGAGTGTTCAACATATTCATACCTAGTACTGGGTGGCCAGAGTCTAAAGTACAAGAGGTAGTGGTAGTAAGTATCATATCTAACCATACAGTCAGGGAATTGTACCCCTCAGTTACAATTGGTCCTTCGAGCCGGATGGTAATCAGTGTAATATTAATATAGTGTTATTAATATTAAAATGGCCTATGATGAACACTCCACGAAACGATCCTCCTAACCAACAACGCCCGCGGCGCAAACGACAGCTCCCTCAGTACCTAGAGGCTTACGCTGTCAGTCAACAACCTAGTCTTCTACCAACAGTAAACGCGGTAAAACTAGAAAGTTAAATTATGTCTAACCCTAACGACCAGGCTACCCCGACCATAGAGGCCCCTATGGGTTCTAATGTAACTGACCAAGCTCACGGTGGGGACCAGGGGGAACCAGACATGACTTTACACCCCGCCAATACCGAAGAAGTAGTCCCCGACGAGTCCCGGGAGGAAGACAACACTACCGAGAGAGAACTCGGCACGGAAGAAGATGAGGAGAGCACCGTGGAGATAGAGCTCCAAGACTCCGCACGGAGTACCCCAAGGGACGGCTCCCCTATACAACCGTCTTCTCCCAGCGAGGCAGAGAGGACACTACAGCAGGCATTCCTCGTCAGCCTGAAAGCCTCTACTGAACGCGATAGACTCCAGGGTGAACGCGATCGATTGCAGATACAGCAACGGAGCGAAGAAGAGCACATACGCCTGGAAATAAGACGCATTCAGATGGAAGAGAATATGGCAAGAGACCGGGCCGACGCCCAGCGCGCCGCCACCGGTGCCCAGAGAGAATCGGATCTCACCAAGCGCGAAGCCGAGCGCGACAGAGCACAAGCGCAACTAATAGAACAGCTGATCAGAAGGACAACACCCCCTCCCTCCACCAGAGGCTCCAGGAACTCGTCTAGACATCACTCCAGGGCGGCATCCCCTAGCCGAGTAAGCGACCCTGAACTTGACCAACAGACGAGGTCTATACCCCCCGCAGACCCCCTTCCCCAACCGGTCCAAGCGAGACCCAGCCACCGGGAAGGAGCAGCATACACTGCGGAGAGGCTAAATCAGAGACTACAAGCCCTGGATGACCTAACGGAAGACGAAGAGGAAGAGGAGGAGAACCACGCCCGACGACAGCACAGTACTCTACCGGACCAGGAGGTCCAGTACAGCCCAGGCTATACCCCCGCGGAGCTGCGCTACAGACCCCCGACGCTATTCACGGGTGAGCACAACGCACGACCCGCACCGAGGAACAGCACCTGGACCAGCGGGCCATGGTACACAGCCGGTACCAGCCCACGCCAAGGAGCAGGAGGAGACTCGCCTAGGAGGCCTCTCCCCCAACGCTCGCCGATGTATCAACAATCCGCGTCATACATTGGCACACCTATGGTACCAGACTTCACCCAGGAGAACCGGGCCCAGTATACGGAGCTCCGCATGTGTCTGGAGACAATGTTGGTGGATGTCATTGATGAACGCCATAAATACGCGATACTACTGAATCATTTAAAGGTACCCCGCGCGCACAACATAGCGCTCGCCTACGCCACTTCCACGACCCCATACACCGCAGCGCTGGTAGCGTTGGACCAGAGATATGGACGTATATGGGATTACGTGATCCAGGAGATCAGGCACATCGACCGCCTACCCCCAGCAACAGACAATCGAGCACTGGACGACCTGTCCATCAGAGTGCAGTCCCTGGTAGGGATGCTGGGAGCGCAGAGGGAAAAGGGTAGGCATGAACTATACGCCAACTCAAATGTAGAGAGGATCTTGGAGAAGCTACCGCCCGCCCGACAGGAGCGCTTTAGGCGGCAGAGAGACCACCGAGACCCTAATGGCCCCGAACCGAACCTCCTCGATCTAGCCGACTTCCTGGCGAGAGAAGTCAGCAGCTTACGGCTAGATACATTCGGACGGAGCACCCCTGGCTCCAGAGAAGGAACCAGGAGACTAAATGATGGAAGAAGATCGTGACTGTCATGCACCAATCGGAGTCAGTGCCAAGCAGTAGGAGCCACAGTACCCCCTCAAGAAAGGAGAAGTGGAAGATAGTGTGCCCCTACTGTGAGAAAGAACACTGGCTGTCACAATGTGACTCATTCCCCAAGATGAATGCGGAGGAAGCGAGTCAATGGATAAAGTCCAACAGACGCTGTTTTCGCTGTGCGCGATCACACATGGCAGCCGAATGCCGCTTAAAGAAAAAGTGCAGTCGGTGCGATGGAGCCCATCTGGACATACTCCACGACAGTAACAGACGGCGGCCTCCACCCGCACCATCAAGCAGCAAAGCAAGCGTCATGTACATCGACCCCGCCAGCAGCAGCGGAGCCAGAGTGCTCTTAAAGGTAGTCTGTGTGACATTGAGCTACCAGAATAAAGTCATGGACACTTACGCCGTCCTTGATGACGGGTCAGAGAAGACCCTTCTGCTCGCGTCCGCTGCGGCCCAGCTAGGGCTGCGGGGGAGCGAAAACCAAATGACAATTCGGACAATAAGAAGAGATTTGAAAACGATAAAGGGCGAGAATGTCTCATTCTCTATCGCAGCAAGCGGCCAGCCCGAGCGACGGTACAGGATTACAGACGCTTTCACCAGCCAAGAAATAGGACTGTCGCGGTACACATACCCCGTAGCCAAGCTGATGGAGAAATATGTACATCTACGCAAGCTACCGATCCCACTCATAGACGGTGCTACCCCGACACTGTTGATAGGCTCCGACCATGCAGACCTCATTGTCCCGATAGACCGGGTTCATACCGGACCCAGAGGCTGTCCTGCAGCAGTCGAGACCCGCCTAGGATGGACTCTCCAAGGCCCACTCGCCAAATCTCTCAACCGAACCACAGCCACTAGCTGTCTCCACTCCCGAGTCACAGAGGGAGACACCGCACTCCTGCAGCATGTAGAGAGGCTATGGACCTTAGAACAAATGCCCTTTAAGAACGAAAAGAAAGACATTCGCTCTAAAGACGACATCTACGCCATTAACCTCCTCGAGACGGGAACAAAGAGAGTCCCAGTCAGCGGCGTGTTGAGATACGCCACGCCACTCCTGCGGCGGGAAGGGATGCCTACCTTTCACGCAAAGAAAGACGCCACAGAGCGGTACCTACTAAACACAGAGCGGCGCTTAGCCAAGGACCCCGCCCAAGAAAGTGTATACCGCGCTGAGATTGAGAAGCTCATCACAGCGGGACACGTCACAAAGATTGACATTAAAGAGGCCGACCAGACGACGGAATCGTGGTACGTGCCCCACCACAAGGTTCATCACAACGGCAAAGACCGCATCGTGTTTAACTGCAGCTACCAGATCGGATCCCAAAATCTGAATAAAGAGCTATTGCCCGGTCCTACACTCGGCCCCTCCCTACTAGGCGTACTACTCCGCTTCCGCCAGGACAAGGTGGCTATCAGCGGGGATATCAAAGGGATGTTCCTGCAGGTGAGATTAGTAGAGGAAGACAAGCCCCTGTTGCGGTTCCTATGGAGAGAGAGACCAGGAGATGAGCACCCAGCCATCTACCAATGGGAAGTCCTCCCTTTCGGAACTACATGCAGCCCATGCTGTGCTACATTTGCACTACAGAGACATGTCGCAGAGGACCCAGCAGCGGACGAAGAAGTCCGACACAGTGTGAAGAACAGCTTCTACGTAGATAACTGTCTACAAAGCGTTTCGACCCAGGAAGAAGCCGAGGCTCTCCTACTTAAACTCCGCGCCTCTCTGATCAAAGGCGGCTTTGATCTCAGGCAGTGGGCCAGCAGCGATCCGCACGTACTGCGCAGCCTCTCCTCCAAGGACAAGGCAGCGAGCAGCGAGACCTGGATGGCCACAATCCCAGGAGAAGCCCAAGAGATGACACTAGGACTAGTGTGGCGCTTAAAAACAGATTCGCTCCACTATAGACACAAACCCCTGACCACGGAGCAGGGAAGGTCGACGGCAATACCGACCACCAGACGGAGTGTGTACAGAACACTCGCCCGACAATATGACCCGTTAGGATGTATACTACCGTACACCACCAGGGCAAAGATGATTGTACGAGCATTGTGGGACAAGGACCAGGGCTGGGACGACCCCATTCCCGCACACCTTGCATCCACCTGGAGAGAGTGGGAGATGGAACTCCACTCACTCCCAGGCGTTAATATACGCCGAAGCTACTTCCCACCCACGGTGAGGCCAGAGACATGTAAAATGGATATACACGTCTTCAGTGACGCCTCCGAGGTCGCCTACGGATCAGTAGCCTACTTGCGGGCCCAAGAAGAGGGGGGAGAGATCTACACAGCATTCATCCTCGCCCGCTCGAGAATAGCCCCACGCAAGCAACAGTCTATCCCACGTCTAGAGCTCTGCGCAGCCCTCGCAGGAGCGCATCTAGCCACGCTCATCCAACGTGAGCTCACCATTCCGGTGCATAGAACAATCCTGTGGTCAGATTCCACGACAGTACTCGCCTGGATCAAATCGGATTCATGCAAATACAAAGTCTTCGTGGGAGTCAGAGTCACTGAGATTCAAGAGTTAACCGGAGAGTTAACCGGAGAAGCAAACTGGCGCTATGTTGATACAAAACACAACCCAGCTGACGTCATCACCCGGGGAATGTCCCTAGATGACTTAACCCGTCGTAACATCTACAGTGACGGACCAGCATTCCTCAAGCTCCCGGAAGGAGATTGGCCCACGCCCACCCCGAGGGAAGCAAGTGACGAGGAGGCTGAGAATAAGAAACCTATGTTCTGTGGATTGAGCACTGTTGTCTCCGCAGACCCCAACATAGACGATTGCATTACCATAGAGAGTGCGCAGCAACGGACATTCCTGCGGCACCACCCAGAGATTCAGTCCCCCGCTGATATGTCAGCAGCTGACTACGAGGAAGCAGAACTGCTTCTACTGCAACGAGCCCAGAGAGACTCGTTCCCCGATGAACTAGACTGTCTACAGGGAGGAAAGCCCGTCCCATCAGACAGCAGATTGATTCATCTGGCCCCCGAGAGTGACACACATACCCTCATCAGAGTGGGTGGTCGCCTGCGGAGAGCCCCCAATTTACCGGATGACATTAAGTACCCGATCGTATTGAGCAGCCGACACAAGGTCACAGAGCTGATTATAAAGAAATACGACGAGGATGTACACCACGCAGGAGCAGAGAGAGTCTTCGCGGAGATCAGACGTCGTTACTGGATACTTCAAGGAAGAGAGGCGGTGCGACGCTTCCAGCGAACCTGTCTAGACTGCCGAAAGTGGCGCGCGCAGCCCAGCATACCACGGATGGCTGACCTACCTCCATGTCGCCTCCGACTCGGCGACAAGCCATTCCACTCAACAGGCATGGACTGTTTTGGCCCGCTGCACATAAAGAAAGGAAGAGGCACCGAGAAGCGGTGGGGTATTGTATTCAAATGCATGACCACCAGAGCGATACATATCGAGCTCCTTCCGACCATGAGCACAGACTCATTCCTTATGGCCTTCCGAAGATTCACATCACGGAAAGGAAAACCGTCTACATTATTGTCCGATCACGGGACAAACTTCAAAGGTGGAGAAAGAGAGCTGAGGGAGAGCTTCCAAGCTATGGGCCCAGAACTTAAGACCCACCTCGCTCCAGCCCAGATTGACTTCCAATTCAACCCCCCAAACGCACCCCACTTCGGTGGAACTTGGGAACGAGAAGTACGTTCTATAAAGACAGCCCTGTACGCAGTACTTGGGGCCCAGACTGTGGCGGAAGAAGTCCTAATGACAGTCCTCACGGAGATTGAGGGAGTATTGAACTCAAAGCCCCTCGGTTACGTCTCCAGTGATGTAGCAGATGTCGACCCAGTCACCCCCAACACCCTCCTGATGGGGCGGCTAGATCCCGCGTTACCCCAGACAATGTACCGGCCTGAAGAAGCGAACGGCAGACGAATGTGGAGGTACAGCCAAGTATTAGCCGACAAGTTTTGGAGCAGTTTCCTACTGCACTACCTAACGTCTCTACAGACCCGCCAGAAGTGGGTAAAAGAGAGAGACAATTTGACGGAAGGAACAGTCGTCATGATTATTGACCAGTCACTACCCAGAGCTATGTGGCCGGCTGGCCGCGTAAGCAAAGTGATCACCGGTGCCGATGGCAAGGTCCGAGCAGCTGAAGTACTCGTCCAAGGGCGCACTTACACCCGTCCTGTGGCGAGGCTCATAGAACTGCCCCGACTCCCAGACACAATCGATGATGACCATGACCCTATGACTTTGTGAGTTGACTGACCCTTACAGCGAACCCTTGAGTGGTAGACAGTGCGGTTAATCTGTCTCTGCTTAACTAATTAGGTTGGGACCAATTAGGGGGCGGCTGTTCTGAAGGATCAGATTAAACCGAATATATATATTTATTTATATATATATATTTAATTGTATTTGTATATCCCCTGATATCCCTTGTATATTCCTTGTGCAATATGCATTGAATATCCCTTCTAGTCTACTGAACATCCCATAATAGTCTCCATTCTACCATTGGACGAGACCTTGGTGCCAGGTCGCCATACCCCTCAGACCAGGTTCAATCGTACCGCTCAACATGTATGGACAAGTCCTAGTTCCGCGTAGGAATATGTCTACCGCACCACTAATGGTACTATTTGTTCATAGTGCGTATATATACTGCGCTATTAAAGTAGAACTTTCTTTTAGTCCAGTTCCTTACCCTCCAACAGAGTGACAGACGCAAAAGCCTCCCCGCGAACCACGTGTGGGCAGTAAGGCCAATTCGGCCCAGTATCGGCATTGAGACATCGTGTATATTAATATTTGAATAGTCATATTTGGCACTATATCGTCGAGTTGGACGTATTCTATTAAGCTAATAATAGTCTATTCATATATAGTGCCTCGTGCGGTAAGAGTTCTATAGTAATCAGCACCCCCATCGTTTCGGGCATCAGCTGGACGCTTATCCAGGGTGGTTGACCCCACGTGAAGCTGCACCCGAGGAGCTCCAGGCCAAAGAGCGAGTGGACCTGTATATTGGATTATTCTACCGACGACGGCTAGCCTTCCCCGGCTTGGATTATGCTTTGAGTACTTTGATTATTCTATGGATAAAGGCCAACACTGCGGTGTGTTGGAAATACCCCCCCCGGAGAGGGCGACAGGTGAGACGGCGCTCTGCACAGTGAGGTCGCCTCACGTCTCTCCGTCGTGGACCGGAGGACGCCGGCCACAGAGGGTCCAACTGCATTCATCTGTGGATCGAGGATCGTTGGGCACCGTGTCGCACAACTGTGGACTCTCCCAAGATACCCTCGGCCAGACGGGATCCAGCCAGTGACTCTCTAACCCCCCCCCCCCCTCCAGCTGTCCTACAAGCAGTCGGAACCTTCCCCTAGTGTATCCAGCTATATAATCATTCAAGTATCATCGCTATTGTTCCCTAAATATTCCAGGTTGTATATTTGCTTCCTGCGCAATCAGAGATTGGACATTCGATATTGATCTACCTACGAATACTCATTTGCCATAAAAGTGCATACTATTTCAAATCATAAATGTAATTAAGTGATCGTTGTACATACCTTTTGCTATGTATTAAAACTCAAACTTTCGATTTGGTACATTTGTGTTGGATCCGTTTATCAGGTGGGAGTGTTCAACATATTCATACCTAGTACTGGGTGGCCAGAGTCTAAAGTACAAGAGGTAGTGGTAGTAAGTATCATATCTAACCATACAGTCAGGGAATTGTACCCCTCAGTTACAACGGTGATTTTACCAACACCCGACGGAGTCAGCACAATACCAAACTGGCCTGTGTAGCTGACTTGAACATAGATCTTCCGTTATCGAACATCTTATGCACATATCTCCTCATGAAGGAATACTCTCATTTGGATATGAAAGAAGGGGCTACACGGTGACAGAGAGATACCCACTCGTTAAAACTACAATGGTCTTCAGACCAAGGTCTTCTGTCGCCTAGGAGGCTGAACAAAGGACCCTAGCCTGGGGCCGGTTTTCATAAACATTGTCAATTAGCCCCCATAGCACTAACAGACAAGTGAAGCCTGCCAGCAACAGTACTCACCCAACCTGAAACCCACCGCTTCTCACAACAGCGGCGCATCCTACAGTTCAACTGTGGCCTGAAAGGTTTCACCCCAACCAACACAACAAGGAACTGCAGTTGAGAAGCATGCAGCGGCGTGCTCCCAATACGAAAACCGGTGGAGGGTTTTAGAATGATCACCATCTTCCAGACACTCCAGTGACGAAGACAACATCGCCGTATTTTCTCGAAAATAGTGAGAGAGAAAATAAAGATATGATGTCAACGTATCTCCTTGTTCTTCCTCTCCTCGTAAACATTGCTTTTCCAGCAAATATTTTTCTCCACGTCAAGTGGGCATATGAGCAACACGTTGCTTGTGATGAAATTTGAGAAGGAGATGAGTGTGTGGCACCATCCCTGCTTATATAGGTAAGCGGATGGGGGTGTGGCCAGATGAATGCTGGCATTTAAAGGTACATTTGTGAAATTATTCAGTGTATATATGCTGAAGCGAGATATATGCATGAAACGCTGAGCGTGAGCTAGTGTGATACAGAACTAATCTTGTGTTGTCATGTTTGTTTATGTGTTTGTTTAAAAAATAATACAAAAAAAAGAAAATATTTACACAAAACATTTACTACACGCTGTAACACAATCATTGTAATCTGGAGGGGATGGTTGAGAATATGTGGTCCCTATCCTGCCATCTAATCAAGAAGTCAAGCTTGACGTACATCAGGTCTATCCAGGTCCAGAACACTTTGATGACTGTTGCCTTTGACACACCTCTGATGTGGGAGATGAGGTCAAAGGACATGTCGTGACGCAGTTTGACAAGGGTGATAAATAGCTGATCTATGGGTGAGATAATGGTGGTCCTTGTCTTCTCTGTGTGCAAGTAAGAAAACAAGTGCTGAAGCACTGGCCAGGTAACACCTGTCATCATCTTGCATTTGGTGTCGTTGCTGTCCACAGATGAAGCGGTCAAGGAGCTTGACTCGACCTTGGTTCTCTGTTGGTCACCATCCTCCTTGGCTGCATTCCTCTCCTCTCTGAGAGACTGCATCTCGTCAAACAGACACTGCTTGGTGATGGGAGGTGTGGCTGCTTCCTCAACTTGGGCTGCTTCCTCAACTTGGATGTCTTGGCTGCAACGTTTAGGCCTCTTGTGGGGAGTCACTTTAAATGAAATAAAAACCATACTAATAAGAAACTGCAATTTAGGAACCCATTGATTTTGGCACATAACTGAAAACTAGATGATATCACTTACCATGGTATGAAGAGGAGTTCCTTTTTGCATGCCGCTCGCTCATGGCGACTGATGTTCGTTGACGTAGATAGACTGTGATGTTGAAGGGAATACAGATGGAATGTAGTCTGGGTGTGTTTGGTCATTGACCTTTGCACCTGAATGAATGAATGAATGAAAACTTTATTTAACAGATTGCAGAATGGGTACAATACAGTACGGCTCAATACACACAATTGTTAAGGGGATGCAGACCAGAGAAAGACGTTTGTCTTGTTTACATCAGGGTCCTCCATTTTCAATTCATAGTGACATTTATGACATACACAACATACATGACATCATGACATTTATGGCATAGGGACATCCATGACATACAGGTATATAGTACTGTTACATTTGTGACATAATATGATATGCAAATATACAGTACTGTTACCCATAGATCCTGACAGAGAGTATATACATATGACATGTATATTACAAGCAATACGACTATTCAATAACAAGTCCTTAGAGCAAGGACAACAACACTGAATGTGATTGATAAATAGTATACTAGTAGTAACATATAAAAATGAAAAAGGCATATAGGCTACACTGAGAATGGACTATATGGCAAAGTAGCTAGCAGAGACTGTTATCTAATCAATCAATCAGCTAGCAGCTAACATCTGCTGTTTACAGCCTCACAGCCAATACAACTTAATTTACTATATAAATATTTGTTCCCTATTCTCACCTGTTATGAAATGGGTAGAGCAGACATACGTAGAATTTGACTTGGGGGACCAGGGTCTGCTTTGGTCGACTCTCCCGTCTGCATCCAATGTACAGTTTCTACGTCAAATGTATATACTCTCTTTTCTCGACTCTTTTTATATCACAAACAGTACTGTATTTGCAAGTCTGGTATGTCATAAATGTATAGATGTAGCAGTACTGTCTATATCTGTATGTCATGTATGTCATAAATGTCACTATGAATTGAAAATGGGGGACCCTGATGTAAACAAGACGAAAGTCTTTCTCTGGTCTGCATCCCCTTAACAATTGTATGTATTGAGCTGTACTGTACTGTACCCATTCTGCAATCTGTTAATAAAGTTTTCAATTAATCAATCAATCAATCAAAACCAGGCGGAACAGTTTCCCCCCACGCTGCAGTTGCCTAGCAACAACAGACAGGAACAAATAAGTCAATAGAATTGACTATCTAACCAACTGAAATATACAGTATTCACAGTATCACAGTATTCACATAAGGTGCAGTATGCATAAGGTGGTGTTATTGTCCTTTTTGGGACACCAGAGTGGATAGATTATTTAACGTTACGAGAAAAAAAAAAGTAAGCAAGAGATTCAAACCGGGGACCATATGGTCCACAGGCATGGCACTTACCAGTTGAGCTATATAATCTTTCATGAATTGTTACTGACTAATCCATCATTTACACTTTTCAAGTGCCAATTTGCCAACAGCAACAGATAAAAGGAAATTAACAATAGGGGTGTTTATTGATTTAAAAAAGGCATTTGATACCTTAGATCATAATATTCTAATTTATAAATTATGCACATATGGTGTGAGAGGAATGGTTCTAGAATGGTTGAGTAGTTATCTCCACAATAGGCAACAATATGTGCAGTTGGCAGATGTCAAATCTGAGCTCATGAAAATTGAATGTGGGGTACCGCAAGGTTCGGTTTTGGGGCCCAAACTCTTTCTTTTATATATTAATGATATTTGTGATGTTTCAAAACTATTACAGTTTGTCTTGTTTGCTGATGATACCAATTGTTTTTGCTCTGGAAATAATTTAAAGGAACTAGCAGAATATATTGTGTATGAAATGACAAAGCTAAAGAAATGGTTTGATGTAAATAAGCTATCACTGAATCTGAAAAAAACTAAATTTATGATTTTTGGCAATCGAAAACTAGATGAAAATATAGTACTGACAATAGATGGAGTTGATATAGAGAGAGTTAATGAATTTCGTTTTCTTGGTGTGATTATGGATGATAAATTAACATGGAAATCGCACATAGCACACGTTAAAAAAAAGATGTCCAAGAGTATTTTTGTTATGAATAAAGTAAAGGATGTGTTAGAGCAGTGGTTCCCAAAGGTGGGCCGCGAGCAGCCACGGGTGGGCCGCGAGATGATTTAAAAAAAAATAAAAAAAAAAATAAAAAAAAAAAAAATTTTAATTTTTTTTTTTTTTTTTTTTTTTTTTTTTTGTCAGGCCACTGAACTTAGAGGCAGGCCAGGACAGTGTTTCTAGTTGTATTCTAAAATTATATTCTATTGTATTCTAAAATGTGACTATATGGTTTTATATTAACTTAATAAATAAACAAAAACGAAAAATCTACTTATTTCAACGAACATTTCAAACTAAATAACAGATTATGCACATAAAACGCTGAAAACAACCGAAGCAACAATAGTATTTTAATGAGGCTATTATTATTATCATTATTATTTTGCAACAAGTTAGCCCTCTCATAAATACCACATATAAATGAATAACTAACTTGAACTAACTTAATAGGATTGAAGTGATATTTGGCTTAAAAAATCGGTCGGCTGACAAAAAAAAAAAAAAAAAAGCCAGACGATGTGCATTGGGCCGCGGCTCTCTGACGCCTTATTTTCTGGGCCCCGGCCTGAAAAGTTTGGGAACCCCTGTGTTAGAGTATGAGGCAATGAGAACACTCTACTGTTCACTCATCTCACCAGTTATTATATCAGTTATTGTATTGAAGTATGGGGGAATACTTATGGGACCAATATAAAACCATTATATATACTACAGAAGAGGGCCATAAGAATCACACATAAAGTGAGTTATCGAGAACACACAAATACATTATTTATTAAATCTAGAATAATTAAACTTGAAGACATGGTTAAGTTTCAAACAATGTTAATTATGTTTAGGGCAAGAAATAATACACTGCCAGAAAAACTACAAAATCTTTTTCATTTAGAAAGTGAGTTTAGTAGGAGAAAATACAATTTTAAACATCAGTTTGCACGTACCACACTTAAACAGATGTGTCCTTCAGTTATTGGTGTAAAGTTGTGGAATTCTCTCCATAGCGAGCTTAAGGGATGTAATAGTGTTTATCAATTCAAAAAAAATTATAAAAAAGAAATATTTAGTCAGTATGAAAATCAAATGTGATCTGAATAGTGAGATCTTTTCTTTTCTTTTTTTCTCTCTTTCTTTTATTCTTTATTCTTTATTATTATTATTGTTTAATTTTTTCTTTGTTTAACTGTGGATTGTGAGTTTCTGTATAATGGTATAAATTATTATTGGTATAAATTAGGTTGTACGCCAACCATTAAGAAAATACTTTTTTAGTTTAGGAATAAGGGGCAGGTAACTATAAGATTTATTCTTCTTCCTGCTCCTTTTGTCCATGGAATGTTATTTATGATTGTGTAATGAAGAAACTCTGATTGTATGATTCCATGTGGCAAATAAAAACTCTGAATCTGAATCTGAATCTGAATTTACAATATTATACATGAACTGCTTTTTTTTAATCTGTTTATTACTTGTTTTTTATTATTATTTCTTTTCAATTTATGTTCGAAATAAATAAACTCATTCATTCAAGATATAGTTACTGTCTGTACAATACTGCTGTAGGCCTATAATACTTATGTAAATAAGTAAGGCAATTGAAATATATCTGCAGTACAGCTCAATACACACAATTGTTAAGGGGATGCAGACCAGAGAAAGACTTCCGTCTTGTTTACATCAGGGTCCCCCATTTTCAATTAATCATAAATGTACAGTTCCCTCCCCCTTGTATATATTTACTGTATGTCACAAATGTAACAGTACTGCATGGTCTGCATCCCCTTAACAATTGTGTGTATTGAGCTGTACTGTACCCATTCTGCAATCTGTTAATAAAGTTTTCAATCAATCAATCAATCAATCCGGGCCTGTGGCAGTCACATGTACCCATTCTGCAATCTGTTAATAAAGTTTTCAATCAATCAATCAATCAATCCCGCAGTGCAATACTCCAATTCAGCCATTGGGTGGGACGGTCACGTGACCCAAATCCGGGCCTGTGACGGTCACGTGTACCCATTCTGCAATCTGTTAATAAAGTTTTCAATCAATCAATCAATCAATCCGGGCCTGTGGCGGTCACGTGTACCCATTTTGCAATCTGTTAATAAAGTTTTCAATCAATCAATCAATCCCGCAGTGCAATACTCCAATTCAGCCATTGGGTGGGATGGTCACGTGACCCAAATCCGGGCCTGTGACGGTCATGTATACCCATTCTGCAATCTGTTAATAAAGTTTTCAATCAATCAATCAATCCCGCAGTGCAATACTCCAATTCAGCCATTGGGTGGGACGGTCACGTGACCCAAATCTGGGCCTGTGACGGTCACGTATACCCATTCTGCAATCTGTTAATAAAGTTTTCAATCAATCAATCAATCAATCCCGCAGTGCAATACTCCAATTCAGCCATTGGGTGGGACGGTCACGTGACCCAAATCAGCCAATGGAAGTGAGGGTCCTTAAAGTGTGGGTCCTTAAAGTGTGGGTCCTCAGAGTGTCGGTGCTGTCGTTCTGCAGCTAGATACTATTGCTCCTATCTGCCCCAGCCTGTTCGACCGGGTCAGCCTCCCTTCTTCCCCGCTCAGCTTCCAAAACCTGTAGTACCTCCTCTGTCAATTCTGGTTCAAATAGACAAGGTTCTGGGTCTTGGTCTGTCCAGAAGTAATTTACACCTGGGTGTTTCACGGCTAGTACATGAGAACCCTGGCGCAGAACACAGAGACAGGCAGGCAGACAGGCAGGGGTTAAAACACAATGGTGGGTGTGTTTATTAATGAAGGGCTGGGGGAAGGTAGAGGCATAAGTAATATATTTACTAGTAATGGGACTCGATTAAAAAATGTAATCCAATTCATTAGAGACTTTATAGTTAATTAATCGCATTTTAAATGCATATCAATATTTGATGCGAAAAGCTAAATGGTTCAATTCAAATGGATTTTGGTGTACGAGTGAATCAATGAATATACATTATACATATGTTTAAGCAGCAAAATCTTGTTTATTAGCTACTACACAGACCAACAGCCAGATCAATGCAATTTTTAACAAAGTGCAGCAATTTTTGGAATAATATAGCACAAATTACCTTTTCTCTTTTGAACAGTAACATTCTGAAGTTTCATACACAATAAAGAAAAATCCCTTTGAGTGCTAATGAAATAGAGTAACAGAGGTTTGAACACACTGATGACTGAAGTAAAAGTTTTTTCTTTTTTTTTTATCCACTTTTTCTCCCCATTTTCTATTTTTCTCCCATCCCAATTTCATACTTCCCTCCCCTGTCTTGAACGTTGCTAGACTATGCCTCCCACTGGTCGGCTGTAGTGAGGATAGAAGCCTTGCATCACGTGTCCCCTCCGGTACACGAGGAGGCAGCCAGTCGCATCTTTTCACCGCAGCAGCTCAAACTCTCAGTGGCGAGGAGTAACGCGTGGGAGGCTCACGCTGCCCCCGATACTTCCTGTTTCCGCTGCACCGGCGTCACCCAACCGACCTGTAGGAGTCGCTGTCCACAATGTCCAATCCCCACCCACCGGCTTTCCCACCCTCTAACACTGCCAATTGTGTTAGTATGACGGCCGGCCAAGCCGGTAGCAACGCCGAGAGCTGAGCTTGATACCAGCATCTCCTGCGTTAGTCAAGTTTCTCAAGTTTCTTTATTAGTTGTCATACAGAAGTACATAATACTTTTATATAAAATGCTTCTTTCTGTTACGCTCCAGGGACTGTGCTAGACAAAAATAGATAAGTATAAAATAAGTATAGCAAGTATAAAATAGAAGTCAAGTACGTAGACAAAAGTGTTACATATATACAATGTACAATGCAGAGTAGAAGTAACTGAGTTACGATACAATATACTATACAATACAAAGCAGAAATGGGATGAGGTACAATTTACAGTAAGATGTAATGAGGTATGAGTTGTCGTGCACATTCTTTACCAATTAATATAAAGTGTGTTTAGGTGTTCTAAAGTGGGTAAAGTGGGTGCTGCAGTGAGTTGTTTGTTTAAAGTGAGTGTGTGCGTGTGGATGTGTGTGCTGTGAGTGCATTTGATGGTTGTTACATAGTGTTATTGTCATTTAGCATTCTGATGGCCTGAGGATAGAAGCTTCTTCTGAGTCTCTCTGTGCTTGCCATGAGACTCCGGTATCGCTTGCCTGACCGCAGCAGTTCAAGGCGCCGCGAGCGCCTTGCCCACTGCGCCACTCAGCCGCAAGTAAAAGTTTTGTGTACTCACATTTCTGTTTAGTGGTTGCCAGATGCCTGTTTTTAAGTTCCAGCTGAGAGGTAGGAGCTGGAAAACATAACGGTCCATAGCCTGGAGTCTTAGTCATACAGGTTTAAAGTTTATAAAAATCGTGGTCACTCGTCCGAACGGCTGGTCAAATGACGCTTGCCGGATGTTTCGTCCTGTAACTCGAGAATGGAATCACGCAATAGGTTGGGTGGGGTGGCGATCGAAAGGCGGAAAGTTAAACTTTCCAACAATGTATTGGTTGATCGCGAAATCCCAGCCTGGAGCAGACAGACAAGAGCAAAGTGCCGCAACGTGCGATAAAATGCTAAATTCTTTTAACGTAAAAATGTTTCTGTAGTTAACCTCTTAAGCCCGAGTGGTCCGGTACCGGTATGAGAATGACATCAAATCCATCTCTACAGAATGTATGAATTAATGTTGCGTTTTTTTTTTCAAATGTAGCCAAGAGGAAAGACCCTAACCCTGTCAAAACAGCAGTCAACATGTATATTTTCAGCACTATGTTTGTTTACCAATGATTTTAAGTGTTATTAGTGAAATATGAGTTTATAGAAATCTCACGCCATCGAGTCGGAAAAAGGCGAGGATTGACGCAAAGATTTGGCGCAACCTAACTTGAGTGTAGTCTTTTGAGAGAAGAGACCCAGGGCTTTCGATGGGCTTTCGAATAAAAAAAGCTCACACTCACGCCAGCCCCTGTCAATCATCTGACTTCTTTTTCGGGATCATATCTCACGGGTGGAACAAACCTGAACGTTATTGCCATAAATTAGAACGTAGTTAGTTTCTCTACCTTTCTGTGAACGTCTAGCAAAAAACGGCGTTACAATCTGATGAAAAATTACGTGGAAATGTACATTATAAAAAAAGTAACTGTACTTACAGTACAGTAGATTTCATTCACAGTTTTGTCAGGGGCGCTTGGTGGTACTAAATCCAGATTGAACTCTGCCATAGGAAAGGGTAGATTTGGCCCTATCCACAGATGTGCGACTTGGCCATAATAAGATATTAGATATAAGAATATAAGATATTCTATATTCTGTAATCATATTTCAAATTGCATGTGTCCGGATGGCAGAATTCAGTACTGTATCTACAAAACCTTCTGTTTACTCATCTGCCCTTTACAATGATTGCTTAGATCTTTTGTATATGTGATCTCAAGAAGGTGCTGAATGAGCTCAGTGGCAATTTTTCATGTCTGGTCAATTTTAGCATGGTGTTATTCACCGTCAAAGATGAAAAAAGAAAAGAAGAAAAAAAAAGAAAATGTATATTCTCCTTTGGTTCATTACAATTTACTCAATACATTCCCTGACATCCATAGATGGCCCTAGATACCAAGAACATGCTAATGGCCCTTGTAGAAGTGGAGCTTAGGTATGTATTTTTAGGTGAATCTTCAGAAAATATGGCTATGGCTTAAGAGGTTAAATGGCTTCAAACCCCTTGTTGCTGGTGGATCTTGAGAGCTGGGAAGTTCATGTTACAACAAGGTTTACACTAGACCAGGGTCATAACAGTGGTGCCTAGTTTTAGTGTGCATTGTAGAAATTCTATTTGAAAGGGCTAAATCTGTTCTAGTCGGCACAATTTACAGACCGCCAGACCAAAATGGCTTTTATGACGTGTTGGATGAGTGCTTAGCTGGAGTTGAGGATACAGAAATGATTCTTATTGGGGATTGGAACACGGATATGCAACAAAAAGATGCACCCGTCTTCAAATCCTACAATAGGTTTTGTGATCTGCACGGCCTCAGCCAACTAATCACACAACCCACACGTGTGTGTGAGTCAACTCAGACTACCATTGACCTCATCCTGACCTCTGACAAGTCCAAGATCGCCAATAAAGGGGTTATAGCATGCGGGTTAAGTGATCATTATATGATATTCTGTACCCGCAAAAAGCTAAAACAAAAGGCTGGCTGTCACAAAACAGTCACATCTAGAGACCTAAAAACCTACTCTAGCGAGGCCTTTAACCTTGAACTGGAGGGTCTGGACTGGTCAGATGAGCTCAATGGTACACTGGTTGAAGAAACATGGCTTGGCTTCAAAACCAAATTTTCAACGATACTAAACAACATGGCCCCCCTAAGAACCACCAGGGTAAAAAATCGCGCTGAGCCGTGGATGCACGCTGAAATACTGACCGCTATGAAAACCAGAGACAAAAAATGCTCTGAGTTTCGTAAAAGTCAGTCAAAGCTTAACATAAGCACGAGCAGTGAACTCCAAGCCCACGTGACTGAACTCAAACTGCAAAGAAACAGACTAAGAAATGATGTAAACTCCATGATCAAAACAGCAAAGAAAAAATTCATCAATGACAAAACCGAGGAAAACAAAAACAAACCGCGTGAACTTTGGAAATTACTCAATAACCAACTAGGCTGCAGTAAAAAACTTAAAACCAGATTCTCAAACATAAACATAAAGACGGACAACACGCTCATCACAGAAAAGCTGGATGTAGCCAATTACTTAAATAGTTTCTTCACAAACATAGCCACAACACTGGTAAACAAACTACCCTCCCACTCAGGGCATTATGGGGTAGAACACATAGTAGCTTACTACAAAAACCTAGGGGTCCACAAAGACGACT
This sequence comes from Notolepis coatsorum, assembly GCF_963971535.1. Classification (NCBI taxonomy): domain Eukaryota; kingdom Metazoa; phylum Chordata; class Actinopteri; order Aulopiformes; family Paralepididae; genus Notolepis; species Notolepis coatsorum. The sequence goes on along the minus strand of NC_140169.1, from coordinate 102,866,335 downwards.
TCAAACTGGAAATGGTAACAACAGATGAGGTACTCAAAAAACTGAGCGCCCTCCAACCTAACAAGGCCACTGGCCATGACAACATCCCCTCCAAATTCCTCAGAGACTCAGCAGCCGCCATCACCCCAGTCATCACACACATAATAAACCTCTCTATAAAACAGGGACACGTCCCCAAGGACTTCAAAATTGCGAGAGTGACCCCTCTGCACAAAAAAGGCAGTAAATTAGACCCAGGCAACTACCGCCCTGTTTCTATCCTTACCTCCATCTCGAAAGTCATGGAAAAAATTGTATACGAACAGGTCGAAAAATACCTTGCGGAAAAAAATCTAATCTACGAATTCCAATCTGGCTTCAGAACATCCCACTCCACTGACACATGCCTTCTCTATTTAAACGACCACATCAAACAAGAGGTGGACGCGGGCAAATACTGCGGCATGGTCATGCTGGACCTACAAAAGGCCTTCGACACTGTCAATCACACCATTCTGATTGACAAGCTAAAAGCAATTGGTTTTGATAGTCTATCAGTGAGCTGGATGCAATCCTACCTGGAGGGGAGAGAGCAGATGGTGGAGGTAAACGGTACCCTATCCCCCCCCCTCACAGTAAACTGTGGTGTTCCACAAGGAAGCATACTAGGTCCGCTACTGTTCCTAATTTATGCAAATGACATGTCGTCAGCTTGTGACTGCAACTTGTTCCTGTTTGCGGACGACTCAGCCCTGCTGGTCTCTGACAAGAACAAATTACAGGTTGAAAAAACCCTCAGCTCAGAACTAAGCAAAATCTGCATATGGCTCGCTGATAACAAACTATCATTACACATGGGCAAAACAGAGTCCATTCTCTTCGGTTCAAATAACAAACTCAGCAAGACCGACGGCTTCTCAGTTACAGTGGGTGACAATATTGTCACAAGGAAAGAAGATATTACCTACCTGGGTTCCATCCTAGAGGCAAATCTTTCCTGTGACAAAATGGCATCCAATGTAATAAAAAAAGTCAACCAACGAACTCGTTTCTTGTACCGGATCTCCTCACTGGTAAACAAGAATACCCTGAAGACTCTAGCAGGAGCACTCATTCAAGGGTACTACGACTATGCTTGCACCTCATGGTACCAAAGCACCTCAAAGGCGCTAAAAACAAAATTACAAACATCTCAAAACAAACTGGTCAGACTACTGCTTGACCTTACCCCTAGAACCCACCTCACCCCTGCCCACTTTGACAACCTAGGATGGCTTAGAGTAGACGACAGAGTACAGCAACTTGCAATGGGCCTGGTCTACAAGATACACTACACGACCAAGGTACCCATGTACATGACTAAATACTTCCCAAAGGTCAGTGAATACCACGATCACAACACCAGAGGGAGCTCCACAAATCATGTTAAACCCAGATTCGGCTCAAACAAGGGTCTAAACACGTTTCGCAATTATGCCACATCAATGTGGAACGCCCTACCCAAAGCTGTAAAGGAATGTGAATCACTACCCACTTTCAAAAACTCTCTCAAAAAACACCTAAGGGAGACTGCAACTCGAAACTGGCCCCTGTAAATGTCCGAGCACAACCCCCGCCAATGTACAGTAAATTACCAAGTATGGTCTTGTCAATAATCCAATGTACAGTGTTGTTTGTACAGTTGTACAGTGTCCCCCACCCACCCCTCCTACCCAACCCCCCCCCCCCCCCCACTCCTACCCAACCCCCCCCCCCCCCCCCCCACTCCTACCCCCCCCCCCCCCCCCCCCCCCCCCAACCACCTCCAATGTACAGTCCCACCCCCACCTACCCAATCCAATGTACAGTTTCTACGCCTAATGTATATACTCTGTTCTTTCTGGACTCTTTTTGTATCACAAATACAGTACTGTAATTGCAAATCTGGTATGTCATAAATGTATAGATGTAGCAGTACTGTCTATCTGTATGTCATGTATGTCATATATGTTACGATGAATTGGAAATGGGGGACCCTGGTGGAAACAAGACGAAAGTCTTTCTCTGGTCTGCATCCCCTTAACAATTGTATGTATTGAGCTGTACTGCACTGTACCCATTCTGCAATCTGTTAATAAAGTTTTCATTCATTCATTCATTCAGGTGGCAAAATGCCATTCCCCAGAATGTCTGGTGCAGGGTGCACACGACACATACTGGATACAGCTTACATAACTCACAGGTGGGTGTGTTCACCACCACAATGAGATGAGCTGCTGCAATGTGCACCGTGTTCCCTTCTAAAGTGGATTGGTCTTAAATGAAGGCTGTCAAATTTGAAACAGAGGGGAGATAAGAGTTGATTATTGTGGAGGTGAGTCTGGCAGTGTGTGAATAGAATAGCGTAGCATATCCTATTTTCAGTGGTGAAAATACGTCTCATCAGTGCGCTCTTCTCTGCCATCCTATAGGTTATGTGTCCCGGCTTGATCCTCCTCTGATGTAATGTGCTCCTTGTCGATTCTTGATACATTTTTTAAGTGGGATTCCAGGGAGCGGGTCAGGAGGTGTTAGTATCCCGGTCCAATAAGGAGGTAGAGTAGGTGAATAAACTGTATGGACACAGAACAAATATTTTGGAAGAGTGTCATCCATGTAATGTATACAATTCTAGGCTATGAATTTCCCATGGAACTCCAGATAGTCTACCTGGGCCTGCTCTCAGAGGAGAACATTCATAAAGAAGACTTCTATCTGTTCAAGATCATGTCACTCGTGGGGGAAAAAAGCCATAACAAGGAGCTGGCTCAAAGAGATCCCTCCGGACAAGGAGGCATGGAAGGAAATAGTGGAAGAAATACACTCCATGGAGAAAATGTCTTACTTCCTGAGAAGGAAAGCCAAGTCTCATGTCCAACGCTGGCTGAAGTAGTCTCTGTATAGGTTGACGGGCGAGTAAAGAGCCCCACAGTTTAGACAAAAATGGACCGGACTAATCAAGAATGAAAATAGCATCCTCTCATGCACTAATGTTATGTCATGTATGTCATGTTTGTTCAGTGGTGGTGGTTGACTCATTAATGTTATGTACGTGGAAAAGCTGTTCAACACTTAAAACATTCACTTAGCTGTACACTACTATGCTACTAACGTAGACACACACTGTAACAGGCTAGATTTGAACTGAGGTCACACAGGCAGATAACAAAACATCTCTACAGTACAGTACTTGTTGGCGAAGGGACAATCCCCTCTAGCCAAATAAGATACTGTATTTCTCTCGCATGCACACGCACACACACACACACACACACACACACACACACACACACCAGTGGCGGCCCGTCGATGCTTCGCCACTAGGGGCGCTATACCAAACATTTTGCAAACATGTACAGTACCACGCAACCGACTCATGGCAAGACGTGAGCGATTCGACTCACGCTCACGGCAATGAATCGGCTCTTATGAACGAGTCGCTCAGCTGTTACTACAACAACACACAACCAGTCAAATAAAGTATAGTCTAATTCACAATCACAACTTGAAACACAATATATAAATAGAAAAGTTAGAAACAAAACTCGCTCCGTCTCCAAACACGCAGATCTCTCCCTCTCTCCTTCTCTCTCTCACACACAGCGCGACGTGGAATCGATTCGTTACACAATCAGACCTATTATATACCAAGAATAACTTCAGTATGAGTACAGGGCTGTACACATATTTTGCATATTGTTAAACGAGCCAAGGCTAGCTATTAAACTATCGATATGAATCGAAAATCTGGGACCCTGATGTAAACAAGACAAACGTCTTTCTCTGGTCTGCATCCCCTTAACAATTGTGTGTATTGAGCCGTACTGTATTGTATTGTACCCATTCTGCAATCTGTTAATAAAGTTCTCATTCATTCATTCATTCAAACATAGACGATATTGAACAAGCCATAATCCACGTATTTTCAATCCAAAAGAAGAGAGAGAGAGAGAGAGAGAGAGAGAGAGAGAGAGAGAGAGAGAGAGAGAGAGAGAGAGAGAGAGAGAGAGAGAGAGAGAGAGAGAGAGAGACTCACTGTTTAGTTGACACATCCAGGGCAGGACTCAGGGCTTGCCTTGATAAAGTGTATAATCCACTGTTGATGTATTCCAGACCACTGTCCACTGTGTCCAGACTGCATCCGCCATATAGCTTGTTAGCCAAGTGTTAGCTTGTTAGCAGAAGCACCACACAACACAAGTACTTCATTCCTTTGTCCATTTCCGCTCGAACAGACTGCAAACTACCTGGCGTTCTATCGCCATGCTCTAAGACAAACTCTAACCTTAACCAACTTTGAAAGAGTGCCTAAGCTTAACAGTCTAAAGAACTTGCAGTCACGGCACGCTCTAAGACAAACAGCTGCCTGCATCACCAACCTAGGAATAAGCTAGAATTGGAATAAGCTAGAATTGGAACATTAGAAATTGGATTCGGCCAATCAGAGATCGTCTCTGTGAAATTCTGCTACGGAAAAAAATACTGGCGTCGGCCAATCAGAGAGCGTCTCCGCGAAATGCGGCTACAGAAATTCTTGACGCTACTGGCTAGACCGCTTCAAATCGCGCCCGGATTCCAACATAATAGTCATATTTCAACGCACAACGCGTTATGCACTGATTGGCTGTGACGGATACAGCGATCAAACTGTGACGCGCACTCAGAGCGCTATCGCGTCTAGCCCGGGCCGAGAAATACAAAAAAATAAAAAAAACGTCACTTCCTGCTCAGGAAAACAAGTGTTTTTTTATTTTAGATAATAACGTTATATTGTGCATTGGAAATACAAACATACTTAAAATGAGTAAATATTATCCATTTTAAACATGTTTATATTATTTATAGGGCTATAAAACAAAAAACAAAAAGATACTTTTTCTTGTTCTACTCTCATATAACCAGGCAGGGCCTGAAGGGGGGGCGGCGCCCGTGCGCCCCTAGTGGCAGAGCCGCCACTGACACACACACACACACACACACACACACACACACACACACACACACACACACACACACACACACACACACACACACACACACACACTTATACATATAGGAGGAAAGATTTAGCTGCATTGAGATACCATGGGAGATCCTAGTACAGTATTGTGGCAGATCTCACAAATCAAATCAAATCAAATCAAATTTATTTATAGGGCCCGACAACACACGTTAATGTCCCCATGGGCCGTACAGGTCTTCTTTAAACAAGTCAAGAAGACAACATAACAATAAGTCAAGAACAGAACAAGAACACCATAGGGTCCAAACATTTTTTAGATGAATGCAAATAAATGAAAGAATGCAAGCACTCCCAGACATACCCCACGCGAAGGTAAGGAAAAACTCACTAAAACCTAACAATAGGGAAAAAAAGCTCCACAGGCAATGTGGAGGAGAGAAACCTTAGAAGGGCCGTTCAAGGGGGGATCTCCCTTCTTAGATGTCGGTGATAGTAGTGTTGCAGACGGACACTTGGTAAGCATGCACTCATGTGTGTGGTGAGACACAGATGAGTGCATGCAATAGCAACTGTACATTTTGAAAAATTAAAGATAGAGCTAATAGCGATAGCAACTGAACATTTTGAAAGATTAAAGATAGAGTTGATAGCGGATCTATTTGAGGCACAGGGGCGGCGCAAGAGGGTCACGTCCTCCCCGTCTTAGTCACGGGACATTCAACACTCCGGTCGTTGCTCTCCGGTCGTTGCTCACCCCCCCTCTCATGGATATGTGAAGGATGGGAGATATTATTGCCACCGAAGGAGTAGAGACAATTAGGTAGCTGATTAGTACTGATAGAACACACCTGTGCATCATTAGTTCATCCACATCTCACGTGCACACGCCCAGGCCCACACACTACAAAGCCCCTAGGTTAGTCAGGAGTAAGTTGAGTGGAGGTGAGGTTGGAGTTGTTGTATTGAGAGAGAGAGAGATTGAGTTATTCAGAGTTGTGTAAGGTGAGAGGTAGTGAGAGGAGAGGTGAAGGCGAGAAGGTGTACTTTGTGTACTGGACCCTGGACTGGCTGAGAAACCCCCTTGTGTTCTGACCCTGGACCGGACGACTACTCTGAGTATTGAACAATCCCTTTTTCTGTCTGCGAGCCTGTTTTGTGTATTACGACCATTCTCTTGCCTATAAAACTGGATTCTGCCTTATTTCAATAAATATTCGTATTGATTGATATTGCTTGTGTGGACATTCGGATTTGTTTGTATTTGAACCGTGGCGAGTCTGGACCCCACCAGGCTCGTCACAGTATATACAACTCTTCCTTCTTTTGTTACTATTGTCCTCACATGCATGTGTTTGTGTGTGCATGCCTGTGTGTGATCAAAATAAGGTAGATTATAAAAGTGAATAGAATAGAATAATATATGCATGTGTCAAATTGTAATGTGTGTAATAATCTGTCTAATATAACTATAGCCATAACCCTCTGTTTATGTGTGTGCGTGTGTGTGTGTGTCTCTCTCTCTTCCTTCTTTGTCTCTCTCTCTTCTCTCTCTGTCTCTCTCTCATCTCCCTTTGTTTCTCTCTCTCTCTCTATCTCTCTCTCTATATATATCTGTATCTCTCTCTCATTTTAAAAACATGAGCTATAGTCCCTACATGTTTATTTTCAGCACAGACTCACTCAACGACAATGTCAAAAACAATGTGTTCTTCTGCTCAGTGCCATCTGCTCCTTAATGTCAAATCACAAAAATGTCAGAGAGAAATACTTTGCCATTACCATCTCAAAGTGGAGAAGCGAGTTGACACAAAACAAAAAGTAGAACAGGAGAGGGCCTGGGCCCTCATTTATCAAAAATTCTTAGAAAGTGTTCTATTTTCGTTCTTAAGCACAGAATTTAGAATGTGTGTACGCACAGAAAAATCTGGATTTATCACACGTGCGTACACGGGTCGTACGCACACTCCGTGTTGATAAATACCACTTGTTCTACGCTCCGCGCTCGTGCACGAGTTTAAGTATTTGCATATAGCACCGCCCGTAATTAACCATATACGGTAATGGAACACCCCCATGAAATGTGGAAAAGTGGACTAAGCCGAGCGAAGCGTGTTATGGGAGAAATACGTGACAGGCTGACAGACATGTACACATACGGTGATGTCGGATATGATATCTATTAACTTCCTAAAGACCATTGCTGCCTGGGCAGCGCAAAACACTAATAAAGACCGTTAACCACTGTTTGCCATTGGTGTCATTAATAACCATGCTGGAATATGACTGAATTTGATTCGAAATCGTGACGGATTTTCCGTCAATTTTCTACCTGCATATGATTTGTAGAGGCATACAATCTATTTTGATGTCGGTATTAGGTAGCCTATATAAACAATAATACGAGAGCATATACAAGAACAATTAATCTCACTGCCATGTATGATGTACAGTAGCTGTTACGAGCCTGGCTCAAAGGGACGCAACCTATGTGCAAACAGACACCAAAACCCGTGTTTAACCCAAAAGACTACTCTAACAATGAAATACTGGTACAAACTAAAGAACAAAGAATGGGAGAACGTGACAAGTCTCTGTTTCCACACACTCCTCTAGCCACAGTCAGACTGCATGTGTGACTGAGGGACTGGCTTTAACCTGCCAGGCATGTTTCCAATCAGCAGCAATCAGCTAATTAGCAGCCATCACCTGCCTGCAGTGACACAGGAGTAATCAAGCTCATGGTACATAACAGTAGCCTACACCATGTGTAGCCTGCCTATATGTGATCAATACAAACTTGAACTTGAATTCCATCATCATATTTATATGTTGTGTCTGTCCACTATGTTTGTTAGTTTGTTATTTCCCCCCTATCTATGTAAAGCGACCTTGGGTCTCTTGAAAGGCGCTATATAAAATGAAGCTATTATTATCATTATTATTATTATTATTATTATTATTATTATTATTATTATTATTATTATTATTATTATTATTATTATTATTATTATTATTATTATTATTATTATTATTATTATTATTATTATTATTATTATTATCATGTCTGTGCGGGAGCTCACAAATAGACTGTTAGTCTCAGTGAAGTTTCAACGGAGGTCATCTATTCTAACCAACAAATTGAAGTAGAAAGCATTTCGTTGTGACCAATCTTATTTGGAAACATGACACACAAAATAATAGTATTTCACTTTTTATTTGAAACAATATTTAATCGCGTTTGGAGGTGGGTGTTCTGCGTCTGCCCCCCCGTGCCAAATAAGCAGGCCAACCTCTTGTTCGTGCGTGAGCACGTTATAATTACACTACTGTCGCTATTTTACAATGAACTATAATGAATTACGGTTCATACAGAACACGCGCCAGTGTTGGAAGTAATGCACGGAAGCTTATTTCCGCGTTGCAATAATAATATTCTACCGCCGGGCGCCAGGTACGCATGGTCAGAGCTGTGTGTAAATATACGCACAAAGTCAAGCACACGTTCAAATTGATAAGTCACACACTTTGCTTAGGAATGATCGTACGCACGGTGTTGTGAAGGGCCAGATTAAAGCTGAGAATCTACATTTATTGTTTTATATACCTTGTATATTATTTATATATACAGGTTATATCCCTTTAAGCCTGCGTGTAAATCCTAGTAATATTCACTTTCCTTATGGATAATGCCCCCTGACGGCGGCGCCAGGCAGTCTCGCACTCAGACAGGTTCAAGGGCGAGTCTGGGCAAGTCGGGACATGCCCTTGGCAGCGCATTGATTCCGGGCAAGTGGTTAGGTTTGGCACTAGAAAGCCACTTAAGTATATATATCGCGGCAGGTGCGAACAGTAGCTGTTCATCAAGTTCAGTGTGATTCTAATGTAGTGAGAAGCAGTTTGTCTAACAGAGCGTTGAGAACCACGTGCGAAGTGAATAGTAAAAGTGTCAGAGTTAATACAGTAACGTCAAGTTCGACTTAGCTTAATGTGAAGTAAAGAGTCGTTATTTATTGTGTATCGTGCCAACAGCAGTTCGTTCGTGTGCAGCATTACCAAGCAGTTCGTTCGTTTAGCTAGTGGAACCTTAGCCAGTGTGCGTGGACTAAATACATTAGTGCCAGTACACGAGGAGGGCCTAGTCGTAGAACCTACTGGACATGTGCATATTGGAACCGACGCCGGCGATTGCAGAACCAGTATTGGTTGGATTATAGTGATTGTGTAACGTACTACCCTTGGAGAAGAGCATCGTTAATACCCACTGTCGTTTGGATTTAACCACCGTGAGGATCTACTTCGGGCTGGCTTCGTGGACCGAGGCTAGCTGGCTATCATCATTGCTATCGTGCAATTGGATTACAGTTATTGCTTGTGGCTGAGCTTTGGATTACAAGGACTGGATTCTGTACGTGAACCCCCTTCTTCTTCAATTGATCAGACTGAGTATCCGAACATTCCTCTCTCCTCCAGAGCTTACATCTCTGGGAGGAAACCCCTTGTCTCCAGCGGTACCAGCGTTTCCCCCTATAATTGCCATCCTACGCCAGGCGGCGTTAGCCTAGTACCCCATCGTAGGAATTATTCTATTCCCACTGACTTTTGCTACTGACTGACTTATGCATATTCTTCGCCATACAAGCGCGACCTTAATTCTCATATCTGTACAATTTGCTGCATAATAATAAATACCCTCAATGATATTTCTTTGTCACCGTGCCGTGTTATTATGAGTGTCTGCCATAATTAGTTGTACTGTCTGGCAAGTAATACTAAGTACATAATTAGCAGTGGTTTAATCTATCACAATCTTTAATACAGTCAGGGTTTTGTAACCCCTCAGTTACACACGGGTTACGCACATATCTGTGCGTACGCACCATTGATAAATGAGGGCCCTGGAGTTTTTCTCATAGGACATAATTGTGGCAATAGAGGCTCACTACATGTTTCGCTGTGTTGGTTCTTTATTTATTCATGTATTTTTAGAGTGTTTTCCTATGTTTTTTATTCCTATGTTTTTCATTTGTGTGATTGTGGGAAAATAAAATAAACATTTAAAAAGCAAAAGAAAAATGGTAGAATCTGTAATGGTGTCAAACAGCGACCACTATAGCAAAATAGGTCTACTTGGTATTACACACACCTAGACACACATCTAGACCTCTCTTGGCAGAGCCTACGTAAGGTGTGGCCAGCTATAAAACATGTAAACAAAGTGCTGTACCAAGTGGGGTTCTTTTGCCTAGAGCAGGGGTCAGCAACCTTTTTGACATGGAGTGCCTGTTTGAAATATAGTTGTAACTAGTGTGCCTCAACAATATTCCATGCATCGTAAATATTTTTTCTCATAATCAGGTATTTTTAATGATAATTTTTACATTATTACATCATTATCGTTATTATTAACAATATTATTATGATGGTTGTATCAACCCTAAATCTGAGTTGGGGGGGGGGGGGGATGCAATGCAGACAAACAGCTGCATACAGTGCGACCATTTCACTCACATTTGCCCATTCATTTTTGGACACATCACACACCATCGGTGTGTGTACTGTACGTGGGCTGTCATAGCTCCACCTACAGGCCTAATGGAGAACACCAGGAGAACACCAGGATGTGAATGGAGGGTGAATGTGAGGTATATCGTGTAAATAAGTTTTGATTGATCGCAAGACTACACTGTAAAAAATATATAATAATAAGTTACCAGAACTTAAAAATATTGAGTTCAGTTACTGTGCATTAAGGTTTTCAGTTTTCAATCCATAATAATCCAGAAAAATAAGTACACAACCACATTATTTCAACCTAATAAAACTATGTTTATTGTCATTGTTTTAAGAACACAAGTTGACTTGGTAATACTCACATTTTGAGTAAAGAATATGGCTTTTAACATGTGCAATGTTCAATGAAATAGAAAAATAAATAATAAAATTAGTTGATTAATCCCACTGGTCACAATGGTGACCGTAATAATGTTTTTGTTATAAGGCTCTGCAAATGTTACTGAATGATGTAGCAATGTATTTCCAGCTAAATTGAAATAATAAACAAATAAAGGGTCTCAATTAAATATGTGGTAGTAAAAAGAACCTGTGGGAGGATTTCAACAAGATAAATGCGACAACAGTGCAAAATATTTCACTATAATATTTCAAAGCAAAAAAAAAAAAAAAAAAAAAATTATTTTTTTTATATTACTGCTGCCCCCTGTGCCTATGCAAATGCCCCCGCGTGCCTATGCAGGCACGCGTGCCTAAGGTTGCCTACCCCTGGCCTAGAGGTTGCTGTTTGACGCCATTACAGACTATAACTTTAAGAAAAACACAGTTCTTCCTCCTCTATGGACATGTTTGTCCCTCTTCATGATCATCCCTGCTTTAGCTCACAAATACCTCACAGCTAAAGTCAGTCAAGGCCAAAGTTACAGACATTTCTCTCCACTTCAGGATCAGGATTCTATACACAGCATGATTAACACAACATCCACCACAATGTCTACTGTATTATACCATTGTCCCCCGGACATGATATTGAAATGGCTCTGCGCTGTCTCTCCTCTCCAGCTTCAACCTGCTTAGAGCCAGGTTTTCTTCCATTATGCTAATGCTACCGCTATACAGTGTTAAGTTGTGTGTATATGTGGGTGTGAACGCCCAATAGGCCTCCTGTGTGGCCGCCGATTGCAAATGGCCCACTCCCGCTGTAAATTCTGGAGTCATGGCTCGCAGCTGTCACCGCTGTCTCATTTAACGCCGAGCAGAATCCCTCCTCCTGTGTCTGCGTTGGGGCGAACTAACCAGATTAGAATAATTTCTTTTTCCCAGAATATTCAAATGATATCAGGTGCGATTTGGTTTAGCATATCAAGTTTCATGGAACGCATAATGAGTTTCATGGAACGCATAATGAGTTTCATGAAACGCGGCGGAAGGTTTCACAGGTGAAAATACACTACGTGGGAGGAATGAGTCCTTCTCGGATACATTTGAATGAGTTTTGAATAATGTGCCGGCGTGAAAAAGGATATTGCGTGTTGCCACAAAGCAAAACATTCTCTAGCGGGCAAGGTGTCCCCCCACACATGCACATCGGCTTTGTCACAATCTATTCATGGTGTCACAGTCATACCGTAGATTGCCGAGCCATAAACGTAAATCGTTACCAATCCATTCTCCCATCCTCTTGTCACCATGCTTTGTCCTGCGGGTGTGTCCTCAATAGAGGCATACTGTAGGTTAGAGGCAGGTTGTTATGTAACCCCACTGTAGGACTAGTAATGGACTGTATCGCTGTACAGTCTGCAGAGTCACAGTCAAGTGGTCTGCCTTCATCTCTGACTGAAGAATATTAAAACGGCCCTCTCTTTCTCTCTCGCTGTGTTTCTCTCTCTCTTCCTCTCATATTGAGGCAGGGAGAAGAGGAGAGAGAGTTAAAAGGAGAGTAGTGTTGTCACGATACTGGAATTTCGACTTCGATACGATACCTTGAAAAGTATCGAAAGTATCGATATTTTCGATACCAAAAAAATATATATATATATGTGACCTCTCCTATTCTGTCCTGCCTGCTGTCTCATCCAGAATCGACACGGAATCAGGTGCTGGAGCAGTAGAGTATACAATTTGGAACACACAACCACAGCTTGTAAGGTACAAAACAGCATTGGGTCATCTCCATCAGCAAGGTATTCATGTGTGCTTACAGACTTGGATCAAACATGGATCATATAGTGGAATTAGTTTAACAAAGTCTGATAGAAATACAAATAATAACAATAAAACATTTACTTATAAAATACATGTAACTTCAAATAAGAAAATACAGTACACAACATTACAAAATATCATAATAACCTCTTCCCTCTAAAGCCCCATTTTTCATATAACAAAAGGCAGCAGGAACATCACTGTCGCCCTGCTGGAATAAATGCTGAATTGCAGGTAGGCCTGAATAAGTATTTACTGTGCAAAATAATAACCAAAACCAGATAAACAATATTACACAGAAGACATACCTGTATACAATTTGGAACACACAACCACAGCTTGTAAGGTACAAAACAGCATTGGGTCATCTCCTGTTCAGACACAGCATGTTCCTTGTTAGTGAGCTGTTATTTAACACAACAGCTAGCTTAGCATGCTAATCGTTTTTTGTAACCATGAACCAAGCAATTCCATGAACCAAAATATAAAACGAGTGTTACTAGACAATAAATATGAAACACAAGTGCATATTTGGCCACTAACAGGGTTTTCTATGAAGCACAGATAATGTTAATTAAGTATTCTAAGTCTTCTATGCTGAAGACCCACAATGCAACACAACAACTTCAAAGTAAAATGCATCACATACAAAACGAAATAAAATATAAATAGCCATGGCTGTGTCCCAAGTTTAACATAATTGAACTATAATAAAGTATTTGTTAACACTGTTACATACACCCAACCTTCCCCCTAAGGTGCGCCCGTGCGCGCGCGCGCACATGGCAAAACGCTCCCGCGCACATCTGAAATCGGTCGCACAAACATGACCATGTTCACGTCTTAAACTCATACTGAGGCCTTTGTTTTGGTTTTAAATTGCATATCATCATTAATTTATTTATTGTCACACAGAGAAGAAGAATTTTGCCAAAACAAACCAATATATCCAGCTGCAGAACGGCAGACCAGCCACACTCTCAAACCCAAACGCATTTCCTTTGATTTAATTATACATCAAATGATTTATGTCAAGGATTGCAATGCCTCGTTTGAATGAAGTAAACTTTTCACCTCGATAACGTCAACATTCAGGGTGAATGTAATGTGAGAAATTGGGATAAAAAATGTAATAAAAATAAAAAAAATATATATTTTTGTTGATCGGATCGGGAAAGATCGGTATCGGTAGATACTCAAAATCACATGATCGGGATCGGATCGGGAGCAAAAAAATTTGATCGAGACATCCCTAACGGTAACCTGTTGCGTGTGACGTTACCAAGAGAAGCCCCGCTTTCAGTGCTTTGTGGGCAGCGCTACTGCACGCTCACACAGACACACACAACAGATGAGGAAGTGGACAGATCCGACCAGCATTGCTGGCTCCTCACAATGCAAACGCGAAAATGTACATTACAGATGAACTGCAGAGAAAATGTCCAATTTATCATCCCGGTCGAGACTAATTGGAAGCGGAGTGCAACGCGTGCAAAGCTTGACCATATGTTTATGTGTCTAATAAAGGTGCTGGCGATCTCAAAGCTCACATGGACACAGCAAAACATTACAAACAAAGCAGTGCGAGGTGAGAGTTTGATGGCAAAGTTGACCGAATTGATTGAAGAATGCAGCTATACAGAGAGAGAAAGAAAATAATTGAAAACTATTTTGATGCCTCAAAATTATGTTTTGGTTTGATAAGATGCTTATGATACAATCATTCTAAGGATTATGTGTGTAATAAATTAGTTTAGTACACTAATTGCAACAAATCTGAAACTTCATAGTGCACTTTTAAATTAGTATCTTTGTGAGGTTTCTGTTTTATAATTTACATTACATTGAAAAGATAAAGATATATTTTTTAAAGCTGGATTTTCTAATACAGAAGAGGTATTATTTTTTAGAACATTACCTCATATTTTTCTTGTTATTTATTTTGTCCAGTAAGACTTGAAAATATATATTATTTTGTCATAGGTTGATTTAGTTATTTTCTTGAGATTTGTCAGATAGATTACTTTAGGCATAATACAGCATGTTGAGTAACTTTGGTTATAGAGAGATATTATTTTGTTATATAAAATAATATAAACAATAATTTTATATCCATACAGAGGAGGTATACTTTAAATATATTATAATGATAAGGCATCTTTGAGTAAACTTTGTTTAAGTATCTTGAGGCTGAAGGCAGAGTGTCCTCTTTAAAAAAAATCACAATATGGTCACCCTTGAAGTCGCATTATAATTCACTTAATAAAATAATGACGAGTCAGCCTCCTAAAAAGACAAAAGTTAGTGACACGACTCACACCGCCGCCGCCAACCCAGCCAAAGTAAGGACTATGCTCTGTATCGTCAATCAATGGTCAAATAAATATTTGATTAAGGAATATAATATGCCTTTTTGTATTATTTCTCTGTGTATCAGCAAAATGTATATATTTTTATGTTAGACATTAAGGGAAATTAAGATTCTCAGATTTTTTACAAACCGCCGCTTATCAACTAACAGGTTAATCGGCAGGTGACGTATGTTGCTCAGTAGTTGCTGATGTCTGCTCAGGAGGTTTGAGTGTTTGCTCAGACCAAAAAATTATTAGAGGGAACATTGCATACACTCACCTTAAATTATGGTAAACTCTTGTACAAATCTCAAGAGTCATCAAACCAAACAAAAACAATATTTTAACCACTCAAAAAAATTAATGAAACCAGAGCGCTGACGTATTACACAGTCAATACAAAATTCTCCCATAGGGAGTGCAAAAGAATAGGGTGGTACCAAACCCCACACTTCTCACAGACCAATAGAAGATGCCGTTTACACCTCCTGAACATCTCTTCTCACCTAGCTCTCATTGCACACTTAACAAAAAATGACATAAACCACTCCCTCAATCAAGGCTTATCAGAAACTTAGACTTCAAAGAAAAACTGAAAAAAAAACTCTTGGTCATTTAGACCACAAACATGCTCCTGAGGAGATTCAAAACAGAATCCGAAACAGGTGAGGTATCCTCAACCTCTTGTGTCAACATCTCACAAATCAATCTGTTAGGAGGTCTGACATGTCTCCCAAACCTGGTAGTGACGCACCAGTTTGACCTGCACTTAAACTCTGAGGCTGTTTAGAAACAACAGTATCCTGGTAAACATCATCTGACAGATCTAAGTGAGACACACTGACTGAGTCTGGATCAGGTGAGCGAGCTACAATGACAGGGGAAGGGACTGCATTTGTAAGGACAGGTTCGGGGGAGGGGACTGCATTGGTAGGGACAGGTTCAGGGGAAGGGACTGCATTTGTAAGGACAGGTTCGAGGGAGGGGACTGCATTGGTAGGGACAGGTTCAAGGGAAGGGACTGCATTGATAGGGACAGGTTCAGGGGAAGGGACTGCATTTGTAAGGACAGGTTCAGGGGAGGGGACTGCATTTGTAAGGACAGGTTCGGGGGAGGGGACTGCATTGGTAGGGACAGGTTCAGCGGAAGAGATTTCATTTGTAAGGACAGGTTTGGGGGAGGGGACTGCATTGGTAGGGACAGGTTCAGGGGAAGGGACTGCATTTGCGGGGACAGGTTCAGATCCATCAGGTGTATCGGCCAAGTCACCAGGTAGGGAATCACTTCCTGCAGCTATGGATATAACCTCATCCACATCACTCCCATCAACAGGGTCCTCAATCTCAGGAGTATTCATGAGCCAGTCCATAGTCTGGACATTGCGTTCCACACCGCCAACTGCCACTGACTCCTGGCCACTTCCATCAGCCACAACACTGAGATCCGATCCCACAAGGGAGACTGGAGTCTCATCCTCATCCAAGTTAAGGAAGTCGACTGGGAGAAGAAGGTTCCTGTGCACAACTTTCTCCTTGCCAGTTTGGGTGTATTTTATCCTGTACACGTTGATGTCAGGCCTCACTGACACAACATCATAAGGAGCTGAGTCCCATCTGTCAGAGAGCTTCCTCTTGCCTTTCTCACCATGAGTGGCCAGCAACACACGATCGCCCACAGCCAACGAAGAGCCTTTGACTCGACGGTTGTAGAGTCTGGCATGACGTGCTTGTTCTTGGAGGCTGTGTCTTTGGGCAATCTCTGCGGCTGCACACAAGTCTTGCTTCAAGCGAGTAACAAACTCATTACGGCTGACTACCTTGTCATCCCGGTGGACATGTTGGAACATGATGTCAATGGGGAGGCGCGGGACTCGCCCGAACATCAGGAAGAAGGGGGCAAAGCCAGTGGTCTCGTGCACGGTACAGTTGTAGCAGAAGGTCAATGTCTGCAGCATCTGTGGCCATCTGGCTTTTGCAGTAGGGGGCAGGACTCTCACCATGTTCCCCAGTGTCCTGTTGAAACGTTCTACAACACCGTTACCCATTGGGTGGTATGGGGTGGTGCGTGACTTGTGAACTCCCGCCATCTCTAGAAGTTCTTTCATAAGCTTGCTCCCGAAGTTGGCACCTGGTCTGAGTGTATTCTTTGGGGAAAGCCATAAATACAAAAGAAGTCATCCCACAACCGCCGGGCAACTTGTTTCGCAGACTGATTTCGGCAGGGAAAGGCATGTGCCATTTTGGAGAAGTGGTCTGTTACTACCAAGACATCAACTGTCTTCTTGTCAGTCAGTTCGGCAGACCAGAAATCGATACACACCAATTCCATTGGTGCAGATGTCTGAATGTTCTCAAGGGGTGCACGGGCCTCAGGCTCAGGTGTTTTGCCAACAACACATCTCTCACATCGGCGTACATGGCTGGCCATGTCGTTTTCCATTCCAATCCAGAAGAACCGTTCCCTGGCAAGAGAGAGGGTTCGTGCACGGCCCTGATGACCAGCATTATCGTGGACGCCGAGGAGAACTTGATGCTTGAGGCTATCTGGCACAACAAACTGAAAGAGCTTCTTGTCAAGTCTGAAGTCTTTTTTCACCCTGTACAGGATCCCATCTTGTACCCGCAGCTTCTTCCAGTGTCTGAGGAGCTTGTTGACACAGCCAGGTTCAGACGCTGTTTCCCGCTTGGTAGCTCTCCTATGCCGCTGCATATAGAACATGACTCGGCTTATTGTGGCATCCTGCTCCTGAAGACTCAAGATACGGCTCTGGGGAATAACAGTGGAAGCGTCTTCTCCAGGTAACTGGGGCAACGGTGGACTAGCACAGAGCAGACTGGTCATTCCACTGTCACTATGGGCAATCAGCACCGCTGACACCTCTTCAGGGCTGATGGAGCCCTCCACAGATTGAGAGACAGCTTCAGCATCTGAATCAGATGATCCTGGTTCCACTTCCAGAACAGCTTGACAGTTGTTTGTCAGCCGGAAGGCATCCTGTACTGTACCTCTGACAACACCATTGACTTCATCCAACAGTGCAATGTAAGGCTCTTTCATCAGACGGTGACTGATACACAGTGTTGTGCTAGTTACTGAAAAATAGTAACTCAGTTACTTTACTAGTTACTTCATTTCAAAGTAACTTCGTTACTGTACTAGTTACTTACACCCAAAAGTAATGAGTTACTGTGAAAAGTAACTATTTAGTTATTTAAAAAAAAAATAAAAATAAAAAATTGCTCAAGTCCCATGCCCCATATACTCAAAATCGGTTGATCAACTTGACAGTTTCCATTCACATCACCGAACTCTGCTAAGCAATGTGGTCTAGAGCGTTTCATTATATATTCCCTCCCCGCTGTATGTATATTTCTCTCCCACCCACCCACCCCCTCCTAATGTACAGTCCCCTCCCCATCATATGTATATACTCTGTCAGGATCTAGGGGTAACAGTACTGTATATTTGAATACCGCTTATGTCACAAATGTATCAGTACTAAATACCTATATGTCCCTATGCCATAAATGTCATGTATGTTGTGTATGTCATAAATGTCTATATGAATTGAAAATGGGGGACCCTGATGGAAACAAGACAAACGACTTTCTCAGGTCTGCATCCCCTTAACAATTGTATGTATTGAGCCGTACTGTATTGTACCCATTCTGCAATCTGTTAAATAAAGTTTTCATTCATTCATTCATTCATCCATTCATTAATTCATTCATAACCATCTTGCAGCGTTGTTTAAGATATCAATCAAAGCATTGCAACGTTAGAATAGTTAGGATATCAATTGTGCATGAAAGGACTATATTTATATTGTTTGATTAGTATTATGAGATTCCCTGGCAGATTTCGTACAGTCAAAATCCGTTGATCTTGAGTTTCAGTGAACACATTGCACTCACCGTCACCAGTCTGCGGTGGTCGAGATGTAACGTTAGTCCAGTTGACTCCAGCAGCCCTTCAAACATGTTCTTTATCTCGTTTCCATGTTGTATATTAATTATCTCTCCAAGTAGTTGCTAAATGGTTTGTTAGTTCGTTATTATTACTGCGTTCTTATTATGTAGATTCATAGCGAGCGTCCTCTTGTTGTTTACTGTAGAGAGCGTCTATTTCTTTCAGAACGTCAGTGGCCAATCAGAAGTGCGAAAACCAGAATGAGGCTACGGAAAGAAATAATAATAATAATAATACTTCGTTTTATATAGCGCCTTTCAGTCTACAGTAAACAAAACAAACGCAGGCGAAATAAGGACGCTCGCTATGAATCTACATAAAAAGAACGCAGTAACGAACTAACAAACCATTCAGTAACGTAAGTAGCGTTACTGAATTTCAAAAGTAATGCGTTAGAGTACTAGTTGCGGCAAAAAGTAACTTCGTTTCTGTAACGCGTTACTTTGTAACGCGTTAGTCCCAACACTGCTGATACATGACTGAACGAATGGCTCACTGCTGAGCACATCGGCGACAATGTTCTTAACACCTGGGACATACTTCAGATCAAAGTCGAAAGCTGCAAGCTTAGCCACCCATCTTTGTTCACATGCATCCAAGCAAGGCTTCGTTAGGATGTAGGACAGCGGGTTGTTATCCGTCCAGGCAGTAAAGTGTCTCCCCTTCAGCCAGTGGCCAAACTTTTCACAAATGGCCCACTTCAACGCCAGGAATTCCAGCCTGTGCACTGGGTAGTTCATCTGTGATCGGGACAGTGTCTTGCTAGCGAAGGCGACAGGTCGAGCGATCGTTTCACCTGGTGGCACTTGAGACAGGACGGCGCCAATGCCATCGAATGACGCATCGACAGCAAGAATGAAGGGCTCACTGAAGTCAGGGTGGGTTAAGGTGACACCATAGGCTAGTTCACTCTTCAGAGTCTGGAATGAGTCTTTGCATGCGTCAGTCCAGTCGCTCGCCGTAAGCACTGGTGGAGCCGATAATCGTTTCTTGCCCATCCTGCTCTTCATGGTCTTACGCTGCACCTGCATTCCAGAGAGGAGCCTGAACAAGGGCTTAGCTTTTGCAGAGCAATCAGCAATGAAGTGCTGATAATAGAAAATTAGGCCCAGGAAGGACCTTATCTTCTTCCAGGAAGGAGTGACGCCATCGCTCTCCATCAGATCAGCCTCTCCCACATCCGTGATGACCCTCATCTTGTCAGGATCCTTCATCACCCCATCTCCACAGATGACATGTCCCAGAAACTTTACTGACCTCCGCAAGAGATGACACTTCTTGGGGGCTAGCTTGAGCTTATGATTCCTCAGGCGGGAGAACACCATCTCCAGACGCTCAAGAGCCAGCTGCTCGGTGGGGGCAAAGACCATCAGGTCATCAAGATAACAGAGCAGACTGGTGACGTTCTGATCCCTGAAGATTGACATCATCATTCGCATGAATGTTGCAGGACTGTTGGACAGACCTTGCGGCATCCTGTTGTACTCGTGGAGGCCGAAGGGTGAAGAGAAGGCTGTGTACTTCTTGTGCTCCTCATAGAGGGGTACATTATAGAAGCCAGACGTTAAGTCCATGGTGGAGAAGAAGACATTTCCTCCAAGCGCAGCGAGAGTATCTGCCTGGTGAGGCAGTGGGTGCGTGTCTTTCACAGTCTTTGCATTGAGGCTCCTGAAGTCAGTACAGTCTGTCTTTCCACAGGTCTGACACCTCACAGGTATTCAGGTCCAGGTCCTGCAGTCCCAGCTTGTTCAGAGCATCTTCCACCTGTTCAGGAGACCTTGTTGCCACTGGATGCTGTGAGACACTCTGCATATTGATAGAGATCTTATCAGGTGGGGACAACTCCTCGACTGCAACACACAGGGAGACATCCGCAATCTTGCTGTTCCTCTTCAGGGTCACTGTCTTAGTGCTAGGATTTATCAACTTCACGGGCACCCACCTGTTCCCCCACAGGGGCGATATGACACGGCCCACCAACACATTCCTGGGCCTGGATCTTGACTGGGTTGCCTCAACAATTACTGTGCTTCCCACTGATATGGGTGCAGAAGCAGGCAGCTTGCCCCAAAAAAGGTGTTCACACAACGGCTCAAGTGTGACACTGTGTCTCAGCTTTACAGTGCCGATCTTGTCTGGCATGGGACCTCCCTTCCACTTCTCAGAGTTGGATAGCAGGGACAAGAACTGGTAGCACTCACCATCTGCAACATCAACTGGTGAAGCTAAGATACTCCAGTAGTTATCAGAACTCTTCATCTGACGTATAAGCACCTTAATGGCATTGCTGCCAACAATCATGTCGTCTGTTTGCCCAGGGATGACCAACGTTGGGATAAGCAGCTTGAAACCGTAGATTATCACTTCCAAATCATAGACTGCTGTTGGAGTGACACGGTGACCCCCAGCACCAATTACAACAATGTCATCAGCAGCACTTCTCTTAGTGTCAGGGCATCGTTGCATAAGGCGCGCCGCAGCAGCCTCACTCAATGAGCATGCCATGGAGCCGCTGTCAATCATGGCTTTCGGATCGACTTTACCAGCAGCACGGACATCAGTATAGAACAAGCTGTCAGCTCTCTGAAGCCTGTGTGTCAACTGGAATATGGCAGTCTTCCCAGAGGGTGTGACAGGACCGAGAGAGTCATACAAGGATTCTAAATCATCGTCATCACAGTAGGGAGGGTCACTATCATGATCCACACTGTCCTCCATTAAGTGTGGATCTTTCAGTTTCCCGGCTGCTGACTGTAGTTTGGCGCCGTGCTATTAGGGCAATCACGTCTGGAATGGTCTGGTGAGTGGCATTGGAAGCAGAGCCTACGGTCACGGCAGTGGGTGAATGCAGAATGTGCAGCGTCTTGACAAACAGAACAAGGCATGTTATTCAAACCTTCAACCCTGGGGAACTGTGGGCCAGACTGTCTGGTTGAACCTGGAACAGGTCTTTACCGGAGCACCTTCTCCAGCATGCTGATAAGGCGGTTCAGGGCATCAGGGTCCGTGGCCTGCGGCTGCAGTGGGCTCGGTCCCTCAGCATGGAGCGCAGTGGCAGGGACAGCAGCAAGAGCATTTACTGACACTCTTTCCTTGGGAGCTCTGCTTGTCGTCGACGATATCTCAGAATGGTACTCATTCAGAATATCTTAAACTTCATGAGCTGACCACCTGTCTATTGTTTTTGACCTGAAGGTCATAGCAAGCTCAGTGGAGGGGCAGTTCTTTACAAACATACGTGTCACTTCAGTGCCAGGGCTGTCTAGTGTCTTGCCTTGTTCCTTCAGACGCTCAGTGGCTAGGTCAACAGCACGGTTCAGCCTGAGCCAGTAGTCAAATGCATCTTCACCCTTCTCAGGAAGAGTGGTGTAGAAGTCTGCTAACGGGAGCGATGAGCATGTGGCAGAATCAAAGTGCTTCCGCAGAAGGCCATAAATGGCGTCAGGGTTGCGGGTGATGTCGATATCACTGTTCCTGGTTCCAAACCTGACGACATCCTTGGCTTTGCCTCTGAGGTGTGTGAGAATCTCCTCTGCCTGTTCCTCAGATTGCAATTGTCCCCTCTTAATGAAACTCCTCATGAGCTCCTCCCACTCCTGTATGGAAACAGAGTCTGAGCTGTCTCCTCTGAAGCAGGGTGGCTCCTTCAGCTTCCGGTGGGACACATATTGCCAATGGGAATCAAATGCATTTGTAGCAGACACATTGGCATGGGTAGGTGGAGGGGCAGCACTGTGCAAAGGGGTACTGACGAATAGATTGGCATGGTTAGATGGAGAGGTAGCACTGTGTAAAGGGGCATTAACAAGCACATTGGCATGGGTAGGTGGAGGGGCAGCACTGTGAAAAGGGGTACTGACAGATGGACTGAGATGGGAAATAATCTCCTGTGCTACTCGCTGACTGACCTGCTGAATCAATACATCACCCATCTGACTCACAATACTGGCAGCAATGACATCAGGGGTAGGGACAGGGGAGCCTGTGCTTTGGCTAACTGGGGCAGGGAAATCTGTGCTTTGCCTGGCTGGGGCAGGGGAACCTGTGTGTTGGCTGGCTGGGGTAGGGGAACCTGTGCTTTGGCTGGCTGGGGTGGGGGCACCTGTGCTTTGCCTGGCTGGGGCAGGGAAACCTGTGTGTTGGCTGGC
Organism: Notolepis coatsorum; assembly: GCF_963971535.1. Lineage (NCBI taxonomy): Eukaryota > Metazoa > Chordata > Actinopteri > Aulopiformes > Paralepididae > Notolepis > Notolepis coatsorum. Next base: position 102,843,190 of record NC_140169.1, on the reverse strand, counting down.
TTGGGTAGGGGCACCTGTGCTTTGGCTGGCTGGGGTGGGGAAATCTGTGCTTTGCCTGGCTGGGGCAGGGAAACCTGTGTGTTGGCTGGCTGGGGTAGGGGCACCTGTGCTTTGGCTGGCTGGGGTGGGGAAATCTGTGCTTTGCCTGGCTGGGGCAGGGAAACCTATATGTTGGCTGGCTGGGGTAGGGGCACTTGTGCTTTGGCTGGCTGGGGTGGGGAAATCTGTGCTCTGGCTGGGGGGAGGGGCAACATCTGTACTGAACAAAGGAGCCCCTGATGTACCCTGGATACCCGACATCACAATACCACCCCCCTGAACAGGACTGTCAAACTGCAAAAACTGCCTAAAACCTCTACCTCTGCTGACCCCAAAAGGAGTTACAAAAGATCCCCCCTGAGATTCACTCATGTTAAACAATCAAGTGAACAGCATACAATATCATTAAAGAAAATACAAAAAGTATCCACAAAGGGCTTGCACGGATAACTGGTAGAATCAAAAATATTCCTCAATCTGACCACTAGTACTGTATCAGAGCAACACATCCACCTGACTTCATGTACTGTAGACGAACAGCAGCAGCAGAACAGTTCCCGGATCGCTCTGTAGCATCCACAGCTCAACAGAAGAGTCTCGAGTCACGGCACCAATGTGACCTCTCCTATTCTGTCCTGCCTGCTGTCTCATCCAGAATCGACACGGAATCAGGTGCTGGAGCAGTAGAGTGTGGTTTTATTCATCTGTATACAATTTGGAACACACAACCACAGCTTGTAAGGTACAAAACAGCATTGGGTCATCTCCATCAGCAAGGTATTCATGTGTGCTTACAGACTTGGATCAAACATGGATCATATAGTGGAATTAGTTTAACAAAGTCTGATAGAAATACAAATAATAACAATAGTTTCAAGTTCAAGTTTCAAGTTTCTTTAATAGTTGTCATACAGAAGTACAGAATACTTTTATACAAAATGCTTCTTACTGTTACGCTCCAGAGACTGTGCTAGACAAGATAAGTATGAAATAACATAGTATAGCATGTAAATTAGAAGTAAAAAATGAGGTCACAGTGTTTAGTATAGACATATGTACAATGTTCGATGCAGAATAGACGTAACTGAGTTACCATATAATATACAATATACTATGCAGTGTACTAATATACAATACTATATAGTGCAAAGCAGAAATGGGATGAGGTACAATTTAGGTACAATTTACAGTAAGGTGTACGAGTTGTAGTGCAAATCCTTTATCAATAAATATAAAGTGTGTTTAGGTGATCTAAAGTGTGGAGAGTGGGTGCTGCAGTGTGTTGTTTGTTTAAAGTGAGTGTGTGCGTGTGGATGTGTGTGCTGTGTGCATTTGATGGTTGTTGTATAGTGTTTATTGTTCGTTGAGCAGCCTGATGGCCTGGGGATAGAAGCTTCTTCTGAGTCTTTCTGTGCTCGCCTTGAGACTCCGGTATCGCTTGCCTGACCGCAGCAGTTCAAAGAGGCAGTTGTTCGGGTGGCTGGAGTCCTTGATGATTCTCTTAGCCTTACCCCTGCACCGCTTGTTGTAAATGTTGTGCGTTCGGCTGAACGTGTCACTCTTTGTAGTCTGCTTCGGTCTTGTGCAGTGCTATTCCCAAACCAGGAGGTGATGTTGCCAGGCAGGATGCTCTCTATTGTACATGAGTAGAAGTTCTTAAGGATCTTCTGACTGACTTGGAACTTCCTTAGGCGCCTGAGGAAGTAGAGGCGTTGTCGTGCCTTCTTCACAACACTGTCAATGTGTGTGGTCCATGTCAAGTCCTCGGATATGTGGGCTCCGAGGTACTTAAAGCTGTTCACTCTCTCAACCGGTCCCCCGTCGATGCTGAGGGGGCTGTAGTCCTTGACCCCTGACCTCCTGAAGTCCACAATCATCTCCTTTGTTTTGCTGACATTCAGGGAGAGGCTGTTCTCCTGGCACCATCCCGCCAGGACCTTGATCTCTTCCAGGTAGGCCCTCTCGTCGTTTGCAGAGATCAGGCCCACCACTACTGTGTCGTCAGCAAATTTGATGATTGTGTTGTTACTCCGCTGAGCCACACAGTCGTGTGTGTACAGGGAGTAGAGGAGGGGACTCAGAACACAGCCCTGGGGGGCCCCTATGTTGAGGGTGATGGATGAGGAGGTGCAGTTGCCTGCTCTCACCACCTGGCGTCTGCCCGTCAGGAAGTCCAAGACCCACTGGCAGAGGTCATAGTTCAAGCCCAGGTCCCTGAGCTTGGCTATGAGTTTGGAGGGGACTATGGTATTGAATGCCGAGCTGTAGTCGATGAATAGCATTCTCACATAGTTCCCCTTCCTCTTGTCCAGGTGTGATGCTGCTGTGTGCAGCACATGGGCTATGGCGTCCTCCGTGGACCTGTTGGGGCGGTATGCAAATTGCAGGAAGTCCAGGTTGATGGGGAGGGAGGAGCAGATGTAGCCCTTTACTAGCTTCTCAAAGCACTTCATGGCTATGGAGGTGAGAGCTACAGGGTGGTAGTCGTTGAGGCAAGCAGGCTTGGATTTTTTAGGTACAGGGATAATGGTGGACTTCTTCAGGCAGGTGGGGATGACAGCCTGTTCTAAGGACAGGTTAAATATGTCAGTGAATACCGGGGCCAGTTGGTCGGCACAGACTTTTAGGACGCAGCCGGGGATGCCGTCTGGTCCTGCTGCCTTCCTGATATTCACTTTTTTAAAGGTCCGCCTCACCTCATGCTCTGTTACCCTGAACACTGAGTCTCCATCAGCAGACCCCCCCCCCCCCCCATTGCCGTGGCTTGTGGGCTGGTGTTGTTATTACCAGCATCAAACCTTGCATAGAAGGTATTGAGATCATTTGCTAAGGAGATGTCACTGTTCAGTTTGAGGGAGGTGCCTTTGTAGTCTGTCATCGTTTTGAGGCCCTGCCACATAGCTCTGGAGTCAGCCTGTTCAAACTGGAGTTCAATTGTATCCCTGTAGCACCGTTTTGCCTCTATTACTGTCCTCCTTACGTTGTATCGCGCCACCTTGTGGTCATTCATGTTGCCTGTGTGGAATAATATAATGTCCTCATGTAAAGACATTCCCCTCCACAATCCTGTGTCCCCCCCCCCTCTCCCCAATCCTGTATCCTCCCCCACCCAATTGACCTATCAAATGGGACCACATCCCCCCCTTTTAACTATATAAGGCTCCTCCCGAGAACAATTCAAGGTCTTTTACCTGGGTCATTTCAGATGATCACCTGGGGCGAAGCCCTCAGCCATTATCTTATATCTATCTGTTTGGTTAATAAACCTTGTTATTATCCAAACCTCGGTTGACTGAGAACATTCTTCTTCAGGATATCCACAAATATCCCACACCTGCCACCAGGCCGTCGTTGTATGCTGTGGTGCGCGCTTTCAGAGCTTCACGGACGGATTTGTCTACCCAGGGTTTTTGATTTGGGTAAACTTTAATTGTGGTAGTGGGGATTGTTTCTTCCACCAAAGTACGAACAAAGTCCAGCACTGTCTCCGTGTAGACATTAATGTTATCTGTGTCACGGAATACACTCCAGTCTGTGCATTCAAGCGCAGCTTGGAGCGTCTCCTCTGACTCCACATCCCATTTCTGCACCTCTCGCGAAACTACCGGAGTGCTCTTGATTCTTTGTTTATATTTTGGTGAAAGAAAGATGGCCGCATGATCAGACTTCCCGAAGCCACTAGCAGAATGAGCATTGTATCCACCCTTGAATTGCGTGTAACAGTGGTCTAAAATGTTACCGCCTCTGGTGTTGCAAGTCACATGCTGATAAATCCGGCAATACCTTTCTCAGATTGGCGCTATTGAAATCACCCACAACCACAATAGCAGCATCAACGTTAGCTGCCTGGAGTTTATTTACCTCGTCGTGGAGCTTCGAGAGCGCGTCGCCAGTGTTGGCTTGCGGTGGAATATACACCCCGACCAGGATGATCGACGTTAGCTCCCTCGGGAGGAAGAAAGGTCGACACTTGATGGATATATATTCCAGGTTGGGGGAGCAGTGGCTCGATAGTTCCTTCAATAAAACATTTACTTATAAAATACATGTAACTTCAAATAAGAAAATACAGTACACAACATTACAAAATATCATAATAACCTCTTCCCTCTAAAGCCCCATTTTTCATATAACAAAAGGCAGCAGGAACATCACTGTCGCCCTGCTGGAATAAATGCTGAATTGCAGGTAGGCCTGAATAAGTATTTACTGTGCAAAATAATAACCAAAACCAGATAAACAATATTACACAGAAGACATACCTGTATACAATTTGGAACACACAACCACAGCTTGTAAGGTACAAAACAGCATTTGATAGTTTATCAGTGAGCTGGATACAATCCTACCTGGAGGGGAGGGAACAGATGGTGGAAGTAAACGGTACACTATCCCCCCCCCCTCACAGTGAGCTGTGGTGTTCCACAAGGAAGCATACTAGGACCGCTACTATTCCTAATTTATGCAAATGACATGTCGTCAGCTTGTGACTGCAACTTGTTCCTGTTTGCGGACGACTCAGCCCTGCTGGTCTCTGACAAGAACAAGTTACAGGTTGAAAAAGCCCTCAGCTCGGAACTAGGCAAAATCTGCATATGGCTCGCCGACAACAAACTATCATTACACATGGGCAAAACAGAGTCCATTCTCTTCGGTTCAAATAACAAACTCAGCAAGACCGACGGCTTCTCGGTTACAGTGGGTGACAATATTATCACAAGGAAAGATGAAATTACCTACCTGGGTTCCATCCTAGAGGCTAATCTTTCCTGTGACAAAATGGCATCCAATGTAATAAAAAAAGTCAACCAACGAACGCGATTCTTGTACCGGATCTCCGCTCTGGTAAACAAGAATACCCTGAAGACTCTAGCAGGAGCACTCATTCAAGGGTACTACGACTATGCTTGCACCTCATGGTACCAAAGCACCTCAAAGGCACTAAAAAACAAATTACAAACATCTCAAAACAAGCTAGTCAGACTACTACTTGACCTGACTCCTAGAACCCACCTCACCCCTGCCCACTTTGACAACCTAGGATGGCTTAGAGTAGACGACAGAGTACAGCAACTTGCAATGGGCCTGGTCTACAAGATACACTACGCGACCAAGGTACCCATGTACATGTCAAAATACTTCCCAAAGGTCAGTGAATACCACGATCACAACACCAGAGGGAGCTCCACAAATCATGTAAAACCCAGATTCGGATCAAACAAGGGACTAAACACGTTTCGCAATTATGCCACATCAATGTGGAACGCCCTGCCTAAAGCTGTAAAGGAATGTGAATCACTACCCACCTTCAAAAACACTCTCAAAAAACACCTACGTGAGACTGCAATTCGAAACTGGCCCCTACAAATGTCCTAACCTAGTTGTACAGTAAATGACCAAGTAAGGCTTTGTCAATATTCCAATGTACAGTGTAAAATGTGTGTGTGTCCCCTTCCCAACCCCCCCCCCCCCCCCCCCCCCCCCCACCTCCAATGTACAGCCCTCACCCAACCCACCCAACCCCACCCCACCCAACCAACCTCCTCCAATGTACAGTTTCTATGCCAAATGTATATACACTCCTTTTCTGGACACTTTTGTATCACAAACAGTACTGTATTTGCAAATCTGATATGTCATAAATGTATAGATGTAGCAGTACTGTCTATCTGTATGTCATGTATGTCATATATGTTATGATGAATTGAAAATGGGGGACCCTGATGTAAACAAGTCGAAAGTCTTTCTCTGGTCTGCATCCCCTTAACAATTGTATGTATTGAGCTGTACTGTACTGTACCCATTCTGCAATCTGTTAATAAACTTTTCAATCAATCAATCAATCAGTCATCTCCTGTTCGCGTGTATCACTTCCGCAACGGATTTAGTTGGATTTCGGTTTCCGGGTTCGCCTGATTGGCCGTGACGGCCATGTGACACGCCGTGGCACGCCCCCGCGGCAGCGCCAGGCTTGCCGCTGCGCCCTGCTGTGGTGACACTCTCGGCGGCGTCTCTAACAGTAACAGTAAGAAGCATTTTGGATAGCAGTATTCTGTACTTCTGTATGACAACAATGTATGCCTTTCAAATGTTAAATGATAAATGATTAAATGATACACACTGAAATCTACGCTCTCTCATCCTGCTTTCCACAACGCGACAATATTATTAAACAGCAGCTCTGTCATTGAAGTGGGAAAAGTGAGCCGTATTGTATATTAGTACATTGCATAGTATATTGTATATTGCATTGGTAACTCAGTTACTTCTATTCTGCATCGAACATTTGAAAGGCACTTTTATCCAAAATGCTTCTTACTGTTACTGTTAGAGACGCCACCGCGAGCGTCGCCACAGCAGGGCGCAGCGAACATTTGAAAGGCATACATTGTTGTCATACAGAAGTACAGAATACTTTTATCCAAAATGCTTCTTACTGTTACTGTTAGAGACGCCGCCGCGAGCGTCGCCACAGCAGGGCGCAGCGGCAAGCCTGGCGCTGCCGCGGCGGCGTGCCACGGCGTGTCACGTGGCCGTCGCGGCCAATCAGGCGAACCCGGAAACCGAAATCCGACTAAATCCGTTGCGGAAGTGATACACGCCTCCTGTTCAGACACAGCATGTTCCTTGTTAGTGAGCTGTTATTTAACACAACAGCTAGCTTAGCATGCTAATCGTTTTTTGTAACCATGAACCAAGCAATTCCATGAACCAAAATATAAAACGAGTGTTACTAGACAATAAATATGAAACACAAGTGCATATTTGGCCACTAACAGGGTTTTCTATGAAGCACAGATAATGTTAATTAAGTATTCTAAGTCTAAGCAGACAGAAAACCATCTTACCATCAGCAAGGTATTCATGTGTGCTGAAGACCCACAATGCAACACAACAACTTAAAAGTAAAATGCATCACATACAAAACGAAATAAAATATAAATAGCCATGGCTGTGTCCCAAGTTTAACATAATTGAACTATAATAAAGTATTTGTTAACACTGTCACATGCTTATCTCTGGTACTATAAGAGAAGATAAATATAACACTTTTAAAACAATTTGTTTATCTTTAGATCAGACATTTAAAAATAACTAAATTATCGAATCTAGGTTGGAGATCTCCTCCTCCACGTTGACTGCTGTTCCATCTCCCCGTCTCTCGAAGTCCGTAACCTGGGCGTCACCCTTGACTCCACACTTTCATTTCACTCCCACATCAAATCCGTCACCAAGTCTGCCTTCTACCACCTCAAAAACATCTCCCGTCTCCGACCCTCACTCTCAGACTGTGTGGCTGAGACCCTGATCCACTCATTCATCACCTCCCGGTTGTACTACTGTAATGGAGTCCTGTTCGGGGTACCCAGCAAAGCCCTGGACAGGCTCCAGTATGTTCAGAACTCAGCTGCCAGGGTTCTCACTCACACCAAGCCCTGGCAGCACATCACCCCCACCCTCATCCACCTCCACTGGCTTCCAGTCAAGTTCCGCATCACCTTCAAACTCCTGCTCCTCACCTACAAATCCCTCCATGCCCTCGCCCCCCGATACCTGTCTGATCTCCTCCACCAGTACACTCCATCCCGGAACCTACGATCCTCTGATCTGGGTCTCCTCTCCATCCCTCGCACCAGGTTACGGACTTTTGGGGACAGAGCCTTCAGCGTGGCGTCCCCTACCCTCTGGAACTCTCTCCCCCCCCCGAAATCCGCAACGCCCCAACCCTGGACACCTTCAAATCCGCTCTAAAAACACATCTCTTCACCAAGGCTTTCCCCATCAGTTAGTTTAGATTAGATTAGGTCCATTATCCCTTACCTTCCCTCATCCCCCCTCCCCCCCCCCCCTATTTTCCTTGCCCTATTTTTTTTGTCCTGATTGTGAAGCGACCTTGGGTTCTATGAAAGGCGCTATATAAATTTGATCTATTATTATTATTATTATTATTATTATTATTATTATTATTATTATTATTATTATTATTATTATTATTATTATTATTATTATTATTATTAATATAAATCAAACCCCTCTTAAAAACAAAAACCTGTTTAACCTAGCCATCTATAAAACATCATGCTAAAACTGTGAAACAAACTCCCCTAAAGAAAGAAATACATAGCAAACATGACTCAGTTATGCAATAGTGCTGCTGCTTTTTATTTGGTTAAAACAACAACTACAACAATTTTCATGACGGCGAGAGAGAGAGAGAGAGAGAGAGAGAGAGAGAGAGAGAGAGAGAGAGAGAGAGAGAGAGAGAGAGAGAGAGAGATTTCTCCGGAGCTATGCTCGGACTCGGAGCATTTATTAACGTTACATTTTCAACAAGATTGCTGCTACTTAAACACTTCATGGAAACGGGGTAACGTTATGTCGAGTTCATACATGTACTAATAGACAGTCTCCTCCCCACCGCATGTATATATTCCCTCCCCGCCGTATGTATATCTCTCTCCCACCCACCCACCCCCTCCTAATGTACAGTCCCCTCCCCATCATATGTATATACTCTGTCAGGATCTAGGGGTAACAGTACTGTATATTTGAATACCGTTTATGTCACAAATGTATCAGTACTAAATACCTATATGTCCCTATGCCATAAATGTCATGTATGTTGTGTATGTCATAAATGTCTATATGAATTGAAAATGGGGGACCCTGATGGAAACAAGACAAACGTCTTTCTCAGGTCTGCATCCCCTTAACAATTGTGTGTATTGAACCGTACTGTATTGTACCCATTCTGCAATCTGTTAAATAAAGTTTTCATTCATTCAGTTAGTATGAACTCGACTTAACGTTACTCCGTTTCCATGAAGTAATTATAAAGGTGGCCAACTAGCTAGCATAAGCTAACGTTAGCTAATAGCTGTATCGTTGGCACTGCTCTGTAACAACGCTTGCAAATGGGCATCGTGGCATCTTTAGCTTTTCCCGAAACGGGGTAACGTTATGTCGAGTTCATACGTGTACTCAAGTTTCAAGTTTCAAGTTTCTTTAATAGTTGTCATACAGAAGTACAGAATACTTTTATACAAAATGCGTCTTACTGTTACGCTCCAGAGACTGTGCTAGACAAGATAAGTATGAAATAAAATAGTAGGGGAGAGTGGGGTGAGTAGTGCCACTTTTTACTTAAAGTGCCTTTAAAGCAAGGGGATTACAGTAATGCCCCCAACTAAAATATGTACATATAGTTTAGGATGCTGTGCATCCCTGGGGACAATCACTTTGGATCTTAAATAAACTGTTTCAGAAATATAGCTTTAGAAAAAAATTTGGTTTTGTGGCACAACTTGCCCCCGGTACGGGGTAAGTTGTGACATTAGAGAGAATACACTGGGGTAAATTGTGCCATTGATAATTTTACGTAAAACATCATTTTAATCTCAAAAGCGGTAAAAGCATCCTGCAGATCTTCATCTCCTTTCCAACCTGACGTATAGTCTTCCCCTGTTGCACCTCTTTCACTGATCTTTCCAACTTCTCAAGAGGAGTTGAAACCCTGTCTGTCTTCCGTTTGTATATCTGCGTGGCATGATGGATTTTGGTCTAAAATTAAGAATATCACATAGTTTTAGTGATCAAATGCAATAATGCAATGTACAATAACAATACAATACAATAAAGTAATATATATAGTTAATCAAATAAGTTGGGGCAACTTAACAAAGAGAATATCTGGCACAACTTAACCCAGGCCCTTTGGCACAAATCACCCCAAGCCTACCATTTTGAAAAAAATGCATCCCCCAGCTGTTTTGAGCTAGCATCATGCTAACTGTATAGACTCATGGTGTAGCTTACTAAAGCACTAAAACATGTGTGAACTGTTTTCAAAGTTGTCTATAATTGTTCAAACACAGCAATAAAAAACCTTGATCATACAAATTTTACTTTGGAGGGCAAAAAACTGTTTTTTTAACTTAAATGTGCTTACCTCTCAAGCCAGGGGTCTCCCTTCTATGCAGGTTGAGTGAAATGGATGCCTCTTCAAAAATATGTTGTCACATGACCAACTTCTTCTATGGTTTTCTAGATAACAGGGGTGGAACTACATGCCCCTTGGCACTACTCACCCCACTCTCCCCTATAGCATGTAAAATAGAAGTAAAAATAGAGGTCACAGTGTTCAGTATAGATATATGTACAATGTTCGATGCAGAATAGAAGTAACTGAGTTACCATACAATATACAATATACTATGCAATGTACTAATATACAATACTATATAGTGCAGAGCAGAAATGGGATGAGGTACAATTTAGGTACAATTTACAGTAAGGTGTACGAGTTGTAGTGCAAATCCTTTACCAATAAATATAAAGTGTAAAGTGTGTTTAGGTGTTCTAAAGTGTGTAAAGTGGGTGCTGCAGTGAGTTGTTTGTTTAAAGTGAGTGTGTGCGTGTGGATGTGTGTGCTGTGTGCATTTTATGGTTGTTGCATAGTGTTTATTGTTCGTTGAGCAGCCTGATGGCCTGGGGATAGAAGCTTCTTCTGAGTCTTTCTGTGCTCGCCTTAAGACTCCGGTATCCGGTATCGCAGTGCTATTCCCAAACCAGGAGGTGATGTTGCCAGTCAGGATGCTCTCTATTGTACATGAGTAGAAGTTCCTAAGGATCTTCTGACTGACTTGGAACTTCCTTAGGCGCCTGAGGAAGTAGAGGCGTTGTCGTGCCTTCTTCACAACACTGTCAATGTGTGTGGTCCATGTCAAGTCCTCGGATATGTGGGCTCCGAGGTACTTGAAACTGTTCACTCTCTCAACCGGTGCCCCGTCGATGCTGAGGGGGCTGTAGTCCTTGACCCCCGACCTCCTGAAGTCCACAATCATCTCTTTTGTTTTGCTGACGTTCAGGGAGAGTGTAGTTAGTATGAACTCGACTTAACGTTACTCCGTTTTCATGAAGTAATTATAAAGGTGGCCAGCTAGCTAGCATAAGCTAACGTTAGCTAATAGCTGTATCGTTGGCACTGCTCTGTAACAACGCTTTAGCTTTTCCTTCGTCGTTTACTTCAAACCCGAAGTACTTCCAAACAGCACTTCTGCTGTTTTCTTTATCCACAAGCACAAGTTGCGGAGGCTCTGCACTGGCCATATTCGGAGCTAAAATCTTTTGTTTACAAACTGAAGACAGGTCTGCGAGGGGGAGGGCTGCAGCGGAAGAGGAGGGGCAAGCATGCTCTGCAGCAGCAGTGTGTCTGTCTGTCAACAACTTGCGGTAGAACACTGCGAGCAAGCCAGCTGGTATCGATACTGCAGAAAGTATCGGTATTTCAGGAAATGAGTATCGAAACAGTTTTAAATATTCAGTATCGATATGTATCGATATTTAGATATTTTTGACAACACTAAAGGAGAGAGAGAGACAGTGTGTATGTGTCGTGTTTTATCACCAGAGGCAAGGAGATCAGCATGTTATCGTTACATTACAGCGATGCACAGCCCCACGGCCCTCAGAAGAACAGAGAGGCGTAGAACACACGTGTACAGTCTCTCTCACACACATACACACACACACACATATACTCCTTTGAACTCCTTTTTCCCTCAAGCACAAACACTCTCTCACCCACGTGTACACATGCATGTACACACATACACGCACAGGCACACACACATGTTGTAGGGGAACGTTCACCCAAACCAAAATGTTTTCATAGTTTTCAGCTGTAGAATGTCTGCCGTCACTCAGTGGAGTACAGTACAGTAGCAATTATTTTGTGGCACCCAAAGCGTATTTTCCACCGAAGTACATCTGTCTAACTGGCACATGTGCTTCTGCATGAAGACACTGTGAGTAACCGTGTCATGATTTCTGGACAAGAGACATTGCTGTTGAGTCTTTCCAAATGTAATAATTTGGCGCTTTGAACTTCCCCATTAAATACATTAGATGGTTGGATGGTGGGAAGGGATGGTTCTGATCCAAGGAAAGCAACGGCTGTGATTGGAGGATTGAGAAAAGAGGGCGGGACTTGAGATAGGTCAATAAAACAAAATAGTTCCAAGACACAAAGGTGTGAATCCACGGCGCAACATACAAACAAACGTTTTAAACCGTCCACAACAGAATACCGCAGTCAAAATGTGTCACATTTTGTTTCTGGACCCCCGCATGCTACCTCCTTGAAGCTGCCTGGCTCACCGGGAACACGGCCAGAACATCAACCACGGGTCTCGGCAAAGTAAGCTAATGGATATGCATCGATTACACTAAACTGCCAAGTATTTTATACCAAAAATCCAAACTATCCCTTTAAGTTACACACACACACACACACACACACACACACACACACACACACACACACACACACACACACACACACACACACACAATCTCCCCAGCTTGGAGAGCACGTGATGAATATTTAACATCAACGCCGCTATGTTTTGATGCCCCCCCCCTTATGGTTTCTCAGAAGGAACACAGGCCTCTTTACATTTTAAACACAGTGTTTGAACCACAGCCTCAGTCATGCTCTCCATGTTGCCTGGTGGACGACGGGGGGGCTGGATGAGGAGATATACTTTGAACTTAGCCAGAGGTGCCGCAGTGTGCAGGGAGGCTGGCGCTGCACTGTCCAAGTCAATTCTGAAAGAAAAAAATAATCCTTTGTTCGACAACTCACTCACCCACCTGACACCCTTGCTCACTGACTCGTGCTTGTTTATAGACCCATTTTCAATACCTTTTTCTGTGCTTAAAGATACACATAGGCATCAATATATCGCCATCAAATACAATTTGATAGCTTGGTATAATTATCGTACCAACATCTGAAAAAAGGGTAGCTGTCTACCACAAGGACTGGTGTTTCTCAAAGATCAAGATGAAATGTTTTCAAAATGTTGGCATTTTCTGTAAAACTATATTTTCTGTACTAGTCTGGTTGTCCTTCACATATACACTGTCTACTCCCTATAACACCAGAGCTGCTCACCATATCCCTCTAACACCAGAGCTGCTCACCATATCTCTATAACACCAGAGCTGCTCACCATATCCCTATAACACCAGAGCTGCTCACCATATCTCTATAACACCAGAGCTGCTCACCATATCTCTATAACACCAGAGCTGCTCACCATATCTCTATAACACCAGAGCTGGTCACCATATCCCTATAACACCAGAGCTGCTCACCATATCTCAATAACACCAGAGCTGCTCACCATATCCCTATAACACCAGAGCTGCTCACCATATCTCTATAACACCAGAGCTGTTCACCATATCTCTATAACACCAGAGCTGGTCACCATATCTCTATAACACCAGAGATTCTCACCATATCTCTATAACATGTATTACATACCTTGACATTTTATTTAGTTTGTTTGATGTGTGTTTTAATTATTCCCTTACCTCTGTGATGTCTGTCTCTTTTCTATTTTATTTTATTTAAAAAAGGTTGTCCCCTCTCCCTGTTACCCTTTGAGATTGTGTTTCTCCTCATCGTACGTATCTTCCCCAGAAGTATATAGAGTCAACACAGGGTATTATATGCTAGTAATTTGTACTGACAAAAGGGAACTGTTATGTACCCCAGTAAGGAGACGCAACACAAGGCCACAGACAGGGTAGGTGAGGGTGCAGTGACACAAAACCAAGGAAACAATTTGCAAAATAATAGTATTTATTTTTACAAACACAAAAAAACTCAGCAACACAGAGAGCAAGGAGGACTACCTAGTGGCACCAAATGAAATACCAAAAGGAAATGAAAACCCACCCCCCCTTACAGGCGCTAACGCCCAAAAGTACAGGTGGCGGTGCTCACTCCAAGGCTGGTGTCTTTAACATCAGGTCACCTACGTGATGCAAAATGTAGACCCCAGGGTATCTTCCTGTCCTCAATTGTCCCTGTGTGCGAAACAAAAGATTAATACAAAAGAAAGACAATCACCATAGGCTGGGAACTAAACAAATATACAAAGGGTTAAGGTTAGACAGAAATGTGCAATAAACTATAATGACCTAAATACAATACAATAAACCAGAGCTTCAGGTACCAGCTCTACACCAAATACACAACACTGACAATAATTCCTATGCTAACAAATAATGAACCAGAGCTTTCACCAGCTCTCACACACAATGAGCTCACACAGAGCTTTAACCAGCTCTCACACCAAAACTAGCTAAGAGCCTCAGCTCTATATCAAAACACACAAAGAGCTCTCCCACACAGACAGAGAATAGTTACCACAACCATGAACCAGAGAGCTAACTAACACGGCACACAATGGGGTATTCTCCACTTGCACAACCTGAAAGTAGGCACTTCTGGCTGACTTCCGGTTGCGAATGGTACTTCCTGTCCCATCCAAATACATTGTTTTTAGCTACTTTTCTCCCGTTATTTAAACAACTTTGTCGTCACAGAGAGGCAATGAAACGTTTGTATTATTATAGTATAGAATGTATTTAATAAGCAAACGTTTGTCAGCAGGGTTTTTGGGCTGTATTTCATGTAAAAACGTTTACTGTTAGTTTACTTGCTCACGCTAATTAAGGCTAATGCTGGCTAACAGAAGCTAGCGCAAGAAACAACGCCGCAAAGTATTGTTTATAGTGCATTTCTTGCCACCTTATAGCATTTGTGCATTTGTACATTTGTATGACAGTCTATAATGCTCCCGTGAGGTTTTTCCGGACGTTTTGGTAATGATTTTCACTATAAAATCATATTTCTAAATGACAGGAAGTTGATAAACTGGCCGGAATAGCTTTGAGCCATCGGCGTATCTAGACCACTATCAGTAGGGCACAGATGATCATCTGTGCCCCAGTGATATAAAAAACTAAAAAATAAAAATTTACAAATGTTTTTTATTTCCCCTTTTTTAACATGATCAAATGATCATTTAACATGATCAAATAATTATTATAATATGTTTTACTTCACTTTGAAATATTATAGTGAAATATTTTGCAATGTTGTCGCATTTATCTTGTTGAAATCCTCCAACAGGCTCTTAAGTAAGTTAACTGGTTTGCACACCAATAATACAGTGCAATAATAGAATAGTAGAATAGATAGTAAAATTATGCAATAGAATGGCCAGAGTAAAATAGTGCTACAGTACAATCAACAGCGGGGTGTATTAGAAGGCTATGGTGAAGAGGTACGTTTTTAGCTTATTTCTGAAAATATTAAGAGACCTAGCTTCCCTAATGTCCATAGGTAGTGTGTTCCATAACTTTGGTGCATAGTTAGCAAAGGCTGCATCCCCGATTTTCTTTAGACTGTGGCTTGGAACCTTCAATAGTAGATGATTGCAATGTTTATACTTTGTATATAAGGAGGAGGACCTTGAAATCAATTCTAAATGTTACCGGAAGCCAGTGTAGGTTATTTACTTGTAACTTTGGGTTTGATCCAAGGAGTAAGTTGCCCCATATTGCTCTGTAACATTTCTCTTTTTGTTATAGGACCGACTAGTAGGATTTCAGTTTTGCCCTCATTTAATTTTAGGAAGTTGTTCCGTCATCTATTTGTTTATTGCTAAGAGACAGGCGGAAATGGAGTTTATAGCTGTGTGATAATTTGGTTCAGCGGAGATGTACAATTGTGTGTAATCTGCGTAACTATGGAAACATACATTGTGCTTTCTAATGATGTCTCCTCAATGTTCAATGTTCAATGCAATGTTCAATGCAAGTAAAGCACTTTAAACTTTAAGTATGACTAAATGCTTTCTTGATATAGTAACTGTTCCAAAATGCATAGATTTCTATGTATTTTAGGGGTTTGGGGGGCTAGCTCTTTTTAATATAAATGTCAGATTGTTTTATTTATTTCATAGATTTCTATGCATTTCAGGAGTTTGGAGGGCTGGCTCCCCCAAATAATGGAATAACATAACCCTAACCTAACCCTAAAACCGAAATAAAGTTAAAAAAAAAATAGTTACAAAATCCACCCATTTTCGCCCACAAACCGGCCAAAACCGCCCCTGCTTTGAGCTAACGATCTTTGCCGATGCATTCCATTCTAAACGTAACGTTAGTTGTTCAAAACATTACCTGTCTATATAATGTGTTCCTCAACATTAGCTTCTAACTGTAGCAGGCTGCAGCTTGCTGGCTAACGTTAGCTTCTAACTGTAGCAGGCTGCAGCTTGCTGGCTAACGTTAGCTTCTAACTGTAGCAGGCTGCAGTTAGTTTACAAAACATTACCTGTCTATATAACGTTGAGGAAGAAATTATATAGACAGGTAATGTTTTGAACAACTAACGTTACGTTTAGAATGGAATGCATCGGCAAAGATCGTTAGCTCAAAGCTATTCCGGCCAGTTTATCAACTTCCTGTCATTTAGAAATATGATTTTATAGTGAAAATCATTACCAAAACGTCCGGAAAAACCTCACGGGAGCATTATAGACTGTCATACAAATGTACAAATTCTATAAGGTGGCAAGAAATGCACTATAAACAATACTTTGCGGCGTTGTTTCTTGCGCTAGCTTCTGTTAGCCAGCATTAGCCTTAATTAGCGTGAGCAAGTAAACTAACAGTAAAAGTTTTTACATGAAATACAGCCCAAAAACCCTGCTGACAAACGTTTGCTTATTAAATACATTCTATACTATAATAATACAAACGTTTCATTGCCTCTCTGTGACGACAAAGTTGTTTAAATAACGGGAGAAAAGTAGCTAAAAACAATGTATTTGGATGGGACCGGAAGTACCATTCGCAACCGGAAGTCAGCCGGAAGTGCCTACTTTCAGGTTGTGCAAGTGGAGAATATGAAGGGGTGTGGAGCTTAATTGCTGACGAGCCACAGCTGCTGCTGCACTGAGGTGAGTTGCTGATTGACCAGCTGCTGCTGCAACTGGGACTGGGAGACACCTGAGAATGGGGATATGTAGACACAAGAGGGAGACAAGACAAGAACAAACAAAACATGCCTATATATACAACAGATAACATACATAACTCCCACTATATATATACATAAGGACAGCGTCCGTAACAGGAACACTGTTCCGTCACAGCACCCTTCAAATTGCCCTCCTGCACTGGATGTGATGCAGTGTTTTCTGGGTCAGCGTTCCCATTTAAATATCTGTGTGTTCAGGAATACAAATCAAGGCCGGTGTGTGTGGGGGTGGGGGTTGAGAGACGGATTCATAGCCGAGTGAAGCAGTCACATCTCACCTCCGCCTACTCAGAACACCCTCCAACTTTCCCAGGGGCCTCACCTGACCTCCCAACTAGACACATACACACACATTCATGCATAAGCACATCCCAGTACAGTACGTAAACACACAGGTTACGTTGCTCGTTCTCAAACACACACACCATATTGAACTAATTTAACTAATGACTGCATTAACAATGACAGTACATAACACACATTAACACACACACACACCTCATTTGCCTCTACACATAAAATAGGAACAGAATACACACACAACTAGCAAACAAACAAATACTAATTAGTGTGACTAGACACACAAGTAAGATCAGATGTGGAGATCAATACTCAATATCTCTCTGTGTACTGACACCGCACCACTGTCCCTCTCTCTCTCTCTCTGTGGTGTCTCCATTAGGCCTGTAGGCGGAGCTCTAAGCTAGAGCATGGGTTACACCGGGGTGATGTGCCCCGGCGTGACACACCAGTTGGAGTGAAGGACTGAGCAAGTTAGCTCTAGGCATGAACGTGAATAAATACAGATGCTGGTACTAAAGTGTCCCTTACTTCTTCTTACTACGACATAACATATTGGCGACGACGATGTCGATGTTGAACCTAAGCCAACCGGCACCTTTTCTTCAAAACGGCGGAGAGCCAGCCATTCCATTCACGGCATGGATCCGCTCGTTCGAAAATTACCTACTAGCCATGTCCGAGAAGGAGCTACCTGACGCGCGCAAGCGTGCCCTGCTCGTCCATTGTTTGGGAGTGGAAGGACAAAGACTTTTCTATACAATGACGGTGGCAGATGATAAGTACGCCACAGCTTTATCAGTTATTAGAAAGTTCTTTACACGGAAAGTTAATGTAGTGGCGGAGCGCTACCGTTTTCGTCAACGTAGCCAACGCAATGGCGAGAGCACGGACCAGTACGTTGCCTCCCTGAAGGAGCTAGCTACAACTTGTGAGTTCGGGGGGATGGAAGAGGAAATGATCCGGGACCAGCTGGTCGAAAAGACCAACTCAGCACGCATCAGGGAGCGATTACTACTGGAAGTTCCACTGACACTGACCAAGGCTGTAATGATCGCTGCTCAGATTGAAACCGCGTTGTCGGAGGCAAAAGCCATGCTTCAGGGACAGCCGGAGAGCACGGTGGAGGCGGTCCAGTTTTCACGCTCGCGACAGTACAAGTCACAGCGGGGTAATTTCAATGCGTCACCGCAACCCTTGCCTACACAATCTATGCAGGGTAAGACATGTTACAGATGTGGCTCTCCTCAACACATCGCCAGCTTTGATGGATGCCCTGCTAGGGATGCACTGTGCAACACGTGTAAAAAGAAGGGACATTTTTCAAAAGTGTGTCGGGGCTCTAACAGAGTGGGTGAGGTAACCGAGTCTGAGATTGTACCTGAAGTGACTGTATTGTGCATGGTAGATGGTGCACGTTCGGTTGAAAAGATAGTGTGTACAGTGCAGGTTAGCACAGATGAACGAGACGGTCAGGACATTGAGCTCATGCTAGATACAGGTTCAGCTGTGTCTATTTTGCCCAGAGCGAGTTACATGCAATTATTCCCTAATGCATCTCTTACAACACCAAAGCTAAGTTTAGTCAGCTACGGAGGTAATGCAATCCCCGTTCATGGATGCTTGAAGGCTAGTGTAGCTTTTGGTGACCGCTGCACTGACGCAGAAATTTACATTGTGCAGAATGGGTCTCCAGTGTTAGGGAGGGACCTGTTTACTGCGTTACAGATGCAGATACTAGACGGCAAGGTCACGTCAGCTCAGTACAACCAGACAAATTCAGTTGCGACCAGTGTTGAGAAAAATACACTTGGGTGTGCAAAGGCATTCACACATAAGGTGAAAATACGTCCAGAAGTCAGACCGGTACAACAACGACTACGTAGATTGCCATTCTCAGTTAGAGCAGCTGTATCCCAGGAGATAAAGAGACTGGTAGAGCAGGACATAATCGAGCCTGTAGAGGCATCTGAATGGATCTCACCCATAGTCGTTACTACAAAGAAAAACGCAGAATTACGCCTCTGTGTGGACCTGAGGGAGCCAAATAAGGCAGTAGTCATAGATGGGTTTCCACTACCCCACATGGAGGAACTGTTTACAGAATTGAGGGGCGCGACACTGTTTTCGACATTAGACCTCCAGAGTGCTTACCACCAGGTTACACTACACGAGGACAGCCGTAGCTTGACGACATTCATTACTCATGATGGACTGTTTCGCTTTAAGAGAGTGCCGTACGGACTGGCATCGGCACCCAGCTGTTTCCAACGGATGATGTCAATAATCCTCAAAGGGCTGTCGGGGGTCCAGTGCTATCTCGATGACATCATTGTCACTGGTACATCAGTGGAGGAGCACGACAGGAACCTGACGGCGGTGCTGCGACGCATAGACGACGCGGGGCTCAAGCTCAACTACTCCAAGTGTCACGTCAGGAAAACGGAGCTGACTTTCCTGGGGCACACAGTGTCAGCAAAAGGACTACAACCTGACGCATCTCACGCTGCTGCTGTGTCTGAGCTGCCCCCACCTACAGATCTCATCAGGCTGAGGTCATTCCTGGGGCTCACAGGGTGGTATGCAAAATTCATCCCAGACTACGCCGTTGTCGTGGAGCCGCTGCGAGCGCTGCTTCGAGGGTCAGCAACATTCGACTGGACTCCTGAGGCTCAGCAGAGTTTTGAGGCAGTTAAAGGACTCATAGTTGATAGCCCTGCACTCTCACTCTTTGACCCTGAGCTGCCCACGGTCGTCACTACAGACGCATCGGACTACGGTCTGGGCGCCGTCCTCACCCAGATGCATCCGGACGCCTCAGAAAGGACTGTGGCGTTCGCCTCCCGCACGCTGTCCCAGGCAGAGAGGAAATATTCTACTGTGGAAAAAGAGGCGCTGGGCTGTGTGTGGGCAACGGAAAGGTGGAGGACATACCTGTGGGGAAGACACTTCACACTACGGACAGACCACAGTCCCCTGACCACACTGCTCTCTTCAAAAGGTCAAGGTAGAGCGGGCATGCGCGTGGCCAGGTGGTCCGCTAGGCTAATGTCATTCTGCTATGACATTCAGTACAAGCCCGGCAGAGAAAACGTTACTGCGGACTGCCTGTCCCGTCTCCCACTGCCCGGCTCAGAACCTAGCCAGGAGGAGGACGCGGAAGTGGTAGCCTTGGTCTCTGATTTCTCAGCTATCACGGCGGCGGAGTTCAAAGCTGCATGCACTGCCTGCCCGGTGCAACTGAAACTACGTGAGATACTCACCTCCAGATGGCCTAAATCCGAAAAGGATCTAGACCCGGACCTACGGAGGTTCTTCAAACTACAGAACGAACTCTCTCTACACGAGGACTGTGTCGTGCGAGGCCCATATAGACTGCTCGTCCCAGAGAGTCTACAGCCCAAACTGATCTCCCTGGCTCACGACACTCACCAGGGAATCGTGAGGACAAAACAGAGACTCAGAGAAGTATACTGGTGGCCTGGCATGGATGCCCAGGTTGAGTCGGCTATCAAAGCATGCAACACATGCCAGTCACATGACAAGTCGGCAGTCACACGCACCTCTCCACTGCAGCCTGTGCCCTATCCTACTGGGGCTTGGGAGAAACTGGCAATTGACGTGGTGGGGCCCTTTGATAGAGCGCCCCTGGACTGTCGCTTTGCAATCACACTGATAGACTACTACAGTAAGTGGCCTGAGATAGCTTTTGTGCCACAGGTTACATCACGGACTGTGACAATATTCCTATCTACAGTTTTCAGCAGAGAGGGCAATCCGAAAGAGCTCGTCTCTGACAACGGCTCTCAGTTTGTGTCTCGGGAGTTTGAGGCATTTCTCCAAGACAGGGGCATAGTGCACAGGAAGTCATCTGTGTATTATCCTCGGGCAAATGGGGAAATAGAACGCTTTAACCGCAGTTTGAAAGACAGTTTGCAGACGGCCTCGCTGGAAGGCAAGCAATGGAAGGAGTTTACAACAGACTTCTTACAGGCCTACCGGTCTACTCCTCACTCTGCGAGACAGCACTCACCAGCAGAACTGTTGCATGGTAAGCCTATGCGCACCAAACTCCATGTGGCTGGATTTCAGATTCCACAAGCCACACCACACTCGTCGGAGGACATAGCCGCCAGAGTGGCAGTGCAACAGGACAGAAGCAAGGCGTACACGGATCAAAGGCGAGGTGCGAAGAGTGTGTCATTCCCCTGTGGCTCATACGTTCGGGTTAAGAAACCTGGCATTCTTCCTAAGACTCAGTGCAAGTTCTCCAAGCCACTCAAGGTGGTGGGACAGAAAGGGCCGCACACCTACATGCTGGCTGATGGACGCTGTTGGAATGCGTCCCATCTGGCACCGGTCTCTCTTTGGAGAGGAGAGGGGGACGGCGAGGGGTCGCCCTTGGACGGTGACATTACAACAGTGCCACCTTCTGACACACACACAGAACCTGTAAGACAGGCCAGGTCGAGACGAGCACCTGTGTGGACTCAGGACTTTGTGATGAGCCACTGAGAAAAGTGTTATGTAATATTGATATTAGTAATGCTGAAAGGTGAAAGAGTTAACAGTTCTGGTTAATTATAATTGTGGCAGACTTGAATGCTAGTAATGCATAGAATTGAAATATGTATACAAATGTTTATTCTGTTTTTCATAGGCAGGAATAAGAACAGTAGAGTAAAGGTTCTTTTTACTGTTTAGCTTTAATGGACTCTATCTTAGTTATAACTTAAGAAAGGTAAGTGTAACTGAGGGGTACAATTCCCTGACTGTATTACTAGATATGATACTTACTACCACTACCTTTGTACTTAATATTCGGCCACCCAGTACACGGCATAAATATATTATCATGAACACTCTCACATAGATGAAACGGATCCAACACAAATGTACGAATTAGAAACAGGTCTTTATTTCCTACACAGCGATGGTGTGTAGAATAAACACTTAATCACTTAATTACATTTATGAATTGAAATAGTATGCACTTTTATGGCAAGGAGTATTCGTCGGTATATCAATAGATAATGTCCAATCTCTGAAGGCGCAGGTGGTAAATATACGACCTGGAATAGTTAAGGAATAACAGCAATGATACTTTAATGATTATAGGCTGGATACACTAGAGGGGGTTAATCCGGTCGCTTGTAAGCCGACAGGAGTAGGAGGGGGGGGGGGGGTAGAATCCAGCTGCCTCGTCCGGCCAAGGGTATCCCAGGTGAACCCACTGTAGTGCTGTTCAATGCGCCGGCGATCCTTGGACCACAGATGAAAGCAGGTGGACTCTTTGTGGGCCGGCTCTCTCCGGTCCACGGGGAGAGATGTGGAGAGACCTCGTCTTGCAGAGCGTCTCCTCACCTTGCGTCCTCTCCAGGGGGGGGGGGTTCCAACACACGGTAGTGTCGGGGGTCTTTATCCATAGAATAATCAAAGTATCCAAAGCATAATCCGTGCCTGGGAAGGCGGGCTGTCGTCGGTAGAATAATCCGGTATACAGGTCCACTCGCTCGTCGGCTCTGGGGCTCCTCGGGTGCAGCTTCACATAGGGTCAACCACCCTGGGTAAGCAGCCAGTCCTCTGCCCGAAACGATGGGGTACTGACTACGGTAGTATTCTCACCGCACGATGCACTATATATTAACAGACTATTATTAGCTTAATAGACTACGTCCAACTCGACGATATAGTGCCAAATATGACTATTCAAATATTAATATACACGATGTCTCAATACCGATGGTAGGCCGAACTTGGCCTTACTCCCACACGTGGCATCGCGGGGAGGCTTTACGTCTGTGACTCTATTGGAGGGTAAGAAACTGGACTGGAAAGAAAGTCCTACTTTAGTAGCGCAGTATATATACGCACTATGAACAAATAGTCCCATTAGTGGTGCGGTAGCCAAATTCCTACGCGGAACTAGGACTTGTTCGTACATGTCGAGCGGTACGTTTGAACTGGGTCTGAGGGGTATGGCAGCCTGGCACCAAGGTCTCGACCAATAGTAGAATGGAGACTATTATGGGATGTTCAGTAGGCCAGAATGGATATTCAATGCATATTGTACAAGGAATATACAAGGGATATCAGGGAATATTAGAGAATATACAAATACAATTAAATATATATATATAAATAAATATATATATTCGGTTTAATCTGGCCCTTCACAACAGCCACCCCCTGAATAGGTCCCAGACCTAATCAGTTAAACGGAGACAGATTAATCGCGTTGTCTATTTACACATAAGGGTTTGCTGTAGGGGTCAGTCAACTTCACAAAGTCATAGGGTTGTAGGGTCATGGTCATCATCGATTGTGTCTGGGAGTCGAGGCAGTTCTATGAGCCTTGCCACGGGACGGGTGTAAGTGCGACCCTGGACGAGCACTTCAGCTGCTCGGACCTTGCCGTCGGCACCGGTGATCACTTTGCTTACGCGGCCGGCCGGCCACATAGCTCTGGGCAGTGATTGATCAATAATCATGACGACTGTTCCTTCTGTCAAATTGTCTCTCTCCTTTACCCACTTCTGGCGGGTCTGTAGAGACGGTAGGTAGTGTTTAATGTCATCCGGTAGATTGGGGGCTCTGCGTAGGCGACCACCCACTCTGATGAGGGTGTGAGCGTCGCTCTCGGGGGCCAGGTGAATTAATCTGCTGTCGGATGGGACGGGCTTTCCTCCCTGTAGACAGGCCAATTCATCGGGGAACGAGTCTCTCTGGGCTCGCTGCAGTAGAAGCAATTCTGCTTCCTCGTAGTTAGCCGCTGACATATCAGCGGGGGACTTGCACTCCGGGTGGTACCGCAGGAATGTTCTTTGTTGTGCACTCTCTATGGACGTGCAATCGTTTATGTTAGGGTCGGTGGAGGCTACGGTGCTCAATCCACAGAACACAGACTTCTTAATTTCCACCTCCTCTGGACTTGCTTCCCTCGGGATAGGCATGGGCCACTGTCCTTCCGGGAGTCTTAGGAATGCGGGGCCGTCACTGTAGACATTGCGATGGGTGAGGTCATCCAGGGGCATCCCCCGGGTGATGACGTCAGCTGGGTTCTGTTTTGTATCAACGTAGCGCCACTCTGTTTCTCCGGTTAACTCTTCGGTTAAGTCTTGAATCTCGGTGACTCTGACTCCCACGAAGACTTTGTACTTGCATGAGTCCGATTTGATCCAGGCGAGTACCGTCGTGGAATCTGACCACAGGATTGTTCTAGACACCGGTATGGTGAGCTCACGTTGGATGAGCGTGGCTAGGTGCGCTCCGGCTAGGGCTGCGCAGAGCTCTAGACGTGGGATAGATTGTTGCTTGCATGGGGCTATTCTCGAGCGGGCGAGGACAAATGCTGTGTAGATCTCTCCCCCCTGGTCTTGGGCCCGCAAGTAGGCTACTGATCCGTATGCGACCTCTGAGGCGTCACTGAAGACGTGTAAGTCCATTTTACATGTCTCTGGCCTCACCGTGGGTGGGAAGTAGCTTCGGCGCATATTAACGCCTGGGAGTGAGTGGAGCTCCATCTCCCACTCTCTCCAGGTGGATGCAAGGTGTGCGGGAATGGGGTCGTCCCAGCCCTGGTCCTTGTCCCACAATGCTCGTACAATCATTTTTGCCCTGGTGGTGTACGGTAGAATACATCCTAGCGGGTCATATTGTCGGGCGAGTGTTGTGTACACACTCCGTCTGGTGGTCGGCGCCGCCGCCGGCCTTCCCTGCTCCGTAGTCAGGGGCTTGTGTCTGTAGTGAAGCGAATCTGTTTTGAATCGCCACACCAATCCCAGGGTCATCTCCTGGGCTTCTCCCGGGATTGTAGCCATCCAGGTCTCGCTGCTGGCTGCCTTGTCCTCGGAGGAGAGGCTGCGCAGTACTTGCGGATCGCTGCTGGCCCACTGCCTGAGATCAAAGCCGCCTTTGATCAATGAGGCGCGGAGTTTAATCAGGAGAGCCTCGGCTTCTTCCTGGGTTGAAAGGCTTTGTAGACAGTTGTCTACGTAGAAGCTGTTCTTTACGCTGTGTCGGACCTCTTCGTCCGCTGCTGGGTCCTCTGCTACATGTTTCTGTAGTGCAAATGTCGCACAGCAGGGGCTGCACGTCGTTCCGAAGGGGAGGACTTCCCATTGGTAGATGGCTGGGTGCTCATCTCCTGGCTTCTCTCTCCATAGGAACCGTAACAGGGGCTTGTCCGCCTCTACTAATCTCACCTGCAGGAACATTCCTTTAATGTCCCCGCTGATGGCCACCTTTTCCTGGCGGAAGCGGAGTAGAACGCCGAGTAGGGAGGGGCCGAGTGTGGGACCGGGCAGTAACTCTTTATTCAGATTTTGGGATCCGATCTGGTAGCTGCAGTTAAATACTATGCGGTCTTTACCGTTGTGATGGACCTTGTGGTGGGGCACGTACCACGATTCAGTGGTCTGGTCAGCCTCTTTAATGTCCATCTTTGTGACGTGTCCCGCTGTGATGAGCTTCTCAATCTCAGCGCGGTATACACTCTCTTGGGCGGGGTTCTTGGCTAAGCGCCGCTCCGTGTTCAGCAGGTACCGTTCTATGGCGTCTGTCTTGGCGTGGAAAGTAGGCATTCCTTCTCGCCGCAGGAGTGGCGTGGCGTATCTCAACACGCCGTTGACCGGGACTCTCTTGGTCCCTGTCTCGAGGAGGTGAATGGCGTAAATGTCATCTTTAGAGCGAATGTCTTTCTTTCCATTCTTAAAGGGCATTTGTTCCAAGCTCCATAGCCGCTCTACGTGTTGCAGGAGTGCGGTTTCTCCCTCTGTGACTCGGGAGTGGAGACATCTAGTGGCTGTACTTCGGTTGAGAGATTTGGCGAGCGGGCCTTGGAGAGTCCATCCCAAACGGGTCTCGACTGCTGCAGGACAGCCTCGGGGTCCGGTATGAACCCGGTCTATCGGGACAATGAGGTCTGCATGGTCGGAGCCTATCAACAGGGTCGGCATAGCATTGTCTATGAGCGGGATCGGTAACTTGCGCAGATGTGCATATTTCTCCATCAGCTTGGCGACGGGGTATGTGTACCGCGACAGTCCTATTTCTTGGCTGGTGAAAGCGTCTGCAATCTGGTACCGTCGCTCAGGCTGGCCGCTTGCTGCGATAGAGAATGAGACATTCTCGCCCTTTATCGTCTTCAAATCTCGTCTTATTGTCCGAATTGTCATTTGGGTTTCGCTTCCCCGCAGCCCTAGCTGGGCCGCAGCGGAGGCGAGCAGCAGGGTCTTCTCTGACCCGTCATCGAGGACGGCGTAAGTGTCCAGGACTTTATTCTGGTAGCTTAGTGTCACACGCACTACTTTTAGGAGTACTCTGGCTCCACTGCTGCTGGCGGGATCGATGTACATGACGCTCGCTTTGCGGCTGGATGGTGCAGGTGAAGGGCGCCGTCTGTTACTGTCGTGAAGTATGTCCAGATGGGCTCCATCGCACTTGGTGCACCTTTTCTTTAAGCGGCATTCGGCTGCCATGTGTGAGCGCGCACAGCGAAAACAGCGCTTGTTGGACTTTATCCATTGACCTGCTTCCTCCGCGTTCAGCTTGGGGAAGGAGTCACATTGCGCTAGCCAGTGTTCTTTCTCACAGTAGGGACACACTATCTTCCACTTCTCCGTTCTGGAGGGGGTACTGTGGCTCCTGCTGCTCGGTACTGACTCCGATTGGTGCATCACAGTCACCGATCTTCTTCCATCATTTAGTCGTCTGGTTCCTTCTCTGGAGCCAGGGGTGCTCCGTCCGAATGTATCTAGCCGTAGGCTGCTGACTTCTCTCGCCAGGAAGTCTGCTAGATCGAGGAGGTTCGGTTCGGGGCCATTCGGGTCTCTGTGGTCCCTCTGCCGCCTAAAGCGCTCCTGACGAGCGGGCGGCAGCTTCTCCAGGATCCTTTCCACATTTGAGTTGGCGTAAAGTTCATACTTCCCCTTCTCTCTTTGCGCTCCCAACATCCCTACCAGGGACTGCACTCTGATGGACAGGTCGTCCAGTGCTCGATTGTCTATTGCTGGGGGTAAGCGGTCGATGTGTCGGATCTCCTGGATCACGTAATCCCATATGCGCCCATACCTCTGGTCCAATGCTACCAGCGCTGCTGTGTATGGGGTGGTGGAAGTCGCGTAGGCGAGCGCTATATTATGTGCGCGGGGCACCTTTAAGTGCTGCAGTAGGATGGCGTATTTGTGGCGTTCATCCAATACATCCACCAACATGGTCTCCAGACACATGCGGAGTTCTGTATACTGGGCCCGGTTCTCTTGGGTGAAGTCGGGTACCATAGGCGTGCCAATGTATGACGCTGACTGTGGATACATCGGCGAGCGTTGGGGGAGAGGCCTCCTAGGCGAGTCTCCTCCCGCTCCTTGGTATGGGCTGGTACCGGCAGTGTACCATGGCCCGCTTGTCCAGGTGCTGTTCCTCGGTGCGGGTCGTGCGTCGTGCTCACCCGTGTATAGAGTCGGGGGTCTGTAGCGCAGCTCCGCGGGAGTATAGCCTGGGCTGTACCGGACCTCCTGGTCCGGTAGAGTACTGTGCTGTCTTCGGGCGTGGTTCTCCTCCTCTTCCTCTTCGTCTTCAGTTAGGTCATCCAGTGCTTGTAGTCTCTGGTTTAGCCTCTCCACAGGATATGCTGCTCCTTCCCGGTTGCTAGGTCTCGCTTGGACCGGTGGGGGGAGGTGGTCTGTGGGGGTTATAGACCTCGTCTGTTGGTCAAGTTCAGGGTTGTTTACTCGGCTAGGGGATGCCGCCCTGGAGGTGTGTCTAGACGAGTTCCTGGAGCCTCTGGCGGAGGGAGAGGGTGTTGTCCGTCTGATCAGCTGTTCTATTAGTTGCGCTTGCTGTCTGTCGCGCTCTGCGTCCCGTAGAGCACCAGCAGCTGCTCGCTGGCTGTCTGCTCGGTCTCGGGCCACATTCTCTTCCATCTGAATGCGTCTTATTTCCAGGCGTATGTGCTCTTCTTCGCTCCGTTGCTGTAGCTGCAATCGATCGCGTTCACCCTGGAGTCTATCGCGTTCAGTAGAGGCTTTCAGGCTGACGAGGAATGCCTGCTGTAGGGTCCTCTCTGCCTCGCTGGGAGAAGGCGGTTGTATAGGGGAGCCTTCCCTCGGGGTACTCCTTGCGGAGCCTTGGAGCTCTATCTCCACGGTGCTCTCCCCGTCTTCTTCCGTGCCGAGTTCTCTCTCGGTAGCGTTGTATTCCTCCCGGGACTCATCGGGGACTACTTCTTCAGTACTGGCGGGGTGTGAAGTCATGTCTGGTTCCCACTGGTCCCCACCGTGAACTTGGTCAGTTACATTAGAGCCCGTAGGGGCCTCTATGGTCGGGGTAGTCTGGGCGTTGGGGTTAGACATACTTTTACTTTCTAGTTTTACCGCGTTTACTGTTAGTAGAAGACTAGGTTGTTGACTGACAGCGTAAGCCTCTAAGTACTGAGGGAGCCGTCGTTCGCGCTGCGGGCGTTGGTTAGGAGGATCGTTTCGTGGAGTGTTCATCATAGGCCATTTCAATATTAATAACACTATATTAATATTACACTAATTACCCTCCGGCTCGAAGGACCAATTGTAACTGAGGGGTACAATTCCCTGACTGTATTACTAGATATGATACTTACTACCACTACCTTTGTACTTAATATTCGGCCACCCAGTACACGGCATAAATATATTATCATGAACACTCTCACGTAGATGAAACGGATCCAACACAAATGTACGAATTAGAAACAGGTCTTTATTTCCTACACAGCGATGGTGTGTAGAATAAACACTTAATCACTTAATTACATTTATGAATTGAAATAGTATGCACTTTTATGGCAAGGAGTATTCGTCGGTATATCAATAGATAATGTCCAATCTCTGAAGGCGCAGGTGGTAAATATACGACCTGGAATAGTTAAGGAATAACAGCAATGATACTTTAATGATTATAGGCTGGATACACTAGAGGGGGTTAATCCGGTCGCTTGTAAGCCGACAGGAGTAGGAGGGGGGGGGGGTAGAATCCAGCTGCCTCGTCCGGCCAAGGGTATCCCAGGTGAACCCACTGTAGTGCCGTTCAATGCGCCGGCGATCCTTGGACCACAGATGAAAGCAGGTGGACTCTTTGTGGGCCGGCTCTCTCCGGTCCACGGGGGAGAGATGTGGAGAGACCTCGTCTTGCAGAGCGTCTCCTCACCTTGCGTCCTCTCCAGGGGGGGGGGGTTCCAACACACGGTAGTGTCGGGGGTCTTTATCCATAGAATAATCAAAGTATCCAAAGCATAATCCGTGCCTGGGAAGGCGGGCTGTCGTCGGTAGAATAATCCGGTATACAGGTCCACTCGCTCGTCGGCTCTGGGGCTCCTCGGGTGCAGCTTCACATAGGGTCAACCACCCTGGGTAAGCAGCCAGTCCTCTGCCCGAAACGATGGGGTACTGACTACGGTAGTATTCTCACCGCACGATGCACTATATATTAACAGACTATTATTAGCTTAATAGACTACGTCCAACTCGACGATATAGTGCCAAATATGACTATTCAAATATTAATATACACGATGTCTCAATACCGATGGTAGGCCGAACTTGGCCTTACTCCCACACGTGGCATCGCGGGGAGGCTTTACGTCTGTGACTCTATTGGAGGGTAAGAAACTGGACTGGAAAGAAAGTCCTACTTTAGTAGCGCAGTATATATACGCACTATGAACAAATAGTCCCATTAGTGGTGCGGTAGCCAAATTCCTACGCGGAACTAGGACTTGTTCGTACATGTCGAGCGGTACGTTTGAACTGGGTCTGAGGGGTATGGCAGCCTGGCACCAAGGTCTCGACCAATAGTAGAATGGAGACTATTATGGGATGTTCAGTAGGCCAGAATGGATATTCAATGCATATTGTACAAGGAATATACAAGGGATATCAGGGAATATTAGAGAATATACAAATACAATTAAATATATATATATAAATAAATATATATATTCGGTTTAATCTGGCCCTTCACAACAGTAAGAGTAGCCTACACACTTTGAAATGTTCTTTACTGTTTAGCCTTAATGGATTCTAAGTTACTGTTATAACCAGCCATGTAAGTATTGTCTTATTGAGAAGGATATGTGGTGTCTCCATTAGGCCTGTAGGCGGAGCTCTAAGCTAGAGCATGGGTTACACCGGGGTGATGTGCCCCGGCGTGACACACCAGTTGGAGTGAAGGACTGAGCAAGTTAGCTCTAGGCATGAACGTGAATAAATACAGATGCTGGTACTAAAGTGTCCCTTACTTCTTCTTACTACGACATAACACTCTCTCTCTCTGTGTACTGACACCATCTCTCTCTCTCTCTCTCTATCTCTCTCTCTCTCTCTATATATTTATATAAATCAATAATATAAATATAAAGTGTGGTAAAGTGGGTGCTACAGTGTGTTGTTTATTTAAAGTGAGTGTGTGTGTGCTGTGGGTGTGTTGATGGCTTGTTATTGTTCATTGTTCAATCATTGTTCATTGAGCATCCTGATGGCCTGGGGATAGAAGCTCCTTCTGAGTCTCTCTGTACTGGCCATGAGACTCCAGTATCGCTTGCCTGACCGCAGCAGTTCAAAGAGGCAGTTGTTTGGGTGACTGGAGTCTTTGAATATTCTCTTAGCCTTGCCCATGCACCGCTTGTTGTAAATGCCTTGGAGAGTGGGAAGCCCTCCTCCAATTGTGCGTTCGGCTGAACGGGCCACTCTCTGTAGTCTGCTGCGGTCTTGTGCAGTGCTATTCCCAAACCAGGAGGTGATATTGCCAGTCAGGATGCTCTCTATTGTGCATAATAATAATAATAATAATA
This sequence comes from Notolepis coatsorum, assembly GCF_963971535.1. Taxonomy (NCBI): domain Eukaryota; kingdom Metazoa; phylum Chordata; class Actinopteri; order Aulopiformes; family Paralepididae; genus Notolepis; species Notolepis coatsorum. The sequence goes on along the minus strand of NC_140169.1, from coordinate 102,812,120 downwards.
ATAATAATAATAATAATAATAAATTATAATAATAATAATAATAATAATAATAATAATAATAATAATAATAATAATAATAATAATAATAATAATAATAATAATAATAATAATAATAATAATAATAATAATAATAATAATAATAATAATAATAATAATAATAATAATAATAATAATAATAATAATAATAATAATAATAATAATAATGGATTCAATTTGTACCGTGCTCTCCATTCGTGAGAATCTCAGAGTGCTACAGGAGATATAGACAAAAGTTAAATGAATAAAACAATTTAAAATGAGTAAAAACAATTAAAAAGACTAACAACCAGTGAAATGGAAGAACCTAAGAGTAAAATAAAATAAAAATTATAGTAAAATGAATAGAAGTAAAAATAAAAGTAAAAGAAAATTCAGGCAAAAGCCTTGTTAAAGTATGAGTAGAAGTTCTTGAGGATCTTCTGACTCACGTTGAACTTCCTTAAGCGCCTAAGGAAGTAGAGGCGTTGTCGTGCCTTCTTGATAACACTGTCAATGTGTGTGGTCCATGTCAAGTCCTCGGATATGTGGACTCTGAGGTACTTAAAAGGCCTTGCTATAACCCTTGCTGACAGATATAGTAGTTTAGTATCTAGATTGTTGTAACCACATGGTTTCTCATATTTTACTTTTAAGAGAAGCTTTTCAGTCTCCTTAAAAGTTATGCTTCTCAACTTGCATTTTTTTTATCATACATTATGTTTTTCTGAATTAATGATTTGGACAGCTCATCGTTCACTGGCAGCATTCGACTTCTTATCATTTCTACTTTACTAGTAAAATAGTTATTAAAATAATGACCTATTTCAATTGGTTTAGTTATTAATTCACCATTTGATTAAACAAAAGAAGGACTCTTACTCATTTTATTCTGTCCTATAACACAATTTTTTACTGCCATCCTTTGATTCTTCAAACTTTAACTGATAATAATTCTTCTTCTTTTGTCTGTTTATTTTAGTCACCTTATTTCTGAGTGAACGGTAAGCCTGCCAATTCACCAAGCTGCCAGATTTAGTTGCCGCCTTCTTCAACTCATCCCTCTCCTTTATATAGCTTCTTAATTCAGAGTCCAACCAGGGAGATCTAACCGTTCGAACAGAGCATTTCCTACTGTTTCATAAATAACTCCAATGCAGGCTTGGCACCAGTTGATTCGATCACATCATTCCATAGCACCTTGTTCATATCTTTAACAAACATATTTTCACAGAACGTTTTATAAATGACTTTAGGGCCGGCTTTAGGGACCTTTGTTATTCGAGCCATAGTAATGATGTTATGGTCGCCCACCTGAACTGACACCATTTTGGAGCATTTTTCATTGGCATTGGTAAAACTGTGATCTATGCAGGTTGAAGAGATGGCTCCAGAGCTATTGATGCTTACTCTAGTTGGTAAGTTTACAATTAGTTGTAAACTACACACAGAGGCTATATAATTTAGTCTCTTTTTCTGAACATTATTCGTACCATGCTACAGGACAAAATCTGGTGTTGGAGAACCATAACTGTAAAACACATTCAATATCCCATCTTGACAGATGAAAACATATGATGTAGTGACAGACGCACCTGACCAGACACAGATGAAAACATATTCGGTGATGGCACACCTTCCCACGGATTAAAACACATTTGGTGACAGCGCAGCAGACACAGATTAAAACATAATCACCATCAGCATATTGACAAGGGTGAGGCCTGTTGTTTATGTGGACATGGTTAGAAAGTTCAGAATGAACTGTCTGGATGGCCAGCCAACTAGGCTAAGGGTCAGTCATTTAATGTTGGTGTGTGTGTGTGCACATGTCTATCTTTCTGTCTGTGTGTTTGCGCACATTTACAAGTGTGTGTGTGTGTGTGTGTGTGTGTGTGTGTGTGTGTGTGTGTGTGTGTGTGTGTGTGTGTGTGTGTGTGTGTGTGTGTGTGTGTGTGTGTGTGTGTGTGTGTGTGTGTGTGTGTGTGTGTGTGTGTGTGTGATTGGATTCAGGAGCTGGCATGCATGTGTGGGCCCATTCTGGCCTCTGTCTAGCCCAGGCCGTCCTCTCCTCTCCCTGGGGTTAGTATGGCCTGTCCATGGTCCTCCTGGGGGCACATGCCCTCGGCCAACTGTACCCAAATAAATTGTTCTGGAAATCACAGGAACAGATTGTCCTTTAATATCAAAGTGTGTGTGTGTGTGTGTGTGTGTTTTTTGATTGATTGATTGAAAATTGTATTAACAGATTGCAGAATGGGTACAATACAGTACAGCTCAATACACACAATTGTTAAAGGATAACTCCACTATTTTGGGAAATTAGCTTATTTAACATCTTCCCTGGAGTTAGACAAGAAGATGCATACCTTTTTTGTCTCTGTGCGTGCATTTTAGCTTTGGGAATAGATGCTCCGTTAGCATAGCTTAGCTTCATCACTGGAAGTGGGGGAGGACAGTAGCCTTACAGTGCCTTACAGTGTATTGCAAGGTCTGACATTGACCAAACTTGATATGCATGACCTTGGTGGGCTCTAGGTCAACTCCTGAAAAGGGGGTCAATGTCAGACCTTGCAATCAAAAGTTAGGGGCGCACTGAAATTATGGCAAGGGTTATTAGCCCCCTAATTTTTGATTGCAAAGTCTGACATTGACCCCCTTTTCAGGAGTTGACCTAGAGCCCACCAAGGTCATGCATATCAAGTTTGGTCAATGTCAGACCTTGCAATACACTGTAAGGCACTGTAAGGCTACTGTCCTCCCCCACTTCCAGTGATGAAGCTAAGCTATGCTAACGGAGCATCTATTCCCAAAGCTAAAATGCACGCACAGAGACAAAAAAGGTATGCATCTTCTTGTCTAACTCCAGGGAAGATGTTAAATAAGCTAATTTCCCAAAATAGTGGAGTTATCCTTTAAGGGGATGCAGACCAGAGAAAGACTTTCGTCTTGTTTACATCAGGGTCCCCCATTTTCAATTCATCGTCGGTCCAGTTATGCTGCTCTGATTAAAGGTTATGTTAAAGTGGTATGTGGTCCAGTTATGCTGCTCTGATTAAAGGTTATGTTAAAGTGGTATGTGGTCCAGTTATGCTGCTCTGATTACGTCCTCTTGAAGTTGACGGGTGTGCGTGTGTGTGTGTGTGTGTGTGTGTGTGTGTGTGTGTGTGTGTGTGTGTGTGTGTGTGTGTGTGTGTGTGTGTGTGTGCACAAGTGATTAAAACACACTTTTTCTTTTGATCCCTTTGGGGATATTGGCCGGTAAATAAGCTATTTTATTTTATTTTAAGAGTTATGGTTAGGGTTAGGATAAGGGAATTAGCTATGCAATTGTTATTGTTAGGGTAGAATAAGGGGTTAGGGAATGAATATAAGTCAATGTAATGTCCCTACAAGTGATGAAAACATGGCTGTGTGTGTGTGTGTGTGTGTGTGTGTGTGTGTGTGTGTGTGTGTGTGTGTGTGTGTGTGTGTGTGTGTGTGTGTGTGTGTACTGTATGTGTGTATGCATATGTGTTTTTGTGTGCATGTCGTTGTACTTGTGTGTGAGTGAATTCATGCATGTTTGTGTGTTGAGCTATGAGTGAAAATGACTGTATGCATGTCCAGTATGTGACAGAAATGGAGAATATGTGTGCGTACGCATAATCTTTTATGATTCATCATAAAACAGATGGAGGGTCTTGCTGTTCATTGGTTTGTTTTACGTAGACCCTAGCTAACATCAATGTGTGTTTGCAGAAACAACAGCTTTGCTAATGGACAGCGATTTCTGTCCGTCAAAACACCAATACTCTTCGGAGAAGGACACCTCATCAGTCCTGTCCAATGAACACACACTCAAGTTAACAAGTTAATAACAAGTTATTAAAAGCAGACTTTTCAATTTAATTACATCAAAATGGAAATGTAAACACTTTTTGCAATGATTATAAAAATATACAGGCAATGTTTTCTTTGTAGAATTAATCGAAGAGGTGTTTCGTATATTTAAAATGTCCTTGATTGAATGGACGGAGTACACCACGCCTATTCATGTCATCACCCCCCCCCCCCCCCCCCCCCCCACCACCACCCCACCCCATGCATGACAGTCGTCCTTACATCAATCACAGCGAGTTCAACTTCCACATTTCCAGTCATGACTGAGAGTTTGAGTAATTGCTTTCAATGTGATTGCCGACCATTGTAGCTGCTAGTTGTCCCTCCAGTCAAAGAGTTAGAGGCTGCTGAAATAGTCTGTTCGGGCAGTAATTCGCATTTGTGCAGGGGTCAAAGGGCTGCATCAATCTACATAGATGGAAACCAGTGGAGGCTGCTGACCAAATTTTTAGGTGAAGCACAAATTATTATATTATATTATATATAAAATTATATTTTTTAAACATCCCCAACGCTGCAACACCCCCATTCCTCCCAGGTGTCAGGCTCCTCATTCGCTTCCATTCATTTTGGGGACCATGTTTAAATATCATACTTCTGAAGTATAAACAAACTATACTGCTGTGACGATTTCAATAAAACAGACCATTCTGAGTCAATGGTATGCAAAACTGTACATTGGAATATCTAACATGTATTTACCACCTTCCTCTGCACGAGGCCACAGATGGGTTTTATGTAACACAAGGACAATGAATGAATGAATGAATGAATGAATGAATGAATGAATGAATGAATGAATGAATGAATGAATGAATGAAAACTTTATTTAACAGATTGCAGAATGGAATGGGTACAATACACAGTACGGCTCAATACACACAATTGTTAAGTGGATGCAGAAGCACATACTGTGCTTCTCAGAAACTAAGCTCGACGATTCTGTAAAAGATCCAGAGATAGAGATTGAGAACTACTCAATAATCAGGAATGATAGGAACAAACATGGAGGTGGTGTCTGTATGTACATACACAAGGACACCAAATTCATCAACAGAAATGACCTGAATCATAAATCAATTGAAACTGTATGGGTGGAAATCCTATTCGAAAGGGCGAAATCCCTACTGGTTGGCACAGTCTACAGGCCGCCAGATCATAGTGGCTTTTATGATACAATGGATGGGTGTTTAGCTGGAGTTGAGGATGTAGACAAAATTCTTATTGGAGACTGGAACACGGATATGCAACGAAAAGATGCACCCGTCTTCAAGGCCTTCAGTAGGTTTTGTGATCTGCATGGCCTCAGCCAGCTAATCACCCAACCCACACGTGTATGTGAATCAACTCAGACTACCATTGACCTCATTCTGACCTCCGACAAGTCCAAGATCTCAAATAAAGGGGTTATAGCATGTGGGTTAAGTGATCATTATATGATATTCTGTACCCGAAAAAAACTAAAACAAAAGGCTGGCTGCCACAAAACAGTCACATCTAGAGACCTCAAAACCTACTCTAGCGAGGCCTTCAACCTTGAACTGGAGAGTCTGGACTGGTCAGAGGAACTCAATGGTACACTGGTTGACGAAACATGGCTTGGTTTCAAAACCAAATTCTCAGCAATACTAAACGACATGGCCCCCCTAAGAACCACCAGGGTAAAAAATCGCGCTGAGCCGTGGATGCACTCCGAAATACTGGCCGCTATGAAAACCAGAGACAAAAAATGCTCTGAGTTTCGTAAAAGTCAGTCAAAGCTTACTAAAAGCACGAGCAGTGAACTCCAAGCCCACGTGACTGAACTCAAACTAGAAAGAAACAGACTAAGAAACGACGTAAACTCCATGATCAAAACTGCAAAAAAGAATTTCATCAATGACAAAACTGAGGAAAACAAAAACAAACCACGTGAACTTTGGAAATTACTCAATAATCAACTAGGATGCAGTAAAAAACTTAAAACCAGATTCTCAAACATAAACATAAAAACTGACAACACGCTCATCACAGACAAGCTGGATGTAGCCAATTACTTAAACATTTTCTTCACAAACATAGCCACAACACTGGTAAACAAACTACCCTCCCACTCAGGGCTTTATGGGGTAGAACACATAGTAGCTTTCTACAAAAACCTAGGGGTCCGCAAGGACGACTTCAAGCTGGAAACGGTAACAACAGATGAGGTACTCAATAAACTGAGCGCCCTCCAACCTAACAAGGCCACTGGCCATGACAACATCCCCTCCAAATTCCTCAGAGACTCAGCAGCCGCCATCACACCAATCATCACACACATAATAAACCTCTCCATAAAACAGGGACACGTCCCCAAGGACTTCAAAATTGCGAGGGTGACCCCTCTGCACAAAAAGGGCAGCAAATTAGACCCAGGCAACTACCGCCCTGTTTCTATTCTCACCTCCATCTCGAAAGTCATGGAAAAAATAGTCTACGAACAGGTCGAAAAGTACCTAGCGGAAAAAAATCTAATCTACGAATTCCAATCTGGCTTCAGAACATCCCACTCCACTGACACATGCCTTCTCTATTTGAATGACCACATCAAACAAGAGGTGGACGCAGGCAAATACTGCGGCATGGTCATGCTGGACCTACAAAAGGCCTTTGACACGGTCAATCACTCCATTCTGATTGACAAGCTAAAAGCAATTGGTTTTGATAGTCTATCAGTGAGCTGGATGCAATCCTACCTTGAGGGGAGGGAACAGATGGTGGAGGTAAACGGTACCCTATCCCCCCCCCTCACAGTGAGCTGTGGTGTTCCACAAGGAAGCATACTAGGACCGCTACTGTTCCTAATTTATGCAAATGACATGTCGTCAGCTTGTGACTGCAACTTGTTCCTGTTTGCGGACGACTCAGCCCTGCTGGTCTCTGACAAGAACAAGTTACAGGTTGAAAAAACCCTCAGCTCGGAACTAGGCAGAATCTGCATATGGCTCGCTGATAACAAACTATCATTACACATGGGCAAAACAGAGTCCATTCTCTTCGGTTCAAATAACAAACTCAGCAAGACCGACGGCTTCTCAGTTACAGTGGGTGACAATATTGTCACAAGGAAAGATGAAATTACCTACCTGGGGTCCATCCTAGAGGCTAATCTCTCCTGTGACAAAATGGCATCCAATGTAATAAAAAAAGTCAACCAACGAACTCGATTCTTGTACCGGATCTCCTCTCTGGTAAACAAGAACACCCTGAAGACTCTGGCAGGAGCACTCATTCAGGGGTACTACGACTATGCTTGCACCTCATGGTACCAAAGCACCTCAAAGGCGCTAAAAACAAAATTACAAACATCTCAAAACAAACTGGTCAGACTACTGCTTGACCTTACTCCTAGAACCCACCTCACCCCTGCCCACTTCGACAACCTAGGATGGCTTAGAGTAGACGACAGAGTACAACAACTTGCAATGGGCCTGGTCTACAAGATACACTACACGACCAAGGTACCCATGTACATGTCAAAATACTTCCCAAAGGTCAGTGAATACCACGATCACAACACCAGAGGGAGCTCCACAAATCATGTCAAACCCAGATTCGGCTCAAATAAGGGACTAAACACGTTTCGCAATTATGCCACATCAATGTGGAACGCCCTACCCAAAGCTGTAAAGGAATGTGGATCACTACCCACTTTCAAAACCTCTCTCAAGGGACACCTACGGGAGACTGCAATTCAACACTGGCCCCTGTAAATATCCTAACCCAATCATTCCAACCCCCTCCAATGTACAGTCATTTACCTAGTATGGTTTTGTCAATAGTTCAATGTACAATTGTGTTTGTTTGTACAGTGTCTCCTCCCCCCCCCCCTCAATGTACAGTGTTACTTGTTTATACAGTATGCCCCCCGCCCCCCCCCCCCCCCCCCAACCACCTCCAATGTAAATTACCCAGTATGGTTGTCAATATCCCAATGTACCCAACCCCCCCCACCCAACCTCCAATGTACAGTTTCTACGTCAAATGTATATACTCCCTTTTCTTGACTCCTTCTGTATCACAAACAGTACTGTATTTGCAAATCTGGTATGTCATAAATGTATAGATGTAGCAGTACTGACTATCTGTATGTCATGTATGTCATATATGTCTATATGAATTGAAAATGGGGGACCCTGATGGAAACAAGACAAACGTCTTTCTCAGGTCTGCATCCCCTTAACAATTGTATGTATTGAGTCGTACTGTATTGTACCCATTCTGCAATCTGTTAAATAAAGTTTTCATTCATTCATTCATTCACCAGAGAAAGACTTTCGTCTTGTTTACATCAGGATCCCCCATTTTCAATTCATCATAACATGACATACAGATAGACAGTACTGCTACATCTATATATGACATACAGAGATATAGACAGTACTGCTACATCCAGACATTTATGACATACCAGATCTACAAATATACATTACTGTTTAAGAGTACAACGCCTGTCATATAGACCTATAGCATTGGAAACTCTGATTAAGGAGAGGAGAGGAGAGGGAGAGGAGAGGAGAGGAGAGGAGGAGGAGGAGGAGGGGAGAGAGGAGAGAGGAGAGGGAGAGGAGAGGAGGAGAGGAGGGGTGAGGAGTAGGAGGAGAGGAGGGGAGAGGAGGAGGAGGAGGGGAGGAGAGAGAGGGAGAAGAGAGAGAAAAAAAAATATCAACAAGCCGCCATCTTTAAATGCCTCTGTGCGCTATTTAGCCTATGTAGCACTTATTTTTCAGCAAAGTGCAATAAAAGTGCAATAAACAAAACGGATACATTCACTGTGTGTTCTGCCTCTCATTTGTTGATGAAACAAAACTAACATCAACACAATTAACCACCAAGAGCGGATCGTTTATTCTCACAAAAAGATCGCCGATGTTGTTAGCTACATGCTAATGTGAATGGAATATGCCAGTATAACAGTATAGCATTGTGGCTAGCAGCTAACGTTAGCTCACGTTAGTTAGCCAGCCAGCAAAACTGATGATATTAGGAGCTATCAGACAGTCACCCAAGCGATTGCCAAAGCAGTGCACTCACCAAAGCTGTGGGCTCACCTATCCCATCTTCCTCTTCTTCTTCTTCCTCTGGGTGAACGTTTCGATGACTTAGCTATTAGCTCACGTTAGCTACAACAAGTTAGCTTACACAGTCCAAGCCGGCAATCACGTCAATTACACTACTTCAACTGAGATAAAAAAATATATATATATCATCAAACGATGCACAATAAGTTCATGAACAATAACAAAACACTCCACCCTGGGCCTGGTAGCTGCGGTGGTAGCCCTTTAGCTACGTTAGTTAGCTTCTTAAACTGAGATAAAAATGATTTTGTAAACAAGCTGCAGAGCCGCAGAGCCACAGAAGAGAAACCATTCTCTGATTGGATCACAAGGCTGTCAATCATTTAACCTCCGTCTAGCTGCAGAGCCGCAGAAGAGAAACCATTCTCTGATTGGATCACAAGGCTGTCAATCATTCAATCCCCCATTCAATGGCAAGAGTGCGGACCGTGCTTAGATGACGTTAATAGCCTATTTTGATTGGCTATTATTTATTATTTATTTAATCCCGGGTCAACCCAGTGCAGAATGTTTCACCAGTTTGTACTGCAGCCATTACTGCAGTAGTGCAGTGCAGGCCTGAGCTCAGAGCTGTACATTTTGGCAATTTTTGAAGAAAAAGAAATTCACTGGCATTACAGAGGAAAACATTTATAATAAAAAATAATAATAATAATAAAAAAAGATTATATATATATATATGTAAATTAATAATAATTATGAATTATGAGTGAATTTGTGTTTCACGTGTTGTCATAGAGAAACCTCCACTTTTCATACAGAAGTTGCAGTTCAAAGTGTTTCACAACAGTAAAAGGTACAGGCATAAGCGAGCATAAAAAAAAGATAGAGAGGTAGCAAGGTAAGGTAAATCAAAGTGTTTCACATTAGGATCTAGCATCCCCCTCCAAAGGGTTACTGGAAAGAATTACACTCCTCCACATACAAATTTATTTGGAATAACAAACCACCACGTATAAAAAGATCCACCGCACAGAGAAACAAAGCAGACGGAGGTATGGCATTTCCAGATTTCTACCACTACTTTAAGGCGTACACTTTAAGACCACTAACAACATGGTTTGATCCCCAAGCATTAGTATCCTGGAGACATTTAGAAGAAAATATAGTAGCTCCACATAAGCTGAAGGGCATAGTATACACCAAATTACCAATTAAGCAATGCGAACGGAAATTTGGCCCCATAATCACTCATGCGATCCGGATATGGCGCGAAACACAAAAAAATATATTCTACCCTACATAAATGGCATAATCATACTCCCTTATTCAATAACAATGCACTCTGGATAGAAAAACAACCTATAAGATTCCCTAGATGGGAAAAGCAAGGCATACACTCATTAGGAGACGTCTTCAATAAACAGGGTTTTTGTAGTTTCAATGAAATACGCAAAAAATGTAATCTCGCCAAGTCCACATATTACTTTTACGCAGTTATTGGCATGTTTGAAGGCTCACGGTGTTCCATTAAATATACCAATTGCACACCACATATACCACAAATTCTTCTATGAAAGAGAGACATCAAGAGGTTTTGTTTCAGATTTTTATCATCAATTACTAACGTCCTTGTTCTGAAGGGCCAGATTAACACTGAGAATCTGCGTTTATTATTTTGTATAACTTGTATATTGTTTATATATATAAGCTATATACCTTTAAGCCTCCGTTTGCATCATAGTATTATTCGCTCGCCTCATTGGGCACCGCCCTTGACATTGGAGGCGCCAGCAGACGCGCCCCTCAGACAAGTTCAAAGACGTGTCCGGGCAAGTTCAGACATGCCCATAGCAGGCGCATTGATTCCGGACAGGTAATTCGGCTGCGCTCTAGAAATCAGTCTGAGTATATATATTGTAGATGGCGCAAGCAGCAGTAAGCAGAGAAACGAGAACACAGTAACGAGTGTGCAGAACGAGTGAACATGTGAGCAGTGGAAGTAATGAGTCGGCAGTAGCAGAACAGGAGAAGCAGCCGAGCAAGATTGTAATACGTTCGGTACCGTTGTACACAGACCTACCCGCGGTGTATCGTTACGGATAGCTAGTAGCTACTTAGATACGACCATAATATTGTAGAGCCATTATTGGCGCAGTATAGTGACTTGTGTAAGCGAAGTAACGTGGAGAAGCGTATAGTTAAGACCATCGGAGTTTGGATCGAACTACTCCCTGAAGACAGTCATCGGGCTAGCTTCCAGTACAAACGAAGCTAGCTAGCTACCATCTCTGCCATCGGGCTTTGGATTAAGAGCTATTAACCCTGCCATCGGGCACTTGGATTACAAGGACTGGATCCGTACGAGACCCCCTTTTCTTCAGTGACCACAGGATTATCCGACTATTCTTCAATTCCTCCGGAGCTTACAACTCCACAGGGGAAATCATCGTCTCCAGCTACCCACCATGCTTTGCCCTGTATCTCCTTCTCTCACTCCCTGCAGAGCTCCGGTCGAGTATTCTTAACCTAGGAAATATTCATTCCCCCTGACTTTGATACTCTGACATTCTACTATTAAAAGAGCAACGTAATAATTCAGTTGTATAGTGATATGACTATTAAAATACTGTAAACTTGATATCCTTGTCCCCGTGCCGTCAATTGAGTGTCTGCCATATTTATCTAACTGTACTGTCTGGCAAGTAATAATATTTAGTAGTGGTTTAATCTAAACAATCTTTAATACAGTCTGGGTTGTGTAGCCCCTCAGCTACAGTCCTCATATGAAACCCTCCACCTAGACTCCGTCTGGAGGAGGGATATACCAGACCTGGAAAGTGATTTTGATTGGCAAGAAGCCTGGGCAAATATTCGATTCACATCAAGGAACCCGGACCATCAACAAATCAATCTTAACTATATTCACAGGACATACTTGACTCCTATAAGACTGAAAAAAATGGGTCTTATACAAGACTCCAAATGCTCCTTATGTACAAATGGGGATGAGGGGACATTTATGCACATGTACTGGGACTGCCCACCAGTTAAAATATTCTGGAAAGAGGTGACCCAGCAACTATCAAATCTCTTAACTTGGAATATACCTGTACACCCCTCTGTACTACTGCTGAATGATGTTTTTGAGTGTGCAGTACATCCACAGCTAAAGAGATTGGTTTTATCGGGTATCACAGTGGCTAAAAAGCTGATAGCATCACAATGGTTCCAACCGGAAAAAATGTGCCGAAAGGTCTGGATTATTACATATCTCGATGTGATCTATCAAGAAATATCTACAGCAAGAATTTTGGGTCTCAATTAATCCAAAATGACATTGTGGTTAGAAGTGGTGGAGAAAATAAAAACTAGCATATAATGGTAATGTCTGGTTAGGAGCGAGGGAAAATGGATGGATTATCCAATGGGGGGTCCGGAAGGGGGGGGTACGAGCTGGAGCATATGTGTGTAGGTTTTTAGATTGGACAGGTATTAAGGGTATATCCTATATAAGACAATTAACTAAAATGTGATTTCATTGGATGTGCACTGACAACTAATGCTTGTATATCTTATCGTGTGTTGTCATGTTTGTTTATGTGTTTGTTTAAAAAATAATAAAAAAATTAAATACAAAAAAAGGATCTAGCATCCCAATAGGATACATACCAATAGGATAGATACCAATTTCCTTACTATGCGTTGAGTAAAAAGCTATCCATCCATTCATTGTGTTAAGCTACAGTAGGCTGGCGTGCAGCCGGATAGCCAACTACTGAACACACATAGAGGAAATTATCTTCTTGTTTGAATTTCCCATAATCTTGGCATGTTCCTTTAGCTTCAGCAGCCCAGGAGGTAGAGCGGTCATCTGATAATTGGAAGGTTTCCAGTTCAATTCCAGCTCCTCCCGGCTGTGTCAAAGTGTCCTTGAGCAAGACACTTAACCCCTAACTGCTCCCAATAAGCAGGTTGGCACCTTGCATGATTGCCTCTGCAATTGGTGTGTGAGTGAATGGGTGAATGTGAACGGGATCCTTTTCAGGTGGCGGAATGGATACGACCGTGGTATTTAACATACGTGGTAACATTGTGCTGGTGAGTGGCGGGTCGAGGCTGTCGGAGGGGTGCAGAGTGCAAAGTGCTTGCTAGTACCTAGTGATCAGTTACACTTACACATGTGCATAATATCCCCAGAAATTAGCAAAATCACTATCTTCCTACATTAAGCACAACATGCCTGTGATTTCACTGTTTGAGTCCCTTCCTCTGTGATGTCTTCTGTGAAATATGAGGCCAATAACAAAACGCGCCTAAAGCGATTTAGTGTAATGACATTTGTTTTTGATATATTGTTTTAAGAGGCAAGGGATACAGTTAATATGATAAAAGGAGATGATTCTTATTATAATTGCCGTCTTCCACAATGGCCCGTGAGGAGAGATGCTTCAAGTGCAACTTTCTGGGTCTCAGAGCGGGTAATTAGTTTAGCAGCAAGGAAGAGGGCACAAGACTAAAGGGGTTGCATGTGGAAGATCAAAGTGTTTTATGAGAACATGCACTGTTTACACGTTATTTTATTATATGTTATAACAGGTAGCTTCAGCCATCTGCAATCTAATTGGTCAGATGGGTGTTTCAAACAGGCTTATGCTGTAATTATACTATATATATTATTATATAAAAATGATTAGTTGTTTATGTAATAGGGTGGATTATCCCTGCTTAGTGAGGGTGAGGTTCTACAAACACTGGGTAGCAGGAGCACGGAGGAGCTATATCCAGCCGGGCCCCCAACTGTGGTTGCCACGCTACAAGGCGTAAGGTATATGAATGCGGTTAGTGGGGCCTTAGGATTTACCAACCTAGGAGTTTTTACAGTAGGCATCAACTGCTCTTTAGTGACTGATACCACTGTAGTTCCCCTTAATAACTGCGTCCCGTCTAGTAGGTAACCCCCCACACCCAGTGTAAGTAATAGACCAAACAGTTTCCCCCAAAATAGTGACATACCTTTTATCTGTTGAGTCTTTCAAATTAGCATATGGCCCCTTTAAATACCTTAGACAATTTATGACAACATTCTTGATAACAAGTATGTCACTGAGGTAAGTAATTCAAGTTTCAAGTTCAAGTTTCTTTATTAGTTGTCATACAGAAGTACAGAATACTTTTATACAAAATGCTTCTTTCTATTACGCTCCAGAGACTGTGCTAGACAAAAATATAAAATAAAATAAGTATAGCAAGTAAAAATAGAAGTCACGTACGTGGACACAAGTGTTCAGTATGTACATATGTACAATGTTCAATGCAGAGTAGAAGTAACTGAGTTACCATACAATATACTAATATACAATATACTATATAGTGCAAAGCAGAAATGGGATGAGGTACAATTTACAGTAAGGTGTAATGAGGTATGGGTTGTAGTGCAAATTATTTACCAATAAATATAAAGTGTGTTTAGGTGTTCTAAAGTGTGTAAAGTGGGTGCTGCAGTGAGTTGTTTGTTTAAAGTGAGTGTGTGCGTGTGGATGTGTGTGCTGTGAGTGCATTTGATGGTTGTTATATAGTGTTATTTTTCGTTGAGCATCCTGATGGCCTGGGGATAGAAGCTTCTTCTGAGTCTTTCTGTGCTTGCCATGAGACAGTTGTTTGGGTAGCTGTAATTCTCTTATTCAAATTAAATACATACACAACACTGGATTCAATTATCACAGTCTCGCTTTACTGTAAATTGCAGGTTGGCATGGCAATAGAACAGCACATCACAATGTTACCTTAATGGTGGACGTTCCCTTTAACTCATTGGACGCCACGGATTAGCCTCATCCTGTAGTAGCTACCGCCACCGCTGTAAACGGTGAGAGTCGCTCACCTTGTTTGCAGGGCTATAACTATTTAAATATTATAGCTATATATGTGACTCTGACATCGAGTATCTATCGTTCAAGATGTGAAAAAGGAATATTTTTTCCATCCATACATTCCCGTTTTATACCGTGGTGAATATAAGTATGGTTTTAGAGCGGCTTAGGGTCATTTCTTGGAGGCTAGTGTTAGGCCGCGACGCATATTATACTTAATCCATTGGCATTTCGTCCTATACACGCTACAATAAAAAATTCAAATGCATATAATCGGTATATTATGTTCCATCATGAATGCATGAAAGGGGGGGGGGGGTCGTTTCTGATTAATTGATTGTCAATAACGGCATTCGTTAGCAGGGCCGCCTCAGGGGGTGTGCGAGCAGTGCGGTCGCACAGGGCCTCGTGGGAAGGGGGGCCTAGCAATAAAAATAAAATACAATACATTTTTTGTATATATTTTTTTGTATTTTTTTTGTAATTTTTTTTGTATTTTTTTAAATACAAATAAATATAATGTTAACAATCACTTTCCATCACAGACCTAAAATCTAGTTTTGCTTACATGCTTATATATTTCACATTAGACACGTTTGTAGAATAGTGTTCCGGGCTCTGCGGCTCTGCAGATATACTATTAGTTTCATTCAATTACTTTTATGCAAAGCATCGTGGGGTGGGAGGACTAACACTAGGGGGAGCTGGTTGGCGTCTGTCTGGTAGTCGGTAGAGAGATGTGAAGAAGACCGGTATTATCCACGAGGGGGAGGGGGTACAGCCAGGTACAGGATCTATTCGGCGCTGTCCACTGGAGCGAGTGGATGTCTTGGCCAAGAGAACCAGATGTGCAGCATCGGAGCGGAGGAGATGTGTACCGGGTGTGGTGATTGGGTTGTGCCTGGACGGGGAGGACGTTCGGCGGATGGACTGAGGATGAAAGTTGTTGTGTGTTGGAACCTTCAGTCAGGCTATAGCTATGTCGGCTAGTAGCTTGGCTGGGGCAGGACAGCTAACTAGCGTTGGCTATGTTGTCGGGTGCTAACGTGTGGCGGATGGACTGGGAGCGGACTCCCGGGTTCATCCCTACGGGGGGGACAATATCATGATGGGACTGGTGAACTTTCTCCACGGTCGTCTCCTTCCTCTTGGACCTGACTCTGCGTTAGGGTGAGTTTTTGGTGCGGTCTGCTCTGTTCCCGCTGTGGATCTC
>NC_140169.1:102735736-102795895 GCF_963971535.1 Notolepis coatsorum | reverse complement strand
TCTCTCTCTCTCTCTCTCGCTCTCTCGCTTCTCTCTCTCGCTCTCTCGCTCTCTCTCTCGGCTCTCTCTCTCTTCCTCTCTCTCTCTCTCTCGCTCTCTCTCTCTTGCTCTGTCGCTCTCTCGCTCTCTCTCTCTCTCGCTCTCTCGCTTCTCTCTCTCGCTCTCTCGCTCTCTCGCTCTCTCGCGCTCTCTCTCTCTCTCTCTCTCTCGCTCTCTCTCTCTCTCGCTCTCTCTCTCTGCTCTCTCTCTCTCTCTCTCTCTCTCTCTCGCTCTCTCGCTCTCTCGCTCTCTCGCGCTCTCTCTCTCTCTCTCTCTCGCGCTCTCTCTCTCTTTGCTCTGTCGCACTCTCTCTCTCTCGCTCTCTCTCTCTCTCTCTCTCTCTCTTGCTCTCTCTCTCGCGCTCTCTCCCTCGCTCTCTCTCCCTCTCTGTATCTATATCTCTCTCTTTCTCTCTCTCTCTCTCTCTATATCTACCTATCTGGCTTTGGGCTTGTTTGTCAGGTTCCGGCGGTGTTTTGTGCATTTTCCCTGTTGCTGCCGGGTGTGCAACTGTGCAGGTGCATTGCCACTAAGCCTCGGGCAGCGCTATTATTTAAGGATGCGTTGACTGCATCATATGCCCAGCCTCGGGCAGCGCTATTATTTGGGAATGCGTTGACTGTGTCATGTGCCCAGCCTCAGGCAGCGCTACTATTTAAGAATATGTTGACTGTATCTGTGTGCCCAGCCTCGGGCAGCACTATTGTTTAGGAGTATGTTGGCTGTATATTGTCTTTGGGGGGGGGGGGGGGCCTCGCGGTTGGAACTCGCACAGGGCCTCGCATTTCTCCCAGACGGCATTGTTCGTTAGTACAACAGCATACGCTGATCAGGGCGATGGCTATGAAAACAATGCACAACCAAGCTGAAATTGATGTTAAATTGCGATTACCAGTGGCCGATGGGATTCCAAAAAGAATATTCCAATTATTTGATTGCCATCTGCTAGATCGTATGTCCATTTGGCCCACGCCATAACCCCCCACAGCATAATGAATCGGGCGTCCCGAAAGCGATTCAATGTGATCGGGATTCAACTCCGCCCGGAGGAATTTCAATGATACACAGAGTCATACACAGTCACAAAGGAAGTGCGACATTGGCCGCATACCACCAGGCGGCGGTATTGGACCTTTGCGATCTCAGACACATTGTATATGGTACCACAGCCTTCCTGGATGATTTATGAATGGAAATAGCGAATAAAAGAAATAACAATCAAATAACGAGTATACTCGTTGTTGGCGTTATTTGATTGGCGGCCAATAACGAGCATACTCGTCGTTGGCGGGGAATGAGTTAAAGGCATCATGGCAGTAGTACAACACATAACAATGTTGCGTTATTGATAAACCTTCGCCCTATGGTGGCACAACAATAACCCAACGCGCAACTGTGCTACTTTACTGGTAAACACTCGCTTCATACACTTCCCAACCCGAGAACCCCAAATGCTCTCTGTTTTCTCCGCATACACATCACAGCCTAAACACGCTGGTAACACAATGCATTTACACAAACCTTAACACATTGGGTGCCAGCAACGAGATATCTTGTTGTTGGCCGCCATGCGTTGAGTGCCAATGACGAGAAATCTCGTTATTTAATCGTTATTTCTTTTATTAGCGATATCCATTCATTTTTCATCCATCCTGCCTCACGTTATCATTGGGACTGGTTCTGACCTAGAAAAGGGCAAATACCGCCCCCTATCGTTTCCCGGATGGTATTGCACCCATTGGATTGGAGTCAATGAAAATGCATGAGAAAAAAAATCTCTGGATTCCACATTTAACTTCTGAGCCATGTAACCTGAGACTATTGCATTCATTGAGGCAACTGAAAGCAGCGTGGATTATCTGTTTCGAGGTATAATGTTGGATCAATAAACGTGATCGATATTTGGAATGGCGATCAGGAATTGGAATAATCTTTTTGCAGAACATCTGATGTGAGGTAAGGACTTCATTTGACCAGTCTTGGGTTAATCAGATGTTTTTTCACAGATTTCACAAAGTGTCTAATATGTGTGTATGTGTGCGTGTATGACGTTAGCGCCAGGCAGGGCATAGATAATAGATTTTTCAGCCCGCTTCTCTAGCGTGCATAAGTACACATATACTATCAATAATCTACAATAATCTAAGATCTGCTTACCGCCCGGCGATCCTATCCATCTTTCTGGCCAATGCACGTTCGCTAGAGGGTAGGATGGACGATTTGAGAGCGAGGGTCCGATTCCAACGAGAAGTGAGAGACTGCAACATCTTGTGCTTTACGGAGACATGGTTGAAGCCAGCGACTCCGTACCACAGCGTCTCTCCCTCGGACTCCTTCACCGTCTTCCGAGCGGACCGCACGGAAGCCTCCGTTAAGAGCGTCGGCGGGGGTGTCTGCCTCATTACCAACAATGGTTGGGTTAACCCCAAGGAGATAAAGGTACTCTCCCGTTCATGCTCCCCGGACATGGAACATCTCTCCATTCAATGTCGCCCTTTCCACCTACCCCGAGAGTTTACCGCGGTCATCATGACCGCAGTATACATCCCTCCCCAAGCAAACACCGTCAGGGCTCTGGCAGAGCTGGCGGAGCATCTCAACATCCACCAGATAAAACATCCAAACGCAGCCATGATCGTAGCCGGCGATTTCAACCAGGCAAATTTGAAAAAAGTGATGCCATCCTTCTTTCAACACATCGCCTGCTCCACCAGAGGGGGAAACACGCTCGACCACTGCTACACCCCGTTCAGAGCCGGCTACAAGGCTGTACCGGCTCCGCCATTAGCGGGAGCTACTAGCACGTCCGATCATGACGGCATTTTCCTGGTCCCTGCTTACAAACAAAGATCACGTGACGCTGTCGTGTCACGTGAGACAAAAAAATGGTCCAACCAATCAGAGGCCACGCTTCAGGACGCTCTCGAGGACGTAGACTGGGGGATGTTTCAAGGAAGCGCCAGTGACGTCAGCGAGTTCGCGGACACCGTTGTGTGCTTCATAACAACACTCACTGATAGTATTGTCCCCACGAAAAAGGTGCAGGTCTTCCCAAACCAGAAACGGTGGGTGGACAGTACTATCAGAGCAGCTCTGAAATCTCGCACCACTGCCTACAACCTGGGCAGAGAGTCAGGAAACATGGAGGAGTATAATGCTACAGTCTATACTCTGCGCAAGGATGTTAAACTTGCAAAACGGATGTATGCTGACAAAATGGAGACACAAATGGCACAGAATGACACAAGAGGCTTATGGCGGGGACTGAGGACGATAACTGACAGTGATGCCGGTAACGCGTTACTTATTATTACTTATTATTGTAATCTGATTACTTTTCCCCGAAAATAGTAATCTAACGCGTTAATCTTTAAAAGCCAGTAATCTGATTGCAGTTACTTGTCCAAGTGGCTGTGCGTTACTATTTCGTTACTATCTCATCATAAATTCATAATGCAGGCGGAATGCAGTATTTTATTTCGTTTTCGACAGTCAAAAATACATTTTGAGCTGTTTTTCTTATTTGCGAGTGACGTGGTGTGGCAGTGAAAGGGTTACACAAGAATGTGTCCCGCGGCGTGACTGGACTCTCTGTCTGTGAGTGACTCTGCTTTGGCCCAATCACATTCCCCATCCACAGTCTGCGAATCAGAGGCAGAGTAGGGCGGGTCTTCACAGCACGTCATGTGACATATGCGCCAATCGTGTGACAGCAGGGCTCCGCTGCATTCGTCTGAGAATTCCACCCCAAAACGCTTGTCTAAACGAAGTGAAACCGCAAGAAGACTTTTGCGGTTTCTGTTCAGACTTCCACCCCAAAACGCTCGTCTAAACGTAGCCTCAGTCAAAATACTGTCTACCGCTAAAAACAGCACATCCAATTGCATTGAAAGCATCTGGAATCACAACACTAGCCGACGCTTCGACTAGGTACAGGAGGACTCGGAGGCCAGCCAAACAGCAAAAGAGAGAGATTGTTTCTTTCCCTATTGATTAATGTATATTTGATGGTGGCAGAGCAAAAGCTCTTATTTGCCAGATTTACAGTTAATTTACATGTTAAAGAGAGACTGATTGTATGTTTATAGAGAGACATTTATAAAAACAATTTAATAGTTACAGTTGATATAATTGAATAGTTCAGCCTGCATTTGTTAGATGTGAATGGATACACTGGTTTTGTAAAACCACTGGCTGGCTGCTCTAATGCTGTGAGCATCATAGACTGTTGCTTTACCATACTTGATGGTACAGAAGCTGAAGCACTAGTTTAACAATTTACGTTATGTGCAGAGAAACAAGTTAAAAACAATTTATGCACTTTCAATAAAGCGTTTAAAAAAAACTGTTGGGGGAACGACGGCGACTTCGTAACCTAGTTACTTTCAAAGTAACTAAGTTACTCTGATAATCAAGTAATCAGTAAAGTAACTTGGATTACTTTTTAAAGGAGTAATCAGTAATCGGATAACTTTTACAAGTAATCTGTGGCATCACTGATAACTGACTACAAAGTCAGCGCCCCCTCAATGGGGAGCGACGACGCCTCTCTCGCGGACAAACTCAACTCTTTCTACGCTCGGTTTGATGCGGACAGTGGCACCGCTAGCTCAACGGCTAGTGACGTCACTGGCGCGCCGGCTGTTGTGGAGGGGGGGGGGGGGGCAACCGTGGGGGGGCGGGGACACTCTCTCATTGTCGGTACACATTGTCGGTACCAGAAAAGCTGCTGGCCCAGATGGTATAACAGGACGCATACTTAAGTCCTGTGCTAACCAGCTAGCCCAGTGCTTCTCAAACTTTTTCTGTCAGGCCCCCCTTTGGCGGACCAAAATATTTTGGGCCCCCTCGCCCCAACAAAATAGTCATGAAATGGGCCATGTTTAAATTTATTGAAATAACACCAATATCATGACCTTTCAAATTGGCCCTATATTTTGTTTTCAGAGCTGTCATGGATGAAAAGCCAGCTTCACACAGATACTGTATGTGGTGCTGAATGGTATCAACACCTTAACTGCTGCATCATGAGATACTTGGTGGGCCATGAGATGAGATACTTGGTACTCAGCACCACACTCTGAAACTAGCTCTCTAGGTGGTATCAGATGAGATTTCAAAGAGTTCTTCCAAGAGTTTGGATGGAGATGTGTCAGGAAGCTTTGTCTCAATGTTGTCTGTAAAGTTTTTTTTTATCCAGAGTAACTTGGTGATCCTTTTCTGTGTTTTATTAAATAATGATTTTCAGATTTTGAGAAATGGTATTTTCATGGAGAACAGTGCAGCTGCAACAGATAGCACTTTAGTAATAATTTTCTGTAATCAAAAAACAAAACAAAAAAAAAATATTTTTTTTCTTTTTTTAAATCTCAAGGCCCCCCCTGTCATGCCTCTGCGCCCCCCCTGGGGGGCGCGCCCCCCACTTTGAGAAACACTGAGCTAGCCCCTGCGTTCACCGCCATATTTAATCCACCCCTGGTGGAGTCAGTGGTCCCTGCCTGCTTCAAGATGTCTACCATCATCCCTGTACCAAAGAAACCCTCCCCAACAGGTCTCAATGACTACAGACCGGTGGCACTCACCTCTGTGGCCATGAAATGTTTCGAGAGGCTGGTCAAGGATCACATTTGTGCCTCCCTCCCCCAGGGCTCCAGACTAACTTTTTTCACCACCATCCCAGAACCGTCCCGAAATACAGTTTTAACCGTCCCAAAGTGAATGTAAACCGTCCCAATTCTTTTTTTATCTATATAATATATCAACGTCAATTTGATCATATGGGGACATATTTTGTGCTGATAATGGCACAGAGGGTGAGACCAACTGTGTACCGTACCTTGTGATTATTGTAAGCACAAAGATAATAAGCAGCTATAACTAGAACGTGTCGATAATATACAGTTCCAATAATAATAATAATAATAATAATAGATCAAATTTATATAGCGCCTTTTATAGAACCCAAGGTCGCTTCACAATC
This sequence comes from Notolepis coatsorum, assembly GCF_963971535.1. NCBI lineage: Eukaryota > Metazoa > Chordata > Actinopteri > Aulopiformes > Paralepididae > Notolepis > Notolepis coatsorum. Next base: position 102,789,876 of record NC_140169.1, on the reverse strand, counting down.
AGGACAAAAAATAGGGCTAGGGAAATAGGGGGGGAAAAGGGGATGAGGGAAGGTTAGGGATAATGGATAATGGACCTAATCTAATCTAAACTAACTGATGGAGAAAAGCCTTGGTCAAAAGGTGTGTTTTTAGAGCAGTTTTGAAGGTGTCCAGGGTTGGGGCGTTGCGGATAACATTACACTTCTGTTATTTAAATGTGTCCTTACGTTAGAGTCAGGGGTTGTATTGTTGGATGCAGTTCCCTGTTGGTCAGTGTGTGTCTGTTCTCCATCTTCTTCTGCTGTGTTTATCCTCTTCAAATAGCGCAGCATATTTGCGGTGCTCTCTTCACTGAGAGGATGCCAGTATAGCGTTTATTTTTATTTTTATAACATTCTGATATTTTCACGGTTCTTGTATAGTGGTCTCGTGCGACTGTCAACTATAATAAATATGGGCTGTTATGAATTGTGTGAATAGTTGTTGTGAGTGCTCGCACTATGTTTCAATATAATCCGTTTTACCATTAATTCATTATAAACACAGACGTAAGGTGTCCACCGCGCGTCCACCGTGTCCACCGTGCTTTTTTTAAAGCTCCGGCCAAAATGCATGGTGACGTGTTGACCAATTTCGGAGGGGGATCCCAATGATATATCAATAAAAATGTACCGTCAGTTCATGTCCAAGGGATTATGTTCACGCACACAGCAAGTATCACCAGTTCCTGGCATTTTTTAACCTCTTTGTTTTTCGATGTCGAGATAAATTTGGGGCTGCTGCAGCGCGACCTGTGGTTTGCTGATCAGAATGGTGGGCGGGAGCTTGATGCTGGATTAGCGTATCGCTGCGTTGGGACGGCGGAGATAGTTGGATTCGGCAAATCACGCAACGTTTAGACCTCAGTGAACCCCACATGATAATGTTGCCGTCTCTCTGTCAACTAAGTCGGCACGAGACACGCACCGTTTGACAGCAATATGTGCGCGCACTGACATTCGGCTAATTGACATTTCCTGTGAAAAAAAGAAAAAATCCTCTTCGTCCCGTTTGTGTCCGGGCAATGATTTCTGTTCGTCCCAAATCAATATTTGATCGTCCCCGGGACGACGGGACATCGTTAGTCTCGAGCCCTGCCCTCCCCAGTGATATGGACCCTATGCAATTTGCATACAGGCCAAACAGGTCCACTGATGATGCGGTCTCCCAAGTACTGCACAGCACCCTCTCTCACCTGGACCGCCAGAAGGGGGAATATGTGAGACTGTTGTTCATTGACTACAGCTCAGCGTTCAACACCATAGTCCCCACCAGACTGGTGGACAAGCTGATCGAGCTGGGTCTGAGCTCCGCTCTGAGCGCCTGGATACTGGATTTTCTGAGCGAAAGGCCCCAGGCGGTCCAACACCATCACCCTGAGCATCGGGTCCCCCCAGGGCTGTGTTCTGAGCCCCCTGCTGTACTCACTATACACACACAACTGTGTGGCCAAGTTCAGCTCCAACACCATAGTGAAGTTTGCGGACGACACAGTGGAACGTCAGCAAAACAAAGGAGATGATTGTGGACTTCAGGAGGTCGGGGGTCAAGGACTACAGCCCCCTCAGCATCGACGGGGCACCGGTTGAGAGAGTCAACAGCTTTAAGTACCTCGGAGCCTACATATCCGAGGACTTGACATGGACCACACACATTGACAGTGTTGTGAAGAAGGCACGACAACGCCTCTACTTCCTCAGGCGCCTAAGGAAGTTCCAAGTCAGTCAGAAGATCCTTAAGAACTTCTACTCATGTACAATAGAGACCATCTTGACCGGCAACATCACCTCCTGGTTTGGGAATAGCACTGCACAAGACCGAAGCAGACTACAAAGAGTGACACGTTCAGCCGAACGCACAATTGGAGGGGGGCTCCCCACCCTCCAGAACATTTACAACAAGCGTTGCGAGGGCAAGGCTAAGAGAATCATTAAAGACTCCAGTCACCCGAACAACTGCCTCTTTGAACTGCTGCGGTCAGGCAAGCGATACCGGAGTCTCAAGGCGAGCACAGAAAGACTCAGAAGAAGCTTCTATCCCCAGGCCATCAGGCTGCTAAACGAACAATGAATGAACACTACACAACAACAACCACCAAACGCACATAGCACACACATCCACACGCACACACTCACTTTAAACAAACACACTGTAGCACCCACTCCACACACTTTATAGCACACACCCACTTTAAACAAACACACTGTAGCACCCACTCCCCACACTTTATATTTATGGATGAAGGATTGCACTACAACTCGTACACCTTACTGTAAATTGTACCTAAAATTGTACCTCATCCCATTTCTGCTTTGCACTAGATAGTACTGTACATTAGTACACTGCATAGTATTGTATATTATATGGTAACTCAGAACATTGTACATATGTCTATACCGAACACTGTGACCTCATTTTTCTTCTTCTAAATTACATGCTATATTATGTTATTATGTTATTTGATACTATCTTGTCTAGCACAGTCTCTGGAGCGTAAAAGTAAGAAGCATTTTGTATGAAAGTATTCTGTACTTCTGTATGACAACTATTAAAGAACTTGAACTTGAACTTGGTGGTGGGGCTGATCTCGGACAACGACGAGAAGGCCTACCGGGAGGAGGTTGAGGTACTGGAACGCTGGTGCCAGGACAACAGCCTGCTCCTGAACATTGGTAAAACCAAGGAGCTGATCGTGGATTTTAGGAGGAGACAGCAGGAGACACACACACCACTGAGGATAAACGGGGCTACCGTGGACAGGGTGAGCAGCTTCAAGTACCTGGGGGTCCACATCTCAGAGGACTCAGTCGTAAAAAAGGCGAAGCAGCGCCTCTACCACCTGAGACAGTTAAGGAAGTTCAGAGTATCTGGGAAGATACTCCAGTCCTTCTACTCCGGAGCTGTAGAGAGCATCTTGACTGGAAACATCACTGCCTGGTATGGCAACAGCACGGCACAGGACAAGAAGGCCCTACAGAGAGTGGTGCGCTCAGCCGAGCGTACCACGGGTGCAAATCCGTGAGGTGCAAATTCAGAGCCTGCAGGATAATGAAAGACCCTCACCACCCCAACAACAGCCTGTTCATGCTTCTGCGGTCAGGCAAATGCCTGCGAACACCAGTAACGAGGACAGAGAGACTTCGGCTCAGCTTCTTCCCCCAGGCCATCAGAGCCTTGAACACTGAACTCACGCACAAGCACACATGAGCACACACACAACACACACACTGTACACGCTCACACACTAGCAGCCACTTTAACATGAGCACATACACACTCATGCTGCACACGCTCACACTTTACAGAAGGAAAGGTCACTTTAAGAATAGTATAGTAGAGCTGGGCGGCTACGTGGCGTAGTGGGCAAGGCGCTCGCCACGAATGCGGAGACGCTGGGCTCGCCTGTTCGAGCCCAGCGCTCCACATTGCTTTCAGTTTAGCTGGTCGTTCATACTAATACACATTGGCCGTATTAGGGGGTGGGAAACTGATGGGTGGGGATCGGGCGTTGTGGACAGCGACTCCTACAGGTCGGTTGGTGCGCCTGCGCAGTAGAATCAGGAAGTGTCGGGGGCAGCGTGAGCCTCCCACGCGTTACTCCTCGCCACTGAGAGATCGAGCTGCGCAGGTGAAAAGATGCGACTGCTGTTACCTCAAGTACCGGAGGGGACTTGTGCTATGTATGACTTTAGTCCACATTGCAGCCGGCTTGTGGGAGGCAAGAAACAGCGTTCGAGACAGGGGAGGGTTGAATTGGATGATACGAAATTGGGATGGGAGAAAATATAGAAAATGGGAGAAAAAGTGGATAAAAAAAAAAGAATAGTATAGTAGAGCTTGAGACTGTATAATATAGCAGTGTACATAAAGACCCAGTGCCTCATCCGTAGCTAACAGTGTACTGCACTACCACAGGACCTAGCATGTCCTACCATGCTCTGTAAATAACTCATGTACAGATACCGATATGCCCTACTTTGTTTACTTGTTTATTGCACAATGTCGCTCTATTGGTTAGATTCTTATTATATATTATTACTATTGTATTATGCACATCGTTGCGGGCAAGACCCCCCACATTTCACTGTATACCTGTATGCCGTGACAAATAAAACTCTTGTATCTTGTATCTTGTATCTAGCGTTTATTTGAAAACTATTCATAAATAGGCCGAAAAATGACAACGTGTTTTGTGTATTCCAGTAAAGGGCTATTTTCGTGGATTTTTCTGGAATCACTCGAAATCTTCAAAACGGTACAAAACGGAAATGTACCAATGAAAAAACGAATTCCCAACGCTGAAGGTGCGGAATGCACCTTTAACAAACTCACTTGCATGCGAGAGTCTACAGCCACGGCCCCGAGATGGTCCCGCATACATAATGTCTGAGTCACTGGTGGACCAGTCCGGGTGCGCTGGGCCCTCCGGACCACTGCCTCGACATTCATGGAGACTCCGATGACCTGGGAGGATCAGGTCAGTCCGAGGGTCAGATCGTCCTCCACCGCATGAGACAGTGAGTCAGCCTTGGCGTTCTGTGATCCTGGGCAAAAAGTTATGTGGTGCAATTACACCGCCCCAGGAAGAGCGCCCAGCGTGAGGTCAACCGTCTGGCCAATATGATGTACGTCAGGTTCTTGTGATCCGACCAGACGGTGACGGGGTGTTTGGCGGCCTCCAGCCAGTGCCGCCACTCCTGGAATGCCTCCACGACGGCCAGAAGCTCACGGCTACCGATGTCGTAGTTGGCCTCGGTGGGGGTTTAACGACGGGAGTAGAATGCGCAGGGGTGCATCTTCTGGTCGGTAGATGCCTGGGAGAGTATGCCCCCCCGATACCCATGTCGGAGGCATCTACCTCCACGATGAAGGGTCTCGAGGGATCAGGATTGACCAGGACCGGCGCGGAGGTGAAGCACTTCTTTAGATCCGTGAAGGCGGCACTGGCTGCAGGAGTCCAGATGAAGGGACGCAGGGAGGAGGTGAGAGCAGTGAGAGGGGCGGCCACCCGACTGTAGGGTTTTATTCCTGCTTGGGGACCAGGTTAACGCATTGCCAGTTACCCAGGTGTGGTATCTCCCAGGCCTTTCTGTGTGGACTTTGCATGTTCCTGTGTGTGCCACCCATCATGTGTGTGTCACTGCATGATGACCAGTTTAATCTTAATTAATCTTAATCTAATAAACAATGACCTAATTTCTCAACCCTACAATGGGTCAAATTCAGCTGTTGGCCATGTAGATAAAAGAATGCAATTGGGATATAAAGATACAAGAGCAATGCTTTCTTGGGGCAGCGGTGGCCTAAAGGTTAGAGAAGCGTGTTTGTAACCAGAAGGTCCCTGGTTCGATCCCTCGGATTGACAGGAAAAATCCTGGCAGGGAAGTGAATGAATAACTCTCTCCCATCTCCCTTGAGCAAGGCACTTTCTCCCCAACTGCTCCAGTGGAGTTGCTCAGTGGTCAACAGTGTCAGACTGTGGTTGTACTGGGCTGCTCCTTGTGGTAACAGTGTCAGACCGTGGTTGTACTGGGCTGCTCCTTGTGGTAACAGTGTCAGACCGTGGTTGTACTGGGCTGCTCCAAGTGGTCAACAGTGTCAGGCTGTGGTTGTACTGGGCTGCTCCTTGTGGTAACAGTGTCAGACTGTGGTTGTACTGGGCTGCTCCTAGTGGTCAACAGTGTCAGACTGTGGTTGTACTGGGCTGCTCCTAGTGGTCAACAGTGTCAGACTGTGGTTGTACTGGGCTGCTCCTAGTGGTTAACAGTGTCAGACTGTGGTTGTACTGGGCTGCTCCTAGTGGTCAACAGTGTCAGACTGTGGTTGTACTGGGCTGCTCCTAGTGGTCAACAGTGTCAGACTGTGGTTGTACTGGGCTGCTCCTAGTGGTCAACAGTGTCAGACTGTGGTTGTACTGGGCTGCTCCTAGTGGTCAACAGTGTCAGACTGTGGTTGTACTGGGCTGCTCCTTGTGGTAACAGTGTCAGACTGTGGTTGTACTGGGCTGCTCCCAGGTGTGAATCGAACTGTGTGAATGTGAAGCAGGGTGTTGCTGAAAAAGGGCATTCATGCTCTGAGAACCTACCTCATTTAATTTTTGTTATGTATATAGCTGTATAATATATCCTGATATGAGTTATTTATTCTGCAGCTTCCTTTGTGCCGCAGTACCACAGAGCAAGCGAGAGAGGGAGAGAAAGTTTCTCTACCGCTTGAAGCCTTCTCAGAGGCACGAGTCATGAATGCAGATCCACTTCACTTCATTTGGCTTTTGGTAGCGCAGCTCGATCACTTACATAACAGTCGATACTGCATAAGGAAGGATAGAAGGGAGGGGGGAGGTTGGAGGGGGGGAAGAGGGATGGATGGATCATCGGTTGAATGGATTGTTGATTGGATGGATGGAAGTAGATGGAATAGGGGGGGGGGGGGTTTGCTCCAGCAAATCATTATAGCTCCATCCATCCCTGCCACACACCCAACACACATGCACGCACACACACACACACACACACACACACACACACACACACACACACACACACACACACACACACACACACACACAGTAGATACAGCACACATCAATTATGTAGAAGAGAGACATGCCTACGTAAATCTCTGTGTGTGTCACTGTCTCTCTCTCTCTCTCTCTCTCTCTCTCTCTCTCTCTTAACCCTTTCACTACCACACTACAGAAAATCAGTGATGGGCAAGCTACTTGGAAAATGTAGTATGCTACACTACAAGTTACTCTCGATTAAATATAGCTCAACTACAATGGAAGCTATCCCCAGATAAATGTAGCAAGCTACACTACAAGAACATGGCAAAAATAGCTAACTACATCGGCACTTTTTTTTTTTTTTTTTTTACTTTATGATCAAGTTTCCACCAAACAAATAGGCAGGCAAAAAAAAGTTCAGTTTGATTGTTTATTAGAAAACTGAAACAAGCCCTCGGTCTGGCTTTTTGTGTCATCCTTTTAACATGAACTTGTATTATGTACAAAATGTTAATAAAGTATAAGAAAATAACTGTGGAAACGTAATAAATAAAAGGCAGTGAAACAATAATCAAATAAACACCAAAATATATACTCTCTCTATTGGAATGGAGACTTTTCAGCACAGGATAAACTGCCCACTTTATCAACCAAAAACACACTTCTTCAATATCTGAATTTTAACTAATAATAACTGTCTTACTGCATTTTACTATTATGCTACCATGTCTATACTACCAGCAACTATGCTAATATGTCTATACTACTACAGTATGTACTCAGAGTATAACACTCAAGCTCGACACTGCTAGACAAACAATACTACTTTTCCTTGGCTGCTAGATATGTACCACTCCTGCTGACTTGTTGTACACAATTTGTAAGTTGCTTTGAATGAAAGTGTCAGCTAAATGACCAAATGTATTTAAATATGTAACACACAAAACATTCCATGGCCCCAAAATCATGTGGGGACCCCCCCCCTGGGGGTCCTGACCGACCCACAGGTTGAGAACCACTGCTCTAGGTGATCTTTTCCCTCTTAGTATATTTATGTTAGTTTGTTTTTTCTTTTCTCCACCCCCATAATTGTTCATTTTCTGCCTACAGTAAAACATGATAGCAGCTATCTGTTAGTTAAAGCTGTTGACAAAAAGTGCACTGACTTGTGTGCTGTTTGGGAACAGTTGACAATATTTATGTAAAGCTTTTCATCAGCTCACCTGAATATGTGTTCTCAAGTTAGTGCTGGATGTGTGGGAAGTTGAGAGCAGCTTCGTTTTTGGCTGACACAATAAACACCTAAACACATATGTTTTACACATGTTCAGTCAAACTCATAAATTTTTCCAGATAGGGCCATGGAGAGGCATTGTTGTTATTGACATCATCTTCATCAATGCCATCAGCCCTGGAAACATTGAATCCCTCTGCCATTTCACGCAGACTGGTTCATTCATTCAGTGGTCTGTTTTGATTTTCACTTCCTGATTTGTGGAGATGGAGTGGCATGTCCCGCCCTATCCTGCCTCTGATTGGCCTATCCGTAATGTTTTGGCCTAACCTTACCCAATCGTGAGTCGTCATACTCATATCTAAACCAACCAACCAATCATAGTGGGTTTTCTACAGGGAGTTTTTTTTTCTCACAAATCTGTTTCTCCTGATAGTAGCGTGTAGCGTTTTGCTCACGATACTCACTACTTCGTTCTAAAAATAGCTGCACTACAGAGAACGCTACTTGGTTCAAAAGTAGCGACGCTACCATCACGCTACTGAGAAATGTAGTTAAGCTATGTAGCGTCACTACTTCTAGCTAGCTACTGCCCATCACTGCAGAAGATTAACCCTTTACTATCACACTACAGACGGTACAGACGGTTAAGATTCACCCCATTCTACACCTATCTTACATTACTTCTGCATGACTTTTCTAAATGATTTACAGTATCTTGAGGAATGGAGCAGTTGTGGTAAATACTCACCTCTCTCTCTCTCTCTCTCTCTCTGTTTAGAGTTTACCCACCATCATCCCAAGAAGCTACTCTAAAAGCATATTTTGTAAGCTACCAATTACTTCATACTGAAAGGAGTTGAACTGCAGCAAAGCTACCCTCAAGAAAAATATAGTTTAGATAACTAAAGCTAGTTAGAAAAGGTATGTTTCTAGTATATTCTAGTACAATAGTCACATGACTGCATAACTCAGTTGAGTTTATTGCTTGCTTCTTCTCTAATAGCTGCCTACCAGTCAGATGTGAAACAACACCAAATAACCCTTTTAATAACAGTTTTTATTTATATACAGTAAAGTGATACCCCACCACCCGAAAATATTAATAAAATAAAAACCACGTCTCAACCTTCTCATAGTCAGCCAGGTCTCCCATTGATACGATGTTCTGTGTAGTGAACTCTGCCCACCCCCCGTCTCAGCTGTTATGTAACCACTTTTCCACAAGCTACGGTGCAGTGATGCATTATGTGTGTGTGTGTGTGTGTGTGCGTGTGCGTGTGTGTGTGCGTGTGTGTGCGTGTGCGTGTGTGTGTGCGTGTGTGTGTGTGTGTGTGTCAGTGGTGGCTGGTGCCAAATTGTTTTGGAGGGGCAATTGTTGGTGACCCATTAAATTAACCAAAGTCAGCCAATAATTTGACATTGTATTGTACAATTCGTTTTTTTTCCTGGTCAACCTCACATAGCAATACCACCAGTAACCACTAAGACAAGGATTCCAACAGTGGGTTCCAACACTTGAGTAGGTCAATAATAAATGCTGATACCTCTTTAGACATCCTCTGCTTCTCATTTTCTCCCAAGGCCCTCCTTGATCTTGTGGTCCCTGGCATAGATATATAAAGACTAGATGACTCACCCACGCTGCTGGCCAACGGAGACCGACGTTGCCACATGGTGGCCATCTTGCTACAGGGTAGCACGCCCACTCATAACATGAATGTCTATAGTGCATGTACTATTGAAATAACCATAGCTTGCAAAATGTTCAACCGTTTGGTTTGTTAAAAACGTCATAAAAGATATGCGATTAATTTGCGATTAATCGCAAGTTAACTATGGACAATCATGCGATTAATCAGATAAAATATTTGAATCGATTGACAGCCTTAGTATAATTTGATTTCAACCAAAAATGCTTAACACTAGCACAGCCGACAAGGGGTCAAATGACCCCTAGGCATTTTCAATAAATGTATCCTTGTCACTCGGTCGAGCTCCAGCTCTGTCACTCAATAACTTTTCCTAAAAGTACCCGTTTTATCTGGCACGGTTTCTGAAATTTCAAAATGACTTCACTCAAACCTGTGGTAAACCTCATATTTTTATAGGTAATTATATAGTTTACACTGTTTATTTTTCTCATATTTCTCATATAAGCTGTCGGGTCATCTGACCTGTTCCGGCGGGAATCAGTGACATTTTCTCCATGGCTGCGCTAGTGTTAAACAATAATGTTAGTGACAGAAGGGAACTCATTTTGTGCAAAAATGGAAAGCTTGCCAATGTTCATGAGGCAGAATTATTACAATAGCCGATAATAAATGTTCCCAATGATAAATCCCTATACGGGTGGACCGTGCGGGAAACTAAAGTGACGTCAGACTACGCCTCCATATTGTGAAAAGAGGGAGTGTGATACCCTCTTTCTAATTACATTTAGATTCACTCAGTCTATGTCCTGCTCACTCTGTCTGTCCTATCTGCTTCCTGTAAAAACGTCATTGTCATGGGTGTAAAATTCAACGTCTGGCTCAGCTCCTTTGTTGATAACATGTATCAAATTACTCTTGAGTAGCTGTGGGCACAAAGACTCAATAAAAGCATCAGTTAATTCCCATTAATTGTATCATCAGTATGGTGTGGGGGAGGGGTGACAAAATGGGATGGGGGGGGGGGGGGGGGGTACAATTTCCACTACAGTACCAACTTCCTCAAGGATACTATTACACAGCTTGAGTACAAATGTAAATAGCGTTTATATTTAGACGTAGAGAGGGCTGCAGATGGCAGGAATGTCCAAGCCAAAAGCTAAGGCATTGGCAAAGTTCTGCTCTATATCTCTGATAATTGGCAGTCGCCACATTTGGCATTATGCATTTGGCATTATCCATAGACTCGGACTAGATGTCCGTTGACATTATGTCATTTTGAGATTCCAAGATTTCTTTGTGCATCTATTGTTTGTGTTCAAGGATTTAAAATTAACACAATAAAATAAAGATATTAAAATGTGTGTTAGCTGGCAGCTTCCCTACATACACAGCATTCTACCTCGTGACAAAAAAAACACGATTAAAAGAAAATTATTATCGATCGATTATCGAAAAAAGAGATCCTTTTTTTCTGATGCATGCAGAGTTTAGAGGGAAGCTCACAGAAGAAGCAAAGTTCTGCCACTGCCATTGTACATGTATAATGAGTTTACGTGATGTATAATGAGTTTACGTGATATATAATGAGTTTACGTGATGTATAATGAGTTTACGTGATGCATAATGAATTTATGTGACATATAATGAGTTTACGTGATGTATAATGAGTTTACGTGACGTATAATGAGTTTACGTGATGTGATGTATAATGAGTTTACGTGATGCATAATGAGTTTACGTGATGTATAATGAGTACGTGATGTATAGTGACTTTACGAGATGCATAATGAGTTTACGTGATGTATAATGAGTTTACGTGATGCATAATGAGTTTACGTGATGCATAATAAGTATACATGACGTATAATGAGTTTATGTGACGTATAAACGTTGATTTTAACTTGAAGCCAAAGACTCCCGTTGAGAGTGAGTTTGTTCTGCCATTTCTTAAACCCGCGACATTATTACAGTCTAGTTAAACATTTAAATTAGTCAACCGGAAACACACCCCTTCTGCTCCCAACTCACTCCCTCCCTCCACCTGATCAGCAACCTCATCTGGTTGCAACCTCACCCTACCTCTTTACCTGATTGGCTGATTCAGTATGTGTTAGTCACTTGCTGTGTCTGAAATCCACCAAAGTTCTGTTTTTTCAGTATGGAGGTCTTCACCTTTTGATGTTTGAATAGGCCACCCCTTCAGTAATGATCAAATCACAGACTGTCTACTGTCTTCTGTAGGAGTTAAATCATTTTGTGTCCTGTACTGTTGTAATTGTGTAGGGACTGTCCTGCTCCACTAGGGGCAGGCTTTTCTCATTCACTAGGCTGGGCGCGCGATTTTGCGCGCCGCGTGGGAGCAAATTCGAGACACATTCGGTTGCAGAAAGGTGTCCCACGGTCTCCTCTATGGCCGTGAATATTTTCACGCGGATCGGAATCACGGCGCGCCCGTGGGACACTTTACCGTTTCGGCGAGTTTATTCCACGCTTTCAACTTTCCTTTTCTAAGCGTTTTCGGGGCTACATGTGAATGGGTAAAAGTTGCGGGACGCCCAGATGTACCCACAGTAAAAGTCTCGCGTGGAGCCTATAATAGGCTCACTTAATACAGCGTTTTTAAAATCACGCAACATTTTCAGGGTCGTGAGCCGACCTTTTCCCCTCGTTTTCGATGATGGAAGTGATTTAGGAAAAGCTTCGGCACACCGAGAGGTACCCGTGGATTTAATCTCGCGAGGATCGGGGGGAATATTCGGCCCATGGGAGCCGTGGGAGAGAGAGAGAGAGAAAGAGAGAGAGAGAGAGACCAAGCCTCACCCTTGTATATATTTACTATATGTCACAAATGTAACAGTACTGCATTGAGGTCTTTCTCTGGTCTGCATCCCCTTAACAATTGTGTGTATTGAGCTGTACTGTACCCATTCTGCAATCTGTTAATAAAGTTTTCAATCAATCCGGGCCTGTGACGGTCACGTGTACCCATTCTGCAATCTGTTAATAAAGTTTTCAATCAATCAATCAATCAATCAATCCCGCAGTGCCAAATCAGCCAATAGGAGCGAGGGTCCTGAGAGTGTCTTAGTGGGAGGAGCCTCGTATGGGTCATGAAAGTGTGGAATACACCTTCAACTGTCCTGCTACTGTTGCATCACTGTGATCCACTGTCCTGCTAACCATTTGGGTGGAATACACCTTTAACTGTCCTGCTACTGTTGCATCACTGTGATCCATTGTCCTGCTAACCATTTGGGTGGAATACACCTTTAAGGACTACAGCCCCCTCAGCATCGACGGGGCACCGGTTGAGAGAGTGAACAGCTTTAAGTACCTCGGAGCCCACATATCCGAGGACTTGACTGGCGCTGCTGTGATGGCTGCCTTTCTGATCGCTCCGACGAGACTGTGCTTTATTTTGTTAATTTTTATAGTATTAGGAGTTTTATTTGCACCAACTGTTGGTGCATTATATGTGTATGACCGTCAGTCAATCATTGACATTGGATTAAGAAAAACTTACCGTTTGGATTGCTCTCTGGATCGGATCGCTGAACAGCAGAAATGGCCCGCCGAGATCCTTTGTTATGCCGGCCACGGACAAGACCAAAAGCCGCCGCGAAGACGAGGAAAGAGAGCCGGGGTCCGGAACAGACTGAGGTCCAAACGACACAGAACCACATTGCCCAGCATATTGTTGGCCAATGTGCAATCGATAGGAAACAAATTGGACGACATCAGAGCAAGGATCCAATTCCAGAGGGACATTCGGGATTGTAACGTCCTCTGTTTCACAGAAACTTGGCTGAGTCCAGATGTCCCGAATCATGCAATAGAACCGGCAGACCACTTCTTCGTTCTACGAAAAGACCGGACGGCATTAGAGTCACTAAAGAAGAAAGGAGGCGGCATTGCCTTCATGATAAACAAGGAGTGGTGCGATTTAGGCAACACAAAGGAAATGTCTAACCACTGCTCCCCAGACCTGGAGTTTATCACGATAAAATGTCGACCCTTCTTCCTCCCAAGAGAGTTAACGTCCATCATCCTCATCGGAGTGTACATTCCACCACACGCGAACACTGAGGTCGCACTTTCAAAACTTCACGACGAGGTAAACAAACTCCAGGCAGCTAACGTTGACGCGGCCATTTTGGTCTTGGGGGATTTCAACAGCGCGCGTCTTAAAAAGGTGCTGCCGAATTTCTATCAGCATGTGACCTGTCCCACCAGAGGCGAGAACATATTAGACCATGTATACTCGCAATTTAAGAATGGGTACAAGTCACAGGCTCTTAGTCCATTCGGTAAAAGCGATCACGCCGCAATTTTTCTTTTGCCTAAGTACAAACAGAGTCTCAAGCGAACGCCGGTGGTCTCGCGAGAGGTTAAGCGTTGGGCCGTGACGTCAGTGGAGTCACTCCAAGCAGTGCTGGGAAGCACAGAATGGAGTGTATTCCGTGATAACACAGCCAATATTAACGAATACACCGAAACGGTGATTGACTATGTCTGTACTCAGGTAGAAGTAATAATCCCCACCACCAAAATTAATATCTACCCAAATCAAAAGCCCTGGGTAGACAAATCCGTCCGTGAGGCTCTGAAAGTGCGCACATCAGCATACAACACCGGGCTGGTGACAGGCAACATGGAAGAACACAAGATGGCAAGATACAACGTCAGGAGAGCAGTAATAGAGGCAAAACGGCGTTACAGGGATAAAGTTGAACTTCAGTTTGAACAGGCTGACTCTAGAGGCATGTGGCAGGGCCTCAGAACAATGACAGACTACAAAGGAACCCCCCTCAAACTGAACAGTGACATCTCCTTAGCAAATGATCTCAACTCCTTCTATGCGAGGTTTGAGGCTGTGAATAACAACACCAGCCTACAAACCACGGCAATGGGGGGGGGGGGGTCTGCTGATGGAGACTCAGTGTTCAGGGTAACAGAGCATGAGGTGAGACGGATCTTTAAAAAAGTGGATATCAAGAAGGCAGCAGGACCGGACGGCATCCCCGGCCGCGTCCTAAAAGTCTGTGCCGACCAACTGGCCCCGGTATTCACTGACATCTTCAACCTGTCCTTGGAACAGGCCGTCATCCCCACCTGTCTGAAGAAGTCCACCATCATCCCTGTACCCAAAAAATCTACGCCCGCTTGCCTCAACGACTACCGCCCTGTAGCCCTCACCTCCATAGCCATGAAGTGCTTTGAGAAGCTAGTGAAGGGCTACATCTGTTCCTCCCTCCCCATCAACCTGGACCCTCTGCAATTTGCATATCGCCCCAACAGGTCCACGGAGGACGCCATAGCCCATGTGCTGCACACAGCAGCATCACATCTGGACAAGAGGAAGGGGAACTATGTGAGAATGCTGTTCATCGACTACAGCTCAGCATTCAATACCATAGTCCCCTCCAAACTCATAGCCAAGCTCAGGGACCTGGGCTTGAACTATGACCTGTGCCAGTGGGTCCTGGACTTCCTGACGGGCAGACCCCAGGTGGTAAGAGCCGGCAACTGCACCTCCTCATCCATCACGCTCAACATAGGGGCCCCCCAGGGCTGTGTTCTGAGCCCCCTCCTCTACTCCCTGTACACACATGACTGCGTAGCACAGCGGAACAACAACACCATCATCAAATTTGCTGATGACACAGTAGTGGTGGGCCTGATCTCTGCCAACGACGAAAGGGCCTACCTGGAAGAGGTAGAGAACCTGTCACAGTGGTGTCAGGAGAACTGCCTCTCCCTGAACGTCAGCAAAACAAAAGAGATGATTGTGGACTTCAGGAGGTCGGGGGTCAAGGACTACAGCCCCCTCAGCATCGACGGGGCACCAGTTGAGAGAGTGAACAGTTTCAAGTACCTCGGAGCCCACATATCCGAGGACTTGACATGGACCACACACATTGACAGTGTTGTGAAGAAGGCACGACAACGCCTCTACTTCCTCAGGCGCCTAAGGAAGTTCCAAGTCAGTCAGAAGATCCTTAGGAACTTCTACTCATGTACAATAGAGAGCATCCTGACCGGCAACATCACCTCCTGGTTTGGGAATAGCACTGCACAAGACCGTAGCAGACTACAAAGAGTGACACGTTCAGCCGAACGCACAATTAGAGGGGGGCTTCCCACCCTCCAGAACATTTACAACAAGCGGTGCAAGGGGAAGGCTAAGAGAATTATTAAGGACTCGAGCCACCCGAACAACTGCCTCTTTGAACTGCTGCCGTCAGGCAAGCGATACCGGAGTCTTATGGCGAGCACAGAAAGACTCAGAAGGAGCTTCTATCCCCAGGCCATCAGGCTGCTAAACGAACAATAACCGCTAAACGAACAATAATCACTATGCAACAACCATCAAATGCACACAGCACACACACCCACACGCACACACACACTCACTCAAACAAACAACACACTGCAGCACCCACTCCCCACACTTTAGATCACACAAACACACTTACACTTTATATTTATTGATAAAGGATTTGCACTACAACTCGTACACCTACTGTGAATTGTACCTAAACTGCACCTCGTCCATTTATGCCTTGCACTATATAGTATTGTATATTAGTACACTGCACAGTATTGTATATTGTATGGTAACTACGTCTACGAACATTGTACATATGTCTAAACTGAACACTGTGACCTCTTTTTTTTCTTCTAATTTTTACTATGTTTTTATTTCATACTTATCTTGTCATGCACAGTCTCTGGAGCGCAACAGTAAGAAGCATTTTGTACAAAAGTATTCTGTACTTCTGTATGACAACTATTAAAGAAACTTGAAACTTGAAACTTGACATGGACCACACACATTGACAGTGTTGTGAAGAAGGCACGACAACGCCTCTACTTCCTCAGGCGCCTAAGGAAGTTCCAAGTCAGTCAGAAGATCCTTAAAAACTTCTACTCATGTACAATAGAGAGCATCCTGACTGGCAACATCACCTCCTGGTTTGGGAATAGCACTGCACAAGACCGAAGCAGACTACAAAGAGTGACACGTTCAGCCGAACGCACAATTGGAGGGGGGCTCCCCACCCTCCAGAACATTTACAACAAGCAGTGCAGGGGTAAGGCTAAGAGAATCATCAAGGACTCCAGCCACCCGAACAACTGCCTCTTTGAATTGCTGCGGTCAGGCAAGCGATACCGGAGTCTCAAGGCGAGCACAGAAAGACTCAGAAGAAGCTTCTATCCCCAGGCCATCAGGCTGCTCAACGAACAATAAACACTATACAACAACCATCAAATGCACACAGCACACACATCCACACGCACACACTCACTTTAAACAAACAACACACTGCAGCACCCACTCTCCACTTTAGATCACCTAGACACACTTTATATTGATTGATAAAGGATTTGCACTACAACTCGTACACCTTACTGTAAATTGTACCTAAATTGTACCTCATCCCATTTCTGCTTTGCACTATATAGCAGGCTGTGACGTACGTGGGTTGGTCATTATCATTATTACTGTATTTGGAAGACCATGTGAACATCAGGTTAGTATAATTAGTATGTGTTATGTTATTTTGGCTTGTGTGATGTGTCATCCGCTAATCCTGTTTCTCTTTCTCCCTTCCTAGATACCACTCATCCCCCTGATTGAGCTGATTGCACCTGCTTGATTGCACCTGTGGGCAGTCAAGTGGATGAGTGGATATAAACTGGAAGATGACACACACACGGGGCGCCTTATTGTGTCACTTGCCGGTGATCACAGTGTTGGAGGTTGCCTGTGGTTGCCACTGTGGTGGAACTGTGCTCTATTTTTCCCTGTTGTATTATATTGGCCTTGTCTCCATAATTATATGGGACTGTGTGTTCCTTCTGTTCACACTGCTACCTGGTAGGTGTCTCTGCTAGCGTTGCTACCAGGTAGCATATAGATGTATATATATATAGATTGGCCTCTGTGTAAATTGACACATTCATGGGGGAGCACATCTATATGATTGGACTTATCATTTGATTCCTAGTGTTGCTGTTTGTCTGTATGTGTACCGTGTTTGTCCTCCCCTTACCTTTTTCCCTTTGTGTGATCTGGGTTGAAATCCCCACTGACAACATCCCTTTTCCCTTTGGGGAAAAAACACTGTGACCTAATTTTTTACTTCTAATTTACATGCTATACTATGTTATTTCATACTTATCTTGTCTAGCACAGTCTCTGAAGCGTAACAGTAAGAAGCATTTTGTATAAAAGTATTCTGTACTTCTGTATGACAACTATTAAAGAAACTTGAAACTTGAACTGTCCTGCTACTGTTGCATCACTGTGATCCACTGTCCTGCTAACCATTTGGGTGGAATACACCTTTAACTGTCCTGCTACTGTTGAATCACTGTGATGTACTGTCCTGCTAACCATTTGGGTGGAATACACCTTTAACTGTCCTGCTACTGGTGCATCACTGTGATCCACTGTCCTGCTACTGTTGCATCACTGTGATCCACTGTCCTGCTAACCATTTGGGTGGAATACACCTTTAACTGTCCTGCTACTGTTGAATCACTGTGATGTACTGTCCTGCTACTGTTGCATCACTGTGATCCACTGTCCTGCTACTGTTGCATCACTGTGATGCACTGTCCTGCTACTGTTGCATCACTGTGATCCACTGTCCTGCTCCTGTTGCATCACTGTGATGCACTGTGATCCACTGTCCTGCTACGAAATAATGGAAAAACATGCAGAACTGATCGCTAGTGCTGTCACATCCCTGATGAAGATGAACAGGAGCACTTGGATTGGCAAGGTATTGTATTGGTGTGGACCCACAACAGGATGAAGGACGACAGGATGGGTCAAGCGCAGATGACATTTCAATGGCAACCCCCCCAAAGGAATGCATGGGTGCTGCCCATCTCACATGTGTTACAAATAAAGACTTCATAGTCCCATTTCATTCATTTATTCATTCAAACTATTTGGGGTTATAAGCTTTAAAAGGATTTGGGGAAGACACCGTGATGGCGCCGCCCCGATCGGCTGCCTCTCTGTTCGCTCCGTCGAGACTGTGTTTACTTTTGTTAATATTTATAGTTTTTAGAGTTTTGTGCGTACCAACTGTTGGTGCATTTAATGTATATGACCGTCAGTCACTCATAGACATTGGATTACGGGAAACTTACCAACTGGATTACTCGCTGGATCAGCTTTCCGAACCACACCAATGGCCTGAAGAAATTCTCCGGAGACTAGGACCAGACCCTTTGTTCCCAGAGCCCAGGAAAAGACGACGAGGAAAGAGGGCTGGGATCCGAAACAGGCTGAGATCCAGACGCCACCGTACACCACTTCCCAGTATATTGCTAGCCAATGTACAATCAATAGACAATAAACTGGATGACATCCGAGCAAGGATTCAATATCAAAGAGACGTTAGGGACTGCAATATCCTTTGCTTCACCGAAACATGGCTCACACCGGAGGTTCCAGATCACGCAATTCAACCAGCGGATCACTTCTTTATCCATAGAAAGGATCGGTCATCATCAGAGTCCGGTAAACAACGTGGAGGAGGTATTGCCTTCATGTTTAACAAAAATTGGAGTGATCCAACGAACGTGAAGGAATTATCCAACCACTGCTCCCCAGAACTGGAATATATAACCATCAAGTGTCGTCCTTTCTTCCTCCCGAGGGAGTTAACGGCGATCGTCCTGGTCGGAGTGTATATTCCACCGCAAGCCAGCAACAAGGTTGCGCTCTCCAGACTACACGACGAGGTAAATAGAATACAAGTGGCTAACGTTAACGCCGCCATTTTAGTACTGGGAGATTTCAATAGCGCCAATCTGAGAAAGGTATTGCCCGACTTCTATCAGCATGTGACTTGCAACACCAGAGGCGGTAACATCCTAGATCACTGTTACACGCAATTTAAAGGTGGCTACAAGGCTCATTCTGATAGTGGCTTTGGCAAGTCAGATCACGCATCCATTTTCCTTTCACCAAAGTATAGACAGAGAATTAAAAGTACTCCCGTAGTCTCGCGAGAGGTGCAGAAATGGGATCTGACGTCAGAAGAGACGATCCGGTCAGTGTTTCACCACACAGACTGGATTGTGTTCCGCGACACAGATAACATTAATGCCTACACGGAGACAGTGCTGGACTATGTCTGTACTAGGGTGAAAGAAACAATCCCCACTACCAAAATGAAAGTTTACCCAAATCAAAAACCCTGGGTAGACAAATCCGTCCGTGAAGCTCTGAGAGAGCGCACCAAAGCATACAATGACGGCCTAGTGGCAGGCAACATGAATGACCACAAGGTGGCGCGACACAACGTAAGGAGGACAGTGTCAGAGGCCAAACGGCGCTACAGGGATAAAATTGAACTCCAGTTTGAACAAGCTGACTCTAGAGCTATGTGGCAGGGGCTCAAAACGATGACAGACTACAAAGGCGCCTCCCTCAAACTGAACAGTGACATCTCCTTAGCAAACGACCTCAATACCTTCTATGCGAGGTTTGATGCTGGTAATAACAACACCAGCTCACAAGCCTCGGCAATGGGGGGGGGGGGGTCGGCTGCTGATGGAGGCGCAGTGTTCAGGGTAACAGAGCATGAGGTGAGGCGGACCTTTAAAAAAGTGAATATCAGGAAGGCAGCAGGTCCGGACGGCATCCCCGGCCGCGTCCTAAAAGTCTGTGCCGACCAACTGGCCCCAGTATTCACTGACATATTTAACCTGTCCTTAGAACAGGCTGTCATCCCCACCTGCCTGAAGAAGTCCACTATTATCCCTGTACCCAAAAAATCCAAGCCTGCTTGCCTCAACGACTACCGCCCTGTAGCTCTCACCTCCATAGCCATGAAGTGCTTTGAGAAGCTAGTAAAGGGCTACATCTGCTCCTCCCTCCCCATCAACATGGACCCCCTGCAATTTGCATACCGCCCCAACAGGTCCACGGAGGACGCCATATCCCATGTGCTGCACACAGCAGCATCACACCTGGACAAGAGGCAGGGGAACTATGTGAGAATGCTATTCATCGACTACAGCTCGGCATTCAATACCATAGTCCCCTCCATACTCATAGCCAAGCTCAGGGACCTGGGCTTGGGCTATGACCTCTGCCAGTGGGTCTTGGACTTCCTGACTGGCAGACCCCAGGTGGTGAGAGCAGGCAACTGCACCTCCTCATCCATCACCCTCAACATAGGGGCCCCCCAGGGCTGTGTTCTGAGTCCCCTCCTCTACTCCCTGTACACACACGACTGTGTGGCTCAGCGGAGTAGCAATACAATCGTCAAATTTGCTGACGACACAGTGGTGGTGGGCCTGATCTCTGCCAACGACGAGAGGGCCTACCTGGAAGAGGTCAAGGTCCTGGCGGGATGGTGCCAGGAAAACAGCCTCTCCCTGAACGTCAGCAAAACAAAGGAGATGATTGTGGACTTCAGGAGGTCGGGGGTCAAGGACTACAGCCCCCTCAGCATCGACGGGGCACCGGTTGAGAGAGTCAACAGCTTCAAGTACCTCGGAGCCTACATATCCGAGGACTTGACATGGACCACACACATTAACAGTGTGGTGAAGAAGGCACGACAACGCCTCTACTTCCTCAGGCGCCTAAGGAAGTTCCAAGTCAGCCAGAAGATCCTTAAGAACTTCTACTCATGTACAATAGAGAGCATCTTGACCGGCAACATCACCTCCTGGTTTGGGAATAGCACTGCAAAAGACCAAAGCAGACTACAAAGAGTGACACGTTCAGCCGAACGCACAATTGGAGGGGGGCTCCCCACCCTCCAGAACATTTACTACAAGCGTTGCAAGGGCAAGGCTAAGAGAATCATTAAAGACTCCAGTCACCCGAACAACTGCCTCTTCGAACTGCTGCGGTCAGGCAAGCGATACAGGAGTCTCAAGGTGAGCACAGAAAGACTCAGAAGTAGCTTCTATCCCCAGGCCATCAGGCTGCTAAACGAACAATGAATGAACACTACACAACAACAACCACCAAACGCACATAGCACACACATCCACACGCACACACCCACTTTAAACAAACACACTGTAGCACCCACTCCACACACTTTATAGCACACACCCACTTAAACAAACACACTGTAGCACCCACTCCCCACACTTTATATTTATGGATGAAGGATTGCACTACAACTCGTACACCTTACTGTAAATTGTACCTAAAATTGTACCTCATCCCATTTCTGCTTTGCACTAGATAGTACTGTACATTAGTACACTGCATAGTATTGTGTATTATATGGTAACTCAGAACATTGTACATATGTCTATACCGAACACTGTGACCTCATTTTCTTCTTCTAAATTCATGCTATATTATGTTATTATGTTATTTGATACTATCTTGTCTAGCACAGTCTCTGGAGCGTAACAGTAAGAAGCATTTTGTATGAAAGTATTCTGTACTTCTGTATGACAACTATTAAAGAACTTGAACTTGAACTTGAACTTGAACACCATAACACAATTGGGTATTCGAATCTTTAAAACCATTTGGGTGGAATACACCTTTAAAATGATTCGGGGAAGACACATTTGGGTATTAGAACCTTTAAAACCATTTGGGTGGAATACACCTTTAAAATGATTCGGGGAAGACACATTTTGGTATTAGAACCTTTAAAACCATTTGGGTGGAATACACCTTTAAAATGATTCGGGGAAGACACATTTGGGTATTAGAACCTTTAAAACCATTTGGGTGGAATACACCTTTAAAATGATTCGGGGAAGACACATTTGGGTATTAGAACCTTTAAAACCATTTGGGTGGAATACACCTTTAAAATGATTCGGGGAAGACACATTTGGGTATTAGAACCTTTAAAACCATTTGGGTGGAATACACCTTTAAAATGATTCGGGGAAGACACATTTGGGTATTAGAACCTTTAAAACCATTTGGGTGGAATACACCTTTAAAATGATTCGGGGAAGACACATTTGGGTATTAGAACCTTTAAAACCATTTGGGTGGAATACACCTTTAAAATGATTCGGCGAAGACACATTTGGGTATTAGAACCTTTAAGACCATTTGGGTGGAATACACCTTTAAAATGATTCAGGGAAGACACATTTGGGTATTAGAACCTTTAAAACCATTTGGGTGGAATACACCTTTAAAATGATTCGGGGAAGACACATTTTGGTATTAGAACCTTTAAAACCATTTGGGTGGAATACACCTTTAAAATGATTCGGGGAAGACACATTTGGGTATTAGAACCTTTAAAACCATTTGGGTGGAATACACCTTTAAAATGATTCGGGGAAGACACATTTGGGTATTAGAACCTTTAAAACCATTTGGGTGGAATACACCTTTAAAATGATTCGGGGAAGACACATTTGGGTATTAGAACCTTTAAAACCATTTGGGTGGAATACACCTTTAAAATGATTCGGGGAAGACACATTTGGGTATTAGAACCTTTAAAACCATTTGGGTGGAATACACCTTTAAAATGATTCGGGGAAGACACATTTGGGTATTAGAACCTTTAAAACCATTTGGGTGGAATACACCTTTAAAATGATTCGGGGAAGACACATTTGGGTATTAGAACCTTTAAGACCATTTGGGTGGAATACACCTTTAAAATTATTCAGGGAAGACACATTTGGGTATTAGAACCTTTAAAACCATTTGGGTGGAATACACCTTTAAAATGATTCGGGGAAGACACATTTGGGTATTAGAACCTTTAAGACCATTTGGGTGGAATACACCTTTAAAATGATTCGGGGAAGACACATTTGGGTATTAGAACCTTTAAAACCATTTGGGTGGAATACACCTTTAAAATGATTCGGGGAAGACACATTTGGGTATTAGAACCTTTAAGACCATTTGGGTGGAATATACCTTTAAAATGATTCGGGGAAGACACATTTGGGTATTAGAACCTTTAAAACCATTTGGGTGGAATACACCTTTAAAATGATTCGGGGAAGACACATTTGGGTATTAGAACCTTTAAGACAATTTGGGTGGAATACACCTTTAAAATTATTCGAGGAAGACACATTTGGGTATTAGAACCTTTAAGACAATTTGGGTGGAATACACCTTTAAAATTATTCGAGGAAGACACATTTGGGTATTATAACCTTTAAAACAATTTGGGTGGAATACACCTTTAAAATGATTCTGGGAAGACACATTTGGGTATTATAACCATTTGGGTGGAATGCACCTTTAAAATCATTCGGGGAAGACACATTTGGGTTATAACCTTTAACACTATTTGGGTGGAATACACCTTTAAAACCATGTAAAAAAAAGTATTTCTATTCTATTCTATTTAACTGTCCTGCAGCCATTTTATCACTGTCCTGCAGCCATTTTACCACTATCCTGCAGGCTGCAGCCATTTTACCACTGTGATCCACTGTCCTGCTACTGTTGAATCACTGTGATGCACAGTCTTGCTACTGTTGAATCACTGTGATGCACTGTCCTGCTACTGTTGCATCACTGTGATCCACTGTCCTGCTAACCATTTGGGTGGAATACACCTTTAACTGTCCTGCTACTGGTGCATCACTGTGATCCACTGTCCTGCTAACCATTTGGGTGGAATACACCTTTAACTGTCCTGCTACTGGTGCATCACTGTGATCCACTGTCCTGCTAACCATTTGGGTGGAATACACCTTTAACTGTCCTGCTACTGTTGCATCACTGTGATCCACTGTCCTGCTAACCATTTGGGTGGAATACACCTTTAACTGTCCTGCTACTGTTGAATCACTGTGATGTACTGTCCTGCTACTGTTGAATCACTGTGATGTACTGTCCTGCTGACCATTTGGGTGGAATACACCTTTAACTGTCCTGCTACTGGTGCATCACTGTGATCCACTGTCCTGCTACTGTTGCATCACTGTGATCCACTGTCCTGCTAACCATTTGGGTGGAATACACCTTTAACTGTCCTGCTACTGTTTCATCAATGTGATCCACTGTCCTGCTACTGTTGCATCACTGTGATGCACTGTCCTGCTACTGTTGCATCACTGTGATGCACTGTGATCCACTGTCCTGCACTGTCCTGCTACTGTTGAATCACTGTGATGTACTGTCCTGCTACTGTTGAATCACTGTGATCCACTGTCCTGCTACTGTTGCATCACTGTGATGTACTGTGATCCACTGTCCTGCTACTGTTGCATCACTGTGATCCACTGTCCTGCTACTGTTGATTCACTGTGATCCACTGTCCTGCTATTGTTGCATCACTGTGATGTACTGTCCTGCTACTGTTGCATCACTGTGATCCACTGTCCTGCTACTGTTGATTCACTGTGATGTACTGTCCTGCTACTGTTGCATCACTGTGATCAACTGTCCTGCTACTGTTGCATCACTGTGATGTACTGTCCTGCTACTGTTGCATCACTGTGATCCACTGTCCTGCTACTGTTGCATCACTGTGATCCACTGTCCTGCTACTGTTGCATCACTGTGATGTACTGTCCTGCTACTGTTGCATCACTGTGATGCACTGTGATCCACTGTCCTGCTACTGTTGCATCACTGTGATGCACTGTGATCCACTGTCCTGCTACTGTTGAATCACTGTGATGTACTGTCCTGCTACTGTTGAATCACTGTGATCCACTGTCCTGCTACTGTTGCATCACTGTGATCCACTGTCCTGCTACTGTTGATTCACTGTGATGTACTGTCCTGCTACTGTTGAATCACTGTGATCCACTGTCCTGCTACTGTTGAATCACTGTGATGTACTGTCCTGCTACTGTTGAATCACTGTGATCCACTGTCCTGCTACTGTTGCATCACTGTGATCCACTGTCCTGCTACTGTTGCATCACTGTGATCCACTGTCCTGCTACTGTTGCATCACTGTGATGCACTGTCCTGCTACTGTTGCATCACTGTGATCCACTGTCCTGCACTGTCCTGCTACTGTTTAATCACGGTGATGCACAGTACAGGACACAAAATGATTTAACTGCCTCTCGTCTTCTGGGTCTACTGTATGCTTAGCATGGTTACTTTCAGGAAGTGGATTTATACTTTATTCCCAGACGTGACAATCAAAGGTGTGACTTTACTTCACTGAAACAACCAAAACAATGATGGAAGCAGCCAATTTACCCCCCCCCCCCCTTTTTGTCAGAGTTGAATTGTCCAGTGATTCTGGCGTGTCTACCCAGTGCTAAAGCAGAATTAATTGCCATGTGGTGGAGGAACAAATAACTCACCGTGGGGCATCAGCTCAAGCTGGACCAGGAAGGGGAAGGGATTTTATTGAACAGATCGTTATATACACAGGGTTTACATGTTACATACACAGCACTCCACTGGCTGTCCAATAACGTCTCACAATGTGAGAGCATGTCAACAGGGCCTTTCAAGTAGGGATGTCCGATATTATCGGCCTACTGATATTATCTGCCGATATTGGCATTCAAATGTAATATCGGAAATGATCGGTATCGGTAAGATTTTTTATTTTTTTTTAAATCTTATTTTATTTATTGTGAAAAGTATGCATAATGTTGTGTTAATTCCACGACAAGAGATATGTAATCTTAATTACCTGAAATCGGTATCGGAAATGACTGAGTTGGACAATATCGGTATATCGGATATCGGTAAAAAAGCCAATATCGAACATCAAGATACAAGAGTTTTATTTGTCACGGCATACAGGTATACAATGAAATGCGGGGGGTCTTGCCCGCAACAATGTGCATAATACAATAGTAATATATAATAAGAATCCAATAGAATGACATTGTGCAATAAACAAGTAAACAAAGTAGGGCATATCGGTATCTGTACATGAGTTTTTACAGAGCATGGTAGGACATACTAGGTCCTGTGGTAGTGCAATACACTGTTAGCTACGGATGAGGCACTGGGTCTTTATGTACACTGCTATATTATACAATCTCAAGCTCTACTATACTATTCTTAAAGTGACCTTTCCTTCTGTAAAGTGACCATAAGTGTGAGCGTGTGCAGCATGAGTGTGTGTGTGCTCATGTTAAAGTGGCTGCTAGTGTGTGAGCGTGTACAGTGTGTGTGTTGTGTGTGTGCTCATGTGTGCTTGTGCGTGGAGAGTTCAGTGTTCAAGGCTCTGATGGCCTGGGGGAAGAAGCTGAGCCGAAGTCTCTCTGTCCTAGTTACTGGTGGTCGCAGGCGTTTGCCTGACCGCAGCAGCATGAAGGTCTTTCATTATCCTGCAGGCTCTGGATTTGCACCTCTTGTTGTATAGGACCTGCAGGGTTGGTAGTGCAATACCCGTGGTACGCTCGGCTGAGCGCACCACTCTCTGTAGGGCCTTCTTGTCCTGTGCCGTGCTGTTGCCATACCAGGCAGTGATGTTTCCAGTCAAGATGCTCTCTACAGCTCCGGAGTAGAAGGACTGGAGTATCTTCCCAGATACTCTGAACTTCCTTAACTGTCTCAGGTGGTAGAGGCGCTGCTTCGCCTTTTTTACGACTGAGTCTATGTGTGTTGTCCATGTCAGATCCTCTGAGATGTGGACCCCCAGGTACTTGAAGCTGCTCACCCTGTCCACGGTAGCCCCGTTTATCCTCAGTGGTGTGTGTGTGTCTCCTGCTGTCTCCTCCTAAAATCCACGATCAGCTCCTTGGTTTTACCAATGTTCAGGAGCAGGCTGTTGTCCTGGCACCAGCGTTCCAGTACCTCAACCTCCTCCCGGTAGGCCTTCTCGTCGTTGTCCGAGATCAGCCCTACCACCACTGTGTCGTCCGCAAACTTCACTATGGAGTTGGAGCTGAACTTGGCCACACAGTCATGTGTGTATAGTGAGTACAGCAGGGGGCTCAGAACACAGCCCTGGGGGGACCCGATGCTCAGGGTGATGGTGTTGGAGGTCTGACCCCCCACCCTGACCGCCTGGGGCCTTTCGCTCAGAAAGTCCAGTATCCCAGACCCAGCTCGATCAGCTTGTCCACCAGTCTGGTGGGGACTATGGTGTTGAACGCTGAGCTGTAGTCAATGAACAACAGTCTCACATAGCCCCCCTTCTGGCGGTCTAGGTGAGAGAGGGTGCTGTGCAGTACTTGGGAGACCGCATCATCAGTGGACCCGTTTGGCCTGTATGCAAATTGCATAGGGTCCATATCACTGGGGAGGGAGGCACAAATGTGATCCTTGACCAGCCTCTCAAAACATTTCATGGCCACAGAGGTGAGTGCCACCGGTCTGTAGTCATTGAGACCTGTCTGGGAGGGTTTCTTTGGTACCGGGATGATGAAACATCCCTACAGTTTCAAGTATACAGTAGGTAGATTAACTGTTTTGTCTGTTCATCACAAAATTATTTAACGTCCAATCAAGTTAGATGCTGCATATTGCTACCGTTTACACTAATAACATGCAATGTGTTTATTTTTTTTCCATGACGAGGGGCGGGACACAAACGAAACTTTTAACGAACATTTCTTTTAACGTACTGATAGGGTTCTGTTTGATTGTGTAAGTACTGAGGAATTTCAGATATGGCAACTCACTCACTCATTAATTCATTCAGTAATTCAGTATTTTATTCACACTGAGCCACTCTGCTCCTAGTAGTGGTTCACAGGCATGGCACTTTGCGTAATACAGGTTCAATCAGTGTGATCACATACACACACACACACCACACACTTGTGTCTCCTTGTTTAAGATAAAACTACTAATTATTGGGGGGGGGGGGTATTCATCATCATTTTTTTTATTTATCCGTACATGGAATCACCACAGTCCAACAGTACATATTCACATAATTCACAAAAAATACCATGGCCGAAAGGAACAGGAAGAAGAAAAAATCTTATATATACCTGCCCCTACACACGTACAACACACCGATAGACATATTGTGTAAAACCAAACAGAATATACCCATTTTGCAAAAAATAAATAAAAATTTAACATCAACACAACCAAATTAAATCAACATAAATAAACCCATTTTGTCTATCTATCAGTCAAACTACATATTTAGGTTAATTCATTTACACACACACACCCCCACACACACACACTTATATAATGTATTATACTTCTATATACTATCTAATTTCTATTTTATTATAATATAACTAAATCATACTATTTATTCTACACCATATTGGTACAGTATTATACAATATTTTAATATATTATTATTCTATGTTACGCTGCTATATACTATATTACTATACTCATACTGGCCTACACTACAACTCTATGCTACGTCCTGACACGCTAAACTGCAATATTATACTAAACTGTGCTATACTGTCTATGTATCTTTTCTTTGCACAACCTTTTGAAGTGAAATATATTATTGGAACTCTTTTCATCGTTCTGCAAAGAGTTCCATAGTTTGATACCTATAACTGAGGTGCACCTTTGTTTTAAGGTTGTTCGTGCAAATTGGTGTTTAAAATTTAATTTCCTTCTGCTGTCATCTGGACAGGGAACGAACAACCTCTGTATATTTGCTGGTAATACTCTGCATTTTGCTCTAAACAAAACTAATAAAGTCTGTATTTCAGCTAACTCTTTAAGTTTCAATAGTCTGGATTTAATAAATAATTCGTTGGTATGTTCTCTTGAATCTACATTGTGAACTATTCTTACTGCTCTCTTCTGTAATATAAATAATGGCTTTATGTTGCTTTCATACGTGTTACCCCACACTTCCACACAGTAACTCAAATATGGTAGGATGAGTGAACAATATAATATTCGCATAGAATTATAATCAAGCACATTCTTTGCCTTGTTCAAAACAAAAACACTCTTGGCTACCTTATTTTTTATGTACATTATATGTGGCTTCCATGTCAATTTCTCATCCAACATAACACCCAACATTTTTAACTCGGATACTCTTTCAATATTAACTCCGTCAATACATAATGCCACATTGTCCTTCTTTCGATTAGTAAATATCATAAATTTCGTTTTTTCCAGATTTAGGGATAGCTTATTGTTATCAAACCATATCTTAAGTTTACACATTTCATTTACAATATCATCTGCTAATTTTTTAAGGTATTTTCCTGAACTGAAGAAATTTGTATCGTCAGCAAATAAAACAAATTTCAATATGTTTGACACTTCACATATATCATTAATATATAAAATAAAAAGTTTGGGCCCCAGGACCGAACCTTGAGGGACACCACATTCAATATTCATACATTCAGATGTGTAACCAGAGAGTTGTACATATTGTTGTCTATTTTCAAGATAGCTACTTAACCAGTTCATCGCCACCCCTCTCACACCGTATGTTTGTAATTTAGAAATTAAAATGTGATGATCTATCGTATCAAATGCTTTTTTTAAGTCAATAAACACCCCTATTGTGTAATTCCTCTCATCTACTGCTGTGGTTATTTCTTCATATATATTCATTAAGGCTAAGGCTGTTGATCGATTTGCCCTGAATCCATACTGACTCTCACTCAGCAGGTTATTCTTTTCAATAAAACTATCTAATTTATGAGCAAACACTTTTTCAAGAATCTTGGAAAATTGTGAAAGCAAAGACACTGGTCTGTAGTTGGTAAAGCTGTGTTTGTCCCCAGATTTAAATAGAGGAATAACCTTTGCTATTTTCATTCTGTCTGGAAAGGTGCCTGTTTGAAAGGAAAGATTAAAAATATGACACAGGGGGTTAATTATACAATCAATGGTCTTCTTCACAATTATCATGTCAATTCCATCACTGTCAGTTGATGTCTTATTTTTTGAATTTAATGCTATTTCTATAATTTGTCTTTCACTCACATGTCCTAGAAACATAGACTGCAACACTTTACTTTCCCCTGTCCAGTCTTTATTTGCTTTCCCTTCATTATGACTCCTTGTTTAAGATAAAACTACTAATTATTGGGGGGGGGGTATTAGGAAGGGGAAACTGGTATGAATAATAGTAACACTGTATTTCTATTTCAATTACATATTTCCTATTGGGAGGGGGGGGGGTGATCGCACGCTCTTTTGCTGTTGGCTCTCGCATTACTGATACCATCAGGCACCACAGCACCAATCCCAGCCGGTGCGCACCACGGTGGCACACACACACACACACACACACACACATACACACACACAAGCAGGGAGGAGCACACCCACAGCAGAACACACACACAGACACACACACAGAGTATATTAGTAGAACAGAACACCCATAAGGAGGAACACACCGACAGAACACACATGCAGTGAACAACGCCACTAGCCGGCATGAGCTCAGCTAAAGAATGGGTGTGTAGGACATCTGAGCCATCTGTCCACACACACACACACCTTATTAGCATAGTAGGTAGTAATATAGGCCAGGTAGATTCCTTATTAGCAAAGAAAGGTTCTTCTTCATTTCAGATATTGATTGAAGAAGTGTGTTTTTAGTCGACAGTGGTACATTGGGGGTGTGTAGTTAGAGACCATTGGCCGGAAGTAGGAGGGAGCCGCATTATACTCACACAAACACACTATATATATATATATATATATATATATATTAGAGCTGGGCCGTTAACGGCGTTAACGTGCTGCGTTATCGCGAGACTAGTATTGCGCGATAATATAATTGACGCCGTTAATCTTTTTCTCAACGTTGGGTCTGTATTGTCCTTAAATACTTGCCGTAGTTCCCAGCTGTGGTACCAGGAAGTGATTGCACTACCGGAGCTGTAGTCAGAATAATGTGTTAAACTAAAGTAGTGGTCCGGTAATCATTGTTATGAGGTGAGGTTAAGAAGTCCTCAGGATATAACACAATTCGGCGATGAGGACGTCTGAATCTGCGCAATGCAAGAAAAAAGAAGTCCGTTGCAAGCTTTGTTTACATTATTAACGTTAGCGAGTTAGCATGTTAGCTCACGTTGATACGGGCGGCACTGGGAAACATCTACAAGAGGAGGAAATCCACTTTACACACTAAAGGAAGGATCGACTGGACTATCGTGAGTGTTTACAACAGAAATGGCTTGGGTTATTGGAAATATTGGACCGTTTGATGAAAATGTAGCCCCTTTCGTGACTGTGATGCACGGAGTGAATCCACAGTCACTTGCTCCTCAATAGGAAACTAACCTAGATTTACCATGAAGGACTGGTTCTGGCTGAACCGTTCATTATACAAGAATCACAGAGACGTTTCAAAGGTGCTCACAGTTGCACGAGGGTTTCGGACAGAGATACGGGATGGTTTGAAAGCTCTGCGTTGCTAATAAACATTTTAAATAATTTTTATAAACTGCTCAAAACGGCATTATTTCCGCCGTTGGGTGATCACAGCGCATGCGCACCATCCCTTATCTCTGTCCGAAATCCTCGTGCAACTGTGAGTACCTTTGTAATTTCTCTGTGATTCTTGTATAACGAACGGTTCGGCCAGAACCAGTCCTTCATGGTAAATCTAGGTTGGTTTCCTATTGAGGAGCAAGTGACTGTGGATTCACTCAGTGCATCACAGTCACGAAAGGGGCTAATGACAATGTGGAGCAAATAAATGAAAATGGGGGACCCTGATGTAAACAAGACAAACGTCTTTCTCTGGTCTGCATCCCCTTAACAATTGTATGTATTGAGCCGTACTGTATTGTACCCATTCTGCAATCTGTTAAATAACGTTTTCATTCATTCATTCATTCATGGAACTGTTACACTGAGCTTGCACTGAATTTGTTGAGAAACCTGCTTCTGCAGCAGTCTGTGTGTGAGCAACCAGTCAGCAGCATTGTGAATTTAGAGATTCACTAAAAGACACATTGAGAGAAAGGTTTGTGTGTGGATTAAGAAATGAAGGTTCACAGAATAAACTACTGACAGAGAGTGATTTGACACTGGAGAGAGCTGTCAATATCAGTGTAACAATGTTAATGGCATCAAAGGAAGGGCACAGAAAATTACGATAAATCTGGTTTTAAAAGAAACACTGGAAATTACAAAAAGAAGAGACATGTTCATGCTGTTGAACAAGGAGATAGAACAGCTAGTGACTCCTCAGATGAAGAGGAGAGGATAAATCTCCTCCTCTGGTCATTATTTGGGTAGAACACACCTATTTTGAACACCTTCGGCAGACTTTTTTTTTTTTTTTTTTATCCATTTTAATCTAGATTAATTCCAGGATTGCAGGTAGATTAATCTAGATTAAAAAAATTTATCTATGCCCAGCTCTAATATATATATATATATATATATATATATATATATATATATATATATTGTGACGAACCTGGTAGTGTTCAGGCTCACCATGGTTCAAATTCAAATTCGAATGTCCACACAAGAGTAATATCAACTTAATTGACTCTACTCCTCCTGTGGCAGAAGTATCTCCCATCCTTCACATATCCATGGGAGGGGGGAGGAGATCTGTCACAATATACTCGCACACATATATTTACACACACATAATATAGGCTACACACACACACATTAGTGATGTTAAAAATCACCAATTCGCATCGGTGCACTGCACCGGCATAAACGTTCACGATGCGAGTGCACCGGTGGAATAAGTCCGCATCGGCTACAATTCAGGCTGAACTCGCAATGCATCTTGTTGTAGCGTCTTTGCATCAGTCAAAACCGATTCATTCATATAATTTCCTCTCATCCACTTCTGTCAGCAGTGCACTGTGACTGCACACAATACTATCTTTGCTTCGCTACTACAGAAGGCGAGAGCCGCGTCACAGTTATCAACAACAAACAGTGGAAGTCGAGGAGGAGGAGACATGAATAGAATTGATCAACTGGCTAACGCTTGTAGCCTCTGGCTAACGCCAGTTAGCCGTTCAGCTAACGCTAAACTACAGTGTCTAACTAACTAACGTGACTCTGCAACACCAGTTCCATTAGTGAGGAAATGGGGGGGGGGGTATATTGAAGACGTGTTTTGCATCTCGCCTCAGAGCCAGATCTGTAAATACAAACACATGTTAATTTTCCACTCTTTTCTAAAACCTGGGTGAATCCTCTTTGACTGTCTGTGTGCTCAACAAACATTAGCTAGATCTCATCCATCCCGTTCTTGGATGTAATGATAGTGTTATCATTTATCAATCATATCGCATATGTACACAAGCATATGAATGTGGACCCACACATTTTGAATCATGTTTAAAATGTTTTACAATGGAAAGGGCTAGTTATCTTTCATTGGTTCTTTAGATAAACACATTAACTCAAGTGAATATAACCTAAACATCTTACTTTTAAACATGATCTATGTTGTTTGTGTTCCAAGTTTTCAACATTGAAAGCTTATAAAGTCTAATCTAACGCTGTTTATGTGGACTACAATTCCTGTACTGCCATATATTGGGAACCGGAAGTGTTTGTTTAGCTCCCATGGTCAGTATGACCGGTACGCCCACAGATGTATTATAATTCTGAAACAGACATTGTAATTAGCTTTATGTGACTTATAATGTGTAAATTAAAGCACATAAACACTCAAGTGATCTGAGATAGTTGTAATTTGCTTTAACTGATAGTTGTGTATATGTACAGTTTCTACGTCAAATGACTCCCTTTTCTTGACTCCTTTTGTATCACAAACAGTACTGAATTTGCAAATCTGGTATGTCATAAATGTACAGATGTAGCAGTACTGACTATCTGTATGTCATGTATGTCATAATATGTCCTGATAAATTGAAAATGGGGGACCCTGATGTAAACAAATCTGGTATTGAAAATGGGGGACCCTGATGTAAACAAGACTAAAGTCTCTCTCTGGTCTGCATCCCCTTAACAATTGTGTATTGAGCTGTGCTATATTGTACCCATTCTGCAATCTGTTAATAAAGTTTTCAATCAATCAATGCATCTATATTTATGATTGTCATACTCACCGGGGACAGCTGTTGTGTTGGGTTGGATCCGTTACGTGTCGTCAGCAACCCGCATCTCGCCACCTCAACTCAACATTTTCCAATAGCAGCGCGCACATACATATACAAATAAAACATATACTACACGTGGATTTCACGCACCTTCGGCCTTGGGCACATTAAACTTTACGTTCGCCTATGGATAGTTTAATATAAAATCATAGCTTCACGGCGCGCATAGCGTGACGTCATCGCTCCATGCGACGTTCGTGCGTTCTCATTCGCCTCGGAAATAACGCTTTGCAATTCATACAGTATTTTTCCAACGAGCTCTCAATAGCCTGGAATTCCTAAACCAGCGTTTTGTTACAGAATGAACGCGCCTGTGCATATGTGAAACGTAAACAAACTGAAACGATAAAACTATACTTCTCCAAATGGCCGTTCCCGTGGGCCGGTGTTCTGCGGAATCCGGAAATTACTATCCTAGTTTGTTCCCGTGAACTGCACTTCAATGTTATTCTTTGTATAACGGTAATTCGTCTCTCAATGCTCGTCGCGCTATCCGTAGCCGGTTCTTGACTCAATAAAGCAACGCGACGGGTCCTATAATACTTGTGCACATACAAACGAGACTTAAACAGACAAACAAACAATAATACATATAAGTTAACGTGTGTGTATGTCTGACTGTATTGGATCGCTTGTTCGTTTAGTCGGCCAGCATCTGCTGCGACAAGGCATTTATCCCTTAATATATAACTACACATCGTTATTAAAGTCATAACGACCGAACCTGACTTCGAAATTTACCAGCGATATATTAGATTATATATACCTTTTAATCACACTCACGGTCCCTTCGACCTGCGACTCGTTAAATGTACATTCACGTACTCCCGAGACAGGTCATCTTCCCGCTATCTGTATAATCAATTGGAATTCAATCCAAATACATCGTTTTCAGGAATGGAAGATATTGTGGGTTTAGTTTGAGGTTGAAACAATGAATATTATGACGCTACTCTGGTAATTAATAGGTTCCAATAGAGTAGCGTTTTCCATGGATATCACATCATAATAAGCCCACGCTTCTTGCCTTGTTGCCTATATTTTAGCCTGCATCAGCTAGACTTGGGTTAGCAAACCAACAACCGATTATTTTGTGCCCTAACTTTCGGTTTGGCAACAGCCAAATCCGGGAATAGCACAGACAACCCATCCTTTCAGAACATCTGTCCAGATAAGGACCCAGGTACACGCGTTTCCCCGGTACGATTCTCAATACAGATCAGATATATTAATGCACATTATTCTCACTCAGCCATGATCTCAATATTTGACAACATTCTGTAATATTCACCTGGCACAGAGAAAAGCGGGAAAGTTTTAATTCCTTCCATAAATTTTTTGGTCGACCATCCTATTATACTCACTTTTCTCTGTATAGCTGAAAACAATACAGCACGCCGGTAGGACGCAAGAGTCCGTCACAAGTTCGTAGACGCCAATTGTGGGATATTTGTAGATATCCTGATGAAGAATGTCTCAGTCAACCGAGGCTTGGATAATAACAAGGTTTATTAACCAAACAGATAGAATACATAGAGAGAATGGCTGAGGCTCTCGCCCCAGGTGATCAGCTGAAATTACCCAGGTAAGACC
The DNA here is from genome assembly GCF_963971535.1 of Notolepis coatsorum. NCBI lineage: Eukaryota > Metazoa > Chordata > Actinopteri > Aulopiformes > Paralepididae > Notolepis > Notolepis coatsorum. Next base: position 102,753,922 of record NC_140169.1, on the reverse strand, counting down.
CTTGATTGTGGTCGGGAAGAGCCCTTTATAGTTCAACAAAGGGGGTGTGTGGTCCCATTTGATAGGTCAGATGGGGGGGAGGGGGTACAGGTTTGGGGACACAGGGGAGGGGGGTGTCTTATTCCACAGAGAGGGGGGGGGGGCACAGGTAAAGGGAACACAGGGGAGGGGGATATATTTACATGAGGGCATATTATACCACACTTGACAACAGGTTCAAAGAACTTCACATTTATTGGCAATTCGTTTCTTTATATCGCTTCCTCCAGGTTCCAACTGTGTTGACAATGCAATCCTGGTGTGGTCAGCTACGGAGCATCAGAACGCTCAAACGCGCGCTTTCTCTCTCTCTCTCCCCCTCTCTCCCTCTCTCTCTGTTCAATGATTTAAAGTGGCCAAACGTTACAATTGGATAGTTGATGATAAACATTTAATTTCATTATCTGAAATATTATAAAATCATTAAGTCTGCTATAAGCCATTATCCCTTTGTGTGTGATTATTATTGTCTCACAGTAGTGTGTATACATTGTGTGTATATGTAACGGGGAAGCCCGTGGGTATGTCCACAGTCACGGAAACAGGTGTGTTGACGAGTGACTGTGGCATTGCGGGCTGGTAAGTTAAACTCACTTCCTCATAACAGGGTTAACAGACGCATAGGTACGGTAGTTAGGAGTGAATTCACTTCTTAGTGCAGCGGCCTGTGTCGTCGCCCGCGGCGTGGGAGCCCCCTGTTTGACTCCCCCTCGGGACATTAACATTTAACATCAACACAACGCAGACCAATATGATCCGTCACAGTGGTGCCCAGTGACCCAGATGTCCTGAGGGGCGTGAGTTTAGGGAGGTGAGTGTAACGGGGAAGCCCGTGGGTATGTCCACAGTCACGGAAACAGGTGTGTTGACGAGTGACTGTGGCATTGTGGGCTGGTAAGTTAAACTCACTTCCTCATAACAGGGTTAACAGACGCATAGGTACGGTAGTTAGGAGTGAATTCACTTCTTAGTGCAGCGGCCTGTGTCGTCGCTCGCGGCGCGGGAGCCCCCTGTTCGACTCCCCCTCGGGACATTAACATTTAACATCAACACAACGCAGACCAATATGATCCGTCACATATATCACTGATATATCACTAAAAATACATGTGTGTTTTTAGCTAAAGTGGATAGAAAACACAGTACTATGCAAAAGTCTTCTTAGGCACCCAAGAGTTTTTATATAAATTGTCTTACAGTAGATTATTTTATTTTTAATCATAATATAAGCTGCATATAAGGAATACAACCAAATCCTCTGTCATACCATAAAATTGTATCATTATTTTGCATCGTGTTGAATCGCATCGTATCGCCCCAAATCGCATTATGTTGAATCAAATCGTATCGAATCGTATCTCAACAGGGGGTGAATCGTATCGCATCGCCCGGTGCTTCAAATGTATCGTTAATGTATCGTATCATTGGCACCGTATCGAGATGTGCATCGCATCGGCCTCAGTGATGGTGCACATCACTAACACACACATACTGTAGACACACACATACATAATACTCACACACACACAATTATCTCATTCTCCAAGGATTTACGACAAAAAGGGCTTTCTCTTAAGGCCATTTGAGACCTTTTCGGGACGATTTTGGGATTCACCAACCATCCCAATAAAACATATATAATTAATATTATATTATAATATATTGTCTATATTCATTTCTTGCCCGAAAATGTCTCAAATGGCCCTAAGAGAAAGCCCTTTTTGTCGTAAATCCTTGGAGAATGAGACCCAATTTGATATTGTTAGGAACAACATGATAGTATCTCTATTTTCCAGTGATTCACTGTATGGGTGGCTTTTCATTGAGTGCATTGAGAAATAATTTAGTGTTCAGCTGATTGATAAATCAGTGTGTGAGAATGGGTGCTTACCCTGGGAGCCGGAACTAATCTCCAAAAAAGTACAGCTGGTGATTCTGGAGTGGAGAGAAGAGTGTAGAACGAGGAAGTAGAACCGCGGCACTCTTCACCATTTGACACAAGACAAGAATCTACTCTTTATTTATTTAGAAAACCAGTGTTTGTTTTGTCACCGGACCAACCAACCAACCTATAAGAAATAACAACTACTATTGGATCGACAGCTGCCAAGTCACACTGCTCATAGGAGCTGAAAACTAGACCATTTTCCTTGTCTTTTCCTCAATATAACGCTGTTAGGGCTAGAGTTTGATTGTCAAACTACATACCTCTGCTTTAGTTCCTAACAACACACACACACGCACACATACACAAGGAGGAACACACCCACAGCAGAACACACACAGTATATTAGTAGAACAGAACACCCATTATGCACACACACACACACACACACACACATCGACAAAGAGCTCACACAGAGACACACACTTTTCATGCCTGCACAACACTGTCACATGTACACACACAGGAGGCTGAGTCCCTATGACTCAGTGGACGTCCCCTCCCACACTGAGCAGTGAGTAACAGCTCATGAAGCAGCGTCTCCCACTTCCCCGTCTCTCATGTTTTGTCTTGTTAATTGTCAAAGCCCACAGGCCTCATTAGTCACGTCACCAACTTCCACACCCCGTTTCTCTCTGGAGGACTGGAGGCTGTCATAAATACACTTGTAATTCAATCGTTTGTGCAGCAATATGATGACTTCTGTTACGGTTTGGTAAGTGTGTTGGACCCAGGTTCAGTGCATAACGGATAGACGCGAGGCAGGTGTTGATTCTCTAATAAAAGTCACTACTTTATTGTAGATCAGATAAGGCGTACACGCCGACAACGGCGTTCAAACAAAAGGGGAGGATACTATCTCCAAAAAGAGGGAAAGCAAAGGGGAGAAAGCAAGTCTCCAAAAACACGTTACAGGGAATATATGTCGACGCCGATTCGATATATACACATAGTGATATAATACATTACATAATGGATTGGCACGACAATCAAAGCGACATTATAACAAGAACAGAAGCGAACGTACTTATCCTACTATGGCAAGGAGCGATAAGACTTACTCAAGGTGTACTCACGGATAGTCTGGTGATCAACTCACGGTGTCAGTAGTGACACGGAAGAGCATATAAAGCCATCCTAACTAGACACACCAGGTGCCAATGAATGCAATCAGGACAGATAGACAGGACAATTAGCACCAGGTAACGCTAGGGCTTTGCTCCCTGAGGAGAGCAAAACCCCAAACGTTACAGACTTCATTGAATCTGGGGATATGTTTGTTATATTCCTACAAAGAAACTAGTCTAAATGTAATTTTATTGATCTTTCTTCCCTTGTATTGGACACAGTGTTTATGGTGGGTGCAGCAACACACCAAATTTAAAATGGATTACTGTATTTCCTTCCCTGCCTGGCTACCCCACACCCAAGAGTAAACAGCTTTTTACAAACTGGGCAGTACACTACGAAGGCTGTGTTCCTGGCTCCAAAAATCACAAGTAATTAAAGCTGATGTATTGATTGTGAGACATCACAAAGGCAATCATTCTGAACAGCTTGCCTATTAGTCTGAAGACGGCAAACCCTGGCCAAATGCCAAGAAGTATCTCATTTTCACCCAGCACCTAAATAACATTCCAGACTGCCAGATTCCAGACCATCGGTTGTGTGATAGTAAAGGGTTAACCTTCTGTCGTGTGGCAGTGAAAGGGTTAACGTAGGTGTTGACTCTTCAGACTGTCTGTTTATCCCCCTCCTTCCTGTTAACTCTGTCCTGATTGGATGGCTGAAAAAGAGAGCGACAGCCCCTTGATTGGGCTGTTTGATTACAGGGTAAGTGCTGCTCTTATTTTTATTTATTTTTTTATCTCTGTCTGAGCTTGATTGGGGAGGGTCGGCAGAAAGGGAGTGGGGGGCAGGATGGTATTATTCAAAAACCTCCTTTTTATTAAATAATTTGAGGCCAAGATGCAGGCATACTAAGTGGTCATTGACATGATTTGAAATTGTAGACTAAATGGGCCTGAGCTTCTATGTGCCAGTTCACCAACATGCAGTCTTTCGATAAGGTGGTTGGACAACTTCAATCACCTGAAGGCTCACAAAACATATAGGATGCATCTGAAGGATGGATGGAACAACTGATGGCTGCTGCAAAACGATGAGTGTAAATGGTGGATCTGAAGAGGAACTTTTTAGAGAGTTTGACAAGATGACAAGTTGAACATGACCAAGTAATCCTTTAATTAACCCTTTCACTACCACACGACAGAAGGTTAACCCTTTCACTACCACACTACAGACAGTTAACCGTCTGTAGTGTGGTAGTGAAAGGGTTAACCTTCTGTATTGTCGCAGTGAAAGGGTTAACCCTTTGGTAGAGTGGTAGTAATAATAATTCATAATTACTTGCATTTACTGTATATAGCGCTTTTCAAGACACTCAAAGCGCTTTACAATGTAGGGTGGAAATTGCCTCCTTCCCCACCACTGGTAGCACCCAACCTTGCACGCAGGCTCAATGGCTACCATACACTGGCACCCGGCACACATCACACTACACAATGGCTGAACGGCTCAGGAGACATGGATTGATATCAGTCAATTAAGGGGAAGGGATGATTAGGTGGCCTTGATGTCAGAGACCTGATTGGTAATTTGGCCAGGAACGTCGGGGAGCCCCCTACTCTTTACGATAGGCGTCCTGGGTTCTTTAATGACCGAATTCCGTCAGTAGTAGTAGTAGTGAAAGGGTTCATTAATTTCTCCACAGGGAGCAGATGGATTCACCAAGTGACTGACGGAGATGAAAACAAAATGTCTCTCTCTATCTACACATGGACACACACCCACACCCACACACAAACAAATAACCACACGTATACACAAAGATAGTAGAAATACAGACAGACCCACACATTCCTGTATTACTGTGAGCACTATGTGTATTCCCTAGCTCCTTACCCTAACATTAACCCATGCCATCACTTGCCTAATCAGGTCCCATGCATTATAAATGGCTTTTTCCAGTGTTTAGCATTGTTTCCTAGCAATGGGGGATTATATCAATGTGGTCTGTGTCTCTAATTATCATATTGACTCATCAGTCTAGTCTCGAGTTCACGAGATCTTCCCTCACTCAACTAAGCCATTCTGATTTGACTGTTTTGCTGACGTGAATACTACTGGTTGTAGTCACCGCCCACAATTTGCTCAACAACAGAGCAGTGAAATTACTTCCTCAAACAGAGGGTGCGACAGACAGCAGAGAACGAGCGAGCGAGAGAGGGAGGGAGAGAGAGAGATAGAGAGGGAGAGAGAGGGAGAGAGAGAGGGAGAGAGAGAGAGAGGGGCCGCGGCGCAGGAGTGTGTGTAAATGTGTGTGCGCCGCAGGGATGGGTCTTCTCCCCGCAGTCAGGAGCACTCCATATCACTGTCAAAATATCTTTGCGCACGCTCCCACGCGCACGCCCGTATTCCGATCAGTGCAATAATATTCACAGAGGTATACATTGTACAAACAAGTTACCAATGCATTGTCCCGTGGGATTATGCCCCCCCGCGGCGAAATTAATTAGTATCCCCATCAATCTCTCTATCTCTCTCTCTGTCTGCCAGTCGCAGACTATGTGGGTGACTATCACTCAAAGCGCTTATGGGCGTAGCTCAGCACAAACAGCATGAAATCCTGAGGTCGAAAATGTTTGCTTTTGAGTACTTGATTAAAAATATAAAACAATGAATTCTTTTTAAAGAAACTTTACAGATGTGTTCCATAGACTCACAGGAATTGTGTAAAGTTGTCCAAATAGTGCAAGGAATAGCAATGCATGGGACCTTTAACTCTTAAACGAACTCCTAATGCGAAAATGATCTAAAGATGACCGGCTGAAATGTCCTCAGTTTCACAGATTCACCAACATCACAAGGATAAAAGTACAAGATGACCCCCCCCCCCCCCCCGCCCAACACACACACACACACACACACACACACACACACACACACACACTGCATGTGCACTGCTGCAGAAGATAACAGGAGAAGTGTGCTTTGAATTATTAAGCTGAGCTGATAAAAATAGGTGTTCAAAAGAGGGGCTATTAAATATTCAGAGGCGTATCTTTAAGTATTCCACGGCTGATAGGGGGAGAGTTGTTGCTGCTGTTCATTCTTCAGCCTGTTCTGAAGCATTGGAGGAGGAAACACCCCTGAGAGGAACACGATTTGCATTATAAATCTCTTATCGTCCCAGCTGATCATTATAAATCACATCTCTTATCGTCCCAGCTGATCCTTATAAATCACATCTCTTATCGTCCCAGCTGATCATTATAAATCACATCTCTTATCGTCCCAGCTGATCATTATAAATCACATCTCTTATCGTCCCAGCTGATCCTTATAAATCACATCTCTTATCGTCCCAGCTGATCATTATAAATCACATCTCTTATCGTCCCAGCTGATCATTATAAATCACATCTCTTATCGTCCCAGCTGATCCTTATAAATCACATCTCTTATCGTCCCAGCTGATCATTATAAATCACATCTCTTAACGTCCCAGCTGATCATTATAAATCACATCTGTTATCGTCCCATCTGATCATTATAAATCACATCTCTTATCGTCCCAGCTGATCATTATAAATCACATTTCTTAACGTCCCAGCTGATCATTATAAATCACATCTCTTAATGTCCCAGCTGATCATTATAAATCACATCTCTTAATGTCCCAGCTGATCACAAGCTACGTTTTACACAGAGGGCAAACTGTTGGGGGCAAAACTAAAAGGTTAGACTTCGCTGAGGTTTCAGTTATGAAATTAGGAAAAGATGACTAGATAATTTAAATGAAGGCTTTCTGGTGTGAAATGAAGGAGGAAGGTACCCTGGTTTAATCTGTGTATTTCGATGTATCATTCTCTCTGGTTTTGATGTGTATTTTGATGTATCATTCTCTCTGGTTTTGATGTGTATTTTGATGTATCATTCTCTCTGGTTTTGATGTGTATTTTGATATCTCCTTCTCTCTGGTCTTGATCTGTATTTTTTTTATATATCCTGCTCTCTGGTTTTGATGTGTATTTTGATATCTCCTTCTCTCTGGTTTTGATGTGTATTTATTTGATATTGTGGTAATATTGAGTTGAATTTCATAAACAGCCTTGTATACTGTTTAGCAGAAGTGGTGGCAGGGATAGTTGAATAGACAAAGGTCACACCTACTGTGACCAGATAGTACTGTATGGTAATCTGGCCCAAAGGGTCAAAAAGTATTCACACCCCCCCCACCAGAGGACATCAGGCTAGCCCCCCCTCGTGAGACAAGACAGGCCCCTTCATCTCAGCAAAAGATCACATCAACGGGGGCCACCGCTGTCCCATCACGTCGCCACAACCCAGGGGGGAGGGGCTGCCAGCGCCCACAGGAGACCGCTCACAGAAGACGCCCACGGACCAACTGTATTATGTAAAGCTATTATTGGCTAGAAATTAGAGTATATAAGAGGACACAAAATGGTAGTTCAGGAGCCCAGACCGAACCAACCCCAGGGGTCTGCGGCTCCACCCCTCCACCATCGAGAGACTGCTGTGCTGTTTGCATTTTATGTGAGTAAATACATGGGAAACACCATTTGTTGTTTAAGCTTAATGTCCGAAACCAGATTTACTCATGTATAATGTGTGCAGTATGGTTAATGTATGTTCAGATTATGTTAACCAAGTGACTGTTTTATGTACATTATTGAGGTTTGAGATGCAAACCTGATTGTGATATTTCTGTACAACAGACAGCCCTGTTAATGTTTTCTGATAATCTTTTGTATGTGAAAGGCAACCTTTTATTCACTCTTGGCCCTGGCTCAAATAAATCAGCTGAGTTGAACTACAGTTCTGGTTTGTCTGGCGTATACGTTTTATTCCTCATCTGCTAAGTCAGATGAGGAGACCAACAATTCTATCAAGTATGGTCGCTTTCCTCCTCCTTCCAGATAGTCAATCTCATTGTATTGTACTACAATAACCTCAAATTATTGTAGAAAGTCTGTGGGAATTTACCACAGAAATGGTGCCGTTCTTCCCACCCTTTGTGTCTCCCCCTGAAAAGGTGCGGTAGGGTCTTGTCATATCAAATCTGGACCTTGCTGTGTGTTGGGGACACGGGGCAAAGAGCTGGGGTGTTGCTGCGTTTGGAGTGATAGACGAGGGGCTTGTTGTCTGAATGGAGGGGAGAGAGGGACAGGATGAAGGTTGGTTGTGTACGCCACTGGTTGGGGCCCACGGTGAATATGGCTTCTGCATGCAGGGTTGGGGGAGCGGTGTCTTAGGTTAGGATGTCCGGAGGTATGGAGATCGCGCTTGTTGTGCAGTGAACATGCAAACGTGGGCTTTTTATGTTTGTATGTTTATTCAGACACAGGAGGCCGGTCTCGGCCTATGCGGGCCACGGGGGTTGGGTTGGTTAACTCGTATGGAATATACTTTATGAACTGTACGGGGGAGTTGCACCAAGAAGATACGGCATGTAATGGGGTGGCGTATTGGTGGCGCACAGACTATCTGATCATGATGTGAGGGTGGCGTCGCATGACGGCAGATAAAAGGCTTTCCTGGCAAGGGAGCACGGTTATCTGGTGTGTACGACAGGAGCGCGTTCTGAGTATGTAATTGCCCTAAAATTATTCTCAGGAAGACGGCGCGGGTAAGTTGGGGAGATTTGATTGTTCTGGAATAGAAAGAGAGCTGTGTCCAATGTGCATTGTGACCCTGCTTAGAGCCACAGAATAGGCGGGACGGGGACCGTGAGTGGGTCAGTATGGGCATAAATGCGTCGGGCTAAGGGCTCTGTTGCTATTTCAGAACATGCAAGTCGGGTATGGTGAAAGATGGGTGGACCTTGACATGATCAGCGCAGGAGGTCTGTGCGATTGCAGGATTAAAACGTAGTAGTTAATAGAAGATAAGGGTGCCGGCGTGTTCAAGACAAGGCTCGATAATGGACTGACTGAAGTCAGGAACCAATCGGCCTATTTTAAATGAAGATATATTTGCCGTCCTTAGGCATAGTATCGAACGGATCGGGTGGTCCTTTTTAATCTTGAGCGAAACCGGCCTGTTGATTAATTACGTTCGCTGTGATACAAAAACAATTCGGTCGAGATGACTGATAAGTACTTAATGGTTGTATGGGGGACTATGGCTATGGTTATGAATGATTGGCGAAACGTGGGAGCTTATTGTTGTTTTGTTATGATATTTTAATGACCAACGGACATATGTTTGAGGCGAGTCCTACTGGTGGTTGGGGCTAGCTAGCTTAGCTCTGTGGAAGAGTCCGCGGTGAAACTGGGGACGTTACGGTGGCGTTATGAGAGAATTGATTGAACACTGTGGCGGCGATTACAGGTAAGAAGCGGATCGAGACGTAGACTGGCGAGATTGTGGCCGTTTTGGGGGTTATTATTGGTGAGGTAGCGATAGTGTATGATATTAGGGAGTCGCTGCTTGATGACGTCATGGTGTTGTGGAGAGTATGTAACGTTCGCGGTGCTATGAAGTGAGGCGGAGTAGGTAGGAGAAAGGATTCGTGTTGAACTATATGTGCGGCGCTGGTTGGTGAGAATGTTTTAAAAATTATTTTCTGTTGGAGTGGTTGGCTATTTTAAGCTTGTGTGAATTGTTTATGCTTTGTTTGGTACTGAGCGAATTGCGTGGATGAACGGATCTTGAAAGGCACGGCTCCCGTGAGGGCCTTGAACATCGCATTAGAGCTGGCTAAGCTAGTTAGCTTGCGTGCCGGTGTTTTGTGGCGTTTGCGGGCGGCATATGTTACGTTTCGAGTTTTGAGAATGATGTTGGAGAAGGGGTAGAGAACGTGATGAATGTCGTGGCAGGTTATGAATGTCGGGGCATGTTATGAATGTCGTGGCAGACTTTGGTTGTCGTGGCGACGTTATAACGGTCGCATCGGTTGCCACTGCGCATGCGCGGTACAGCGTGGATTGGGTCTAGTGCATTCGTGATAGTTCGCTCGGGGGACAGAAATAACGGGTAAGAGAATATTCTGCATTATGTAATATGGCGGTATTTGTGTATTGTGCATTGTATTTTTGTGTAAACAGGGGAGGAGATGTAACATGTATGGTGGTTAGATTAGGGGAGATAGTCATTAAGGGTTTACTTAGGCTGCAAACAATACAGTGAGCCTATTGAGGAGAAATGAAGTAATGGATACATTGCCTATGATAAATCTGGAGTTCACAAACCGGCTATACTGGGTAGATTGTATTATTGTCTTTGATACACAGGGGTATATTTTTAACCAGGGGGGAAGGAGTAGTGATTGATTAAAAATAAGTACAGTTAAAAACATACAGTTGTTGAGGGGAGGCAGACCAGCATTTAGGACTAACCACTATAATGTTATGCTGAAATGAATGATGCTTACATGATATGAATGAAGCGTGGATGATGTTGAATTGTGATGTTTGATTGGGTTTTGCTTTTATTTCTTTTTTAAAAGATAACTCTCAGGATTGAATGTGTTGTGACACTGTGAAATTGGATGTTTGGTTGAGTTGGTACAGATGATATTTTTTATTTAAATTTAATTTTTGTATGTATGTGTGAGATTGGGATGTCCTTTTGATTTCAGTGAGTGATTGAGCGGGGGATGGGGGCCAGGAAGCCTTAATTACCCATTCACACACAGGCACACACACACACACACACACGCACACAGACACACACACGCACACACACAGACACACACAGACACACACACACACAGACACACACAGACACACATTCACACGATCTGATTTCACATACATACACACACACACAACTTAGCTTTCACTTAAGGTGAAACTAGTCTTAAAAATAACAAAATGTGTTTAAGTAAGGAGTGTATCGAACCACTTGGGTTATACCATTATCATTTGTTTCATATCATTTGTTTTACTGAAGGAGTTTGTCTTTATTACTTTCATTTTGGTTTGATTTCTTTTGAATGTCTGGTATGGGTGTGGATGGAGCCTGTAGAGAGAGACTGTGCGGGCTTGAAAGGTGTCAAAATCACGATGATAGGTGTGATGAGGTTTAGATGTAGGGTTAGGGAGGGGATTAGGCACCCCGAACCTCTAGCCTTCAACAGGCGGCAGTGGGCTCGCAAGAGTCTGGGCGCACGTTAAACACAAACCTATAGTGCTGGGGAGAAACTGAAGGCCCTCGTGCGTAACGAGGTATGAAATAACATACCACTGTGGCACCGCCTAGTCGGCCCAGGAAACATTGCACGTAAGTTGGTGTGGGCACTGGGTGGTACGTGGGCGACAGTCCACACCTAGGAGCAGGGCAGTGCACCGGAGGGGGCACAGCACCTGCCGTGAACAGGCTAGGCTGGCGAAAACGGTCAATATTTCCATGCCCAGAGCAAGCGGGGTGGGGACAAGACCGTCGGTTTCTAAACTGAGTGGCTGATAGGTACTACGGACAGTCAGCCGCTTGGGGTCCTGACTTGATGACGGACTATGAGGTCGCTATCTACTGGGTCGCCAGCCGGTTGGGAGAGCGTTATGGCAGAGACCATAAATGCACCTGGCTCAATGTACAGTCAGGCCACAGTGACCTTACTAGCCGATACAGGGTTAGTAGGCGAGTTGTGCTTCTGTGATCAGTGTTTTTGAAAAGAAAATGTTGGGAAGCAGAGGGATGAGGGGTGTCAATTCAGAGGTATCTGGATTGTCTCTCCTAAGATTGGAAAGGGACCCAGCCTTAAACTGCACCTGAAGGTAAAATAAGGGGGCTTCTTCCGTTCATGAGAGGAGACCTTACCGCCGGAAGTGGAGACCTGCATCTCTGTTGGGGGAGAGGGGCCGACGTCGGACAAGGCAGTCCTAAGAAAGGAGCTGGTTGTTGCGTCGTAGCGGACTGCCTAAACCTTACGGGGAGAGGTGCATCTAAGTAGGGGAAGGAGTGCATCCGAACGGGAGGAGGGTACTCTTAACTGGAAGGAGGTTAAAAGGGTCAAAGCGTTTAGATTTCTTTTCTTTTCTTTCTAAATAACCATTGAGGTGGTCTGCGGTTGGAGCGGGTTAATTTCATTGATTTGCTTTCACATCTGTTGGAATATTTTTTTGATTATTTGCCTTTTGTTTCTTAATTTCTCTGTGAGAGGACGGTTGAAGGCCAGAGCGTGAGATGCATTGGGACAGATCGAGGCTGGGATACATTGGATCAGATCGATGGCAGTTAAGTGGTCCCATCACGTTTGCATAATGGTTAAACATTTGGCTTCTCTTGAGAAGATTTGACATATTGTGTAAAGAAAATTTGTTTTGTGTTTTTGTTCCCTTGCAGTTCAGTCGGAGGGGGAGGATGGACCATCACAAGTGGAGGGATCATGGGAAAAATGTGTAGGAATACATTTCATTAGATTATGACACGATGGTGTGAACCCGTTCAGTCAGTTCCTGTGGGAGATTGTTGGACTGTGGAAAGAGGTCGCTTGTAGACGCTGCCCCTCCGTCAATATAGCCCCGGATACAAAGGCCGGAGGTTTGGGACAAATCTGTAGATCCATGGAAATACAGTCATGGCTCGAAATATGACGAGATCACAGGCCTACAGACGTTGGCTTCAGCTGAGGCTGGCCGACATGGGGTGGAGGGGGGGGGGGCGAAAACGGTCGGAGACTGTGCAACCAAAGCGTTGAACAAGGGCCTCTGTGTGATTGATTGGTATGTTGAACGGGAGGTGACTGAACGGTAACAACTGGTATAGATTATGACACAACGCAAGAGTACTAAACTAAACACATACACATAGGTAGGATATTAGGTGTAGGTTATGGCCGATAATTTCTGGTGAAAATTTTTTTCCCTTGAGTGCTGCTCCGCCCTCCCTGTCGACTGTGCGCTGAGGTGGTATGTGTTATGTCCATGGGATGTTCATAAAAGGGGGGAGAGGTGAGAAGACCAACTGAATTGATTATGCAAAATGTGATTGGGCTGACTTGGAAAAGGAATTAATAAGAGAGGAGAAGCAAAATGTATGAAAGAATGAATAATAATTTCTGTGTCCTCCCCAGATCATGTAAACGAATACTGTAATTTTAAAAAATTGTGATGGATTATACTTTAAATGTGTAATGTTTAGATTAAATTGTTTTATTGTGTTCAACAAGCTCAAATGTTGTTGTTTCAAAAGTAGGCCTCTGGCTATGAGCCATGAGGAGCAGAAAGCTAATTGATGATATGTACAAAAGAAAAATGGAAAAAGAAAAAACGCAGAAATTTTGAAAAAATGAATTTTAATTTTAGAAAAAATGAATCCTTTGTATGATTAGTATGTATAGAAAATCAAGTCAATATATCATATGTGACGATAAGAATCGTCAAAACGGGGAAATGTGGTAATATTGAGTTGAATTTCATAAACAGCCTTGTATACTGTTTAGCAGAAGTGGTGGCAGGGATAGTTGAATAGACAAAGGTCACACCTACTGTGACCAGATAGTACTGTATGGTAATCTGGCCCAAAGGGTCAAAAAGTATTCACACCCCCCCCACCAGAGGACATCAGGCTAGCCCCCCCTCGTGAGACAAGACAGGCCCCTTCATCTCAGCAAAAGATCACATCAACGGGGGCCACCGCTGTCCCATCACGTCGCCACAACCCAGGGGGGAGGGGCTGCCAGCGCCCACAGGAGACCGCTCACAGAAGACGCCCACGGACCAACTGTATTATGTAAAGCTATTATTGGCTAGAAATTAGAGTATATAAGAGGACACAAAATGGTAGTTCAGGAGCCCAGACCGAACCAACCCCAGGGGTCTGCGGCTCCACCCCTCCACCATCGAGAGACTGCTGTGCTGTTTGCATTTTATGTGAGTAAATACATGGGAAACACCATTTGTTGTTTAAGCTTAATGTCCGAAACCAGATTTACTCATGTATAATGTGTGCAGTATGGTTAATGTATGTTCAGATTATGTTAACCAAGTGACTGTTTTATGTACCTTATTGAGGTTTGAGATGCAAACCTGATTGTGATATTTCTGTACAACAGACAGCCCTGTTAATGTTTTCTGATAATCTTTTGTATGTGAAAGGCAACCTTTTATTCACTCTTGGCCCTGGCTCAAATAAATCAGCTGAGTTGAACTACAGTTCTGGTTTGTCTGGCGTATACGTTTTATTCCTCATCTGCTAAATCAGATGAGGAGACCAACAATTCTATCAAGTATGGTCCCTTTCCTCCTCCTTCCAGATAGTCAATCTCATTGTATTGTACTACAATAACCTCAAATTATTGTAGAAAGTCTGTGGGAATTTACCACAATATCTCCTTCTCTCTGGTTTTGATGTGTATTTTGATATCTCCTTCTCTCTGGTTTTGATGTGTATTTTGGTATCTCCTTCTCTCTGGTTTTGATGTGTATTTTGGTATCTCCTTCTCTCTGGTTTTGATGTGTATTTTGGTATCTCCTTCTCTCTGGTTTTGATGTGTATTTTGATATCTCCTACTCTCTGGTTTTGATGGAATCTTTGGAAGCACCTTGTCAACTATGTTTAAGAAAAATACTATATGTGCTGTCAGGCAATTAAAAAATGTTATCTAATTAATTACAGGATTTGTAATTAATTAATCTAATTAATCGCATTTTAATCGCATAACCATTTTATGCCTGATATTCTATAATCATATTTCAAATTGCATGTGTCCGGATGGCAGAATTCAGTACTGTATCTACACCTTCTGTTTAATCATCTTCCATCTATTAATTTGCTTAGAATTTTCAGGTCTGGTCAATTTGAGCATAGTGTTATTCACAGTCAAAGATAAAAAAAAAAATGTCATTGATATTCTCATTTGGTTCATTACAATTTACTCAAGCCTAGTAACAGACACAGTATTTCTGACACTGGGAATACATTCCCTGAGATCCATAGATGTCCCTAGAACGTTCTTATGGAATGAATGAGATAAAAAAAAAAGTCTGTAAATGGGTATTCTACGTTCTTATGGAGTGAATGAGATAAAAAAAAATTGTAATACATTTTGAGTAAATTTTCATAACGCAATAATTTGCTGTATAATTAATTAATCTAATTAACGCGATAAACTGACAGCCATAATATATTCATGCATTATGCCTGTGAAATAACTCATCCGTAACACATCATTGATTCTGGTGAACTTCTACCGTTGGGCCATAGAAAGCATACTCACTAACGTAAGGTTATGTATATAACCAAGTTCTATGAATACTGGTGACGCTCAGCGTCATTCTGCACTAACCTCACTGTGTGCACAGCACTGAATAAAAATCCACAATGTACCTTTACATACCAACATCCGTCTGGCCACACCCCTATCTGCTTACCTTCATAAGCAGGTGTGTGGTCACCTACTCGCCTCCTTCCCAAACTTTCACCACAAGGCGAGGTCAAGGGCCGCAGTGGCGTCCTGACGCTGAGCGTCACCAGTATTCATAGAACTTGGTTATATACATAACCTTACGTTCTATATCATACTGGCTTCCGCTCAGCGTCATTCTGCACAACAGGAGCTGAGCGGGAGCCAGAAGCTCGACAAATGTACCCCGCTGAGGCCCCCCACAACCATCAGACCGGAGAGGACCGAGCCCCCCGACCCTCCCTAATGGAGGATACCCTCCCTATTGGAGGACGGGAGGGAGACGGATCCGACCGTGCGAAGAGAAACTCGAGCAACTCAGCGCACAGGGTGAGCAAACCGTGGCTTGACCCCACGACTACGCACACGCACAACCCGCATGCCACCAGGGAACGAACGGAAGGAACAAACCTCGTTACTGCCGCCAAAATCACGGGGTCAAGAGCAAACTCAACCCTGTGGCAAGACCGTAGCAGCGGAGCGCGAAGGAAGACCCAGACCCACTGAAGGGACTGGATCCCCCGGAAAAAGGGGGCCCGGAGAGGTCAATGACGCCAAAGCATCAAGACCTCACCAGGCGGTCACTTAGTGACACCGCCCCCCACATCGCCAGCGGATTCGGACAGGGCCCCTCCAAGAGCGGGCCCTTCCCCCCACTAGTACGCCGCCTGGCACACTGACCCTGCAACACAGGCAGTCAGCATGGCCGTAACTTGAAGCACTCAAAAGGCTAACTATAGCGGAAGCAGGCAGCGCACCGGGGAGACGACCCCAGAGGGGTCGATCCCTTAAACCAGGCAGCAGGCTTTAGACCCGAGCCTGGAGCACTGCGGACGAGACAGGCGCCAAAGGGGTCAACTGAAACAGCACCCCGGCGGAAGGGCCGTATGCTGGCATTGTTGCGCACCATGACAAAGCCTCCACCAAAAAAAAACCACCCAGAGGGGTCGAGGCAGAGAAGGCTGACACGATTGGCAGACGTCATGAACGTGCAGGGGCACACTCAACCGGGTAACCCGGGAGTTGACTCTGCTCCAACACACCAGGGAATCAACCACCCTCTTGGTACCACATGCGGTGGTTGTTCCTATAACCCCTCAAGAAAAAACTCCAAAACACACCTGCGGGTATACACTGGCTATACCGCAGTACAAGTCTTTCAGTTTTCAAAAAGGGGTTATTCCAGGCCTACGGGTCGACGAAGCACACAGGGATGCCAGAGGAGGTCCATAAGACCACCCCAACAGCCCCCTCTTCGCCATGCGTAAGAGAGGAGCGAAAAGAATGGAGAACCAGCCCCTTCATGATAATGCCAGGTACAACATGTACCCAACAAAGGGTTTCCATAACGCCCAACCCTGTGACACCCGGGCCGACCCGGCATTTTTTCCCCTGAAAAAAGCACAAGTCCCTCAGGGTACCAGAACAGCAGATCTGCGTCCCCGGTGGACAACGGGTTAACTGACCTGGACCAGCGTAACCAGAACCAGTCCTGTGCCCTAACCACGCCGACATCCCCACTCCAAGAGAGGGGGTAGGTACGCGTGTCGATCTAAAACATGAAAAGAGGGCGCCACCCAGACGGTCCCATTCGTACCGCGCTCAGTGGCCCACCCCAAGGGCGTGAGACCCCTCTACCTATGTTTTGATCTATTCCGTTAACATCCCCCAGATATGAACGAGAATCCGTCGAGACCTAGTAACAGGCGCTCGGAAGAGAAAACCTCCATCCCAGTTGCCCTATAAAAACGCTGTTTTAATAACGAGCAACCAAGGCGTACCAGCCTCATGCGTGATTCTTATCAGAAACACCCCGAGCCAGCACTATGTACGCGTCGAGACCCAAACACATCAATGGATAGTCTAACAAGACACCAGACATTGTTCCCCCAAGTCGCCTGGGAGAACGACATGGAGCCGTTGTTCTTTTTTATTTAAAAAAGAAAGAAACACAGACTGACATGAATCCCACGTGACGCAGCTGAGGGTAATTTTTTTTTCATTTTTACATCCCACCACCCTCGCCACAGGGAGGAGACGGGAATCCCCAGAGAGACTTCCCACGCGAGCTGTATAGATTGAAAAGAAACATTGCAACATTGAGCTATGTAACACTTGGGTTAGGGCTCTCCGAGGAGGAGGCACTGAACCAATACACACTCAATAATCGAATTGAATCGAATACACATACAATAGAGCAGAACTCCTTTTTTGAAGTTCTACTCACCTTGACAATCTGAGGAGGAGGCTCTGAAACTCTGAGGAGGCTCCCTCACTGGGAAGGAGAGTCCGAACTCACAGAAGGCACTTCTCCCTGAGGAGGAGCTTCGTGAGGAGGAGCTCTGACAACTCCCTGAAACAGATCCATAACATGGAACCTGAACAACTCACGGAAGTCTTACCAATAGAGACGCGCTCAGTGACGTACTCTATGGCGGGGGAATTTCCGCAGTGCACACGCCCAATTTTTCAGGCCGTGGGACCAGGAAACCCCCCCCCCCTACCCTGTAACGTGCCGAACAGCAACGTGACAGGAACCTTGAAGGACAGGGGGTTTTAACCCCTGACCAATCAGAAAAGGGGAGGAAAGGATTACCAGTTCACCCCTTTACGACCCCTCACCCCTGATACGATATAATGACAAAGTAGAGCATGACACAGTCATAGCATGCTACATGAAGCATCTAACAGCTTCACATAGCTCATGTGCTAACCTGCTATCTGAGTTTGACTAAGGAAAAACACAGAACAGAGAGGGCCCCTTCAAGAG